>NW_012116611.1:3224844-3313554 GCF_000951035.1 Colobus angolensis palliatus
GCTGTTGAATTTTGTCAAAGGCCTTTTCTGCATCTATTGAGATAATCATGTGGTTCTTGTCTTTGGTTCTGTTTATATGCTGGATTATGCTTACTGATTTATGAATGTTGAACCAGCCTTGCATCCAGGGGATGAAGCCCACTTAATCATGGTGGATAAGCTTTTTGATGTGCTGCTGGATCCAGTTTGCCAGTATTTTATTGAGGATGTTTGCATCGATGTTCATCAGGTAATAAATGCCCATTGTCATTTGACAGTATCTTATTGATTAGCAATAACTCTTTATATATTACAATTATTAACTCTTCATCTGTCTATATTGCAAATGGCTTATCTGTTGTTTACTTTCAATTTTTTTTATAGTGTGTTTTACATACAGATGTGGTTGACTGCTAAGAGCCAAATCCATCAGTCTTTATTTACCTTTACGGCTTCTGCCTCAAAAGTTATGCCTCCAAAGGCCTTTCTCTTTATAACATGATATAGATATTAATCTGTTTTAGTTTAATGACTTTTATGGGTAAGTCTAATATTGTCACTACTACAATTTGAAATATTATTATTACTACTAGATTTGAAAGATTTGCGAATTTGAAAAATTTAGCAGTCATTAGGTTTGCAAATTCCATGTAGACACATTTAAAATATCTTCTAATGAAGAAAATTATTGTCATTCTTAGATAAAATGTTTCATTATCATTTTTTGTAATATTCTACAACCACAAACATAAAATTATGCAGATAGAGATATGTATGTACATTTATATGTATTTAAACCAATCTACTCTTTTTTCTCTCCTTCAGAAGCGTATGTTATTGTCTTTGTAGGTATATTTGTATATGCATGTTAACAACGTATGGGTTTATCAAATAATTAATGTTTTAGCCATAATTTTTCACTGTCATCATGGCTATATAGTAAAACATTATACAGTGACTGTGTTTCAAAACATTCCTGGATTTGCCCATATAGTGTGGCATTATATGCATTTGAAGGCTGATAATATATTATAGTAACATTTTTATGTCTATAGTTATACTGTATAGCAGCCAAAATACATCATGTTATTAGAGAGTGTACTCCTTATATGCCATACATCTTCCATACCAATTATCAACGAAATTTTCCTTTAGTAGCTACTTTGGATAATTCATAGTTCAAATATGCCTGTTCTGATGATGATAGTGATGCTGATGACTGCCTTTTAGTTAGAGAAACCTAATTTTCATTTTATATATATATATATATATATATATATATATATATATTTTGTTGGAGTCTTGCTGTGTCACCCAGGCTGGAGTGCAGTGGCACGATCTCGGCTCACTGCAAGCTCCTCCTCCTAGGTTCATGCCATTCTCCTGCATCAGCTTCCCGACTAGGCGCCTGCCACCATACCCGGCTAATTTTTTGTATTTTTAGTAGAGACGGTTTTCACTGCGTTAACCAGGGTGGTCTCGATCACCTGACCTCATGATCTGCCGGCCTTGGTCTCCCAGAGTGCTGGAATTGCAGGTGTGAGCCATCGTGCCCGGCCTATTCAGTATACTTTTGTGTTTTAATCAGTACACAGTAACTAGAGCTATTTTAATTTTCAAGGTAGACTAACTTAGTACTGGATAACCGTAATGTGCTTTGTCCTCAGTTTTTTTCACTGAAAATTGTTGTCTGATAAGAAAATTTTCTTTTATAAAAAATAAATCGAAATGCCTTCGGTGGCATTCCATTGCTGCAATTTGTCGTCAGGCACTGTGAGACAGATCGTGTTACAAATAAATATTTTAAATATTTAATTGCGTAATAAGTAATGCTGTGGAGATGGCCATCCCTTGGAGTTATAGTTTTATGGCGTGAAAGTTGCTGTGGTGCCTTACAACTTCTGCAAGTGATCTTTCTAGATTGCAATCACACATATATGCTTTACTCTTTTCTATACACATCACTGGGGACTCCTTCGTATAGCGAGATATTCACCTTGAAAGAAAATCCCACCGAGAGGCATTACTATTCCAGAGCACTTTGGCATTGCTGAAATATAAATATTCATGGTGCAGAGATATTTTCTGGCAGCGTGTTTCATGGGAGTTACAAAGAGACAATGGTTGGATTCATATTAATTAATTTGAATGTCATATTTAGGAATCAATCATTGCCCACAGATAATCCTAATTTGCTCTTATTGAGAGTATGAGAAAATTCAGCAAAAGAAAATATTAGTTACAAGCTATTTGGTTAAGTAAAGTTGAAATATTTGCGCTTCATACCCTGGCCTATCAATATATATCAGCAACAAGCTAATAAGAATTTAGCAACAGGTTTCTTCTGTGAAACTTATCAATTCCCTAAACCTCATTTGCCAGTAGTTTGACATTTTAAATTATTTTTAGAAGGGTAAATTAGAAATCAAGGACATATCAAGCTAATATCAGTGTAGTTTACAAAAATGTAAAGCAGGTTTTGAGGGGAAGTACTATGATTACAGTACTTTCCTTTTTATTTATTTATTTATTTTTATTTTATTTTTTTTTTTTATTATACTTTAAGTACTAGGGTACATGTGCATAACGTGCAGGTTTGTTACATATGTATACTTGTGCCATGTTGGTGTGCTGCACCCATCAACTCATCAGCACCCATCAATTTGTCATTTATATCAGTACTTTCCTTCTAAACCTGTTTTACATCCCTCAGAGATGTTAAAGAAAATACAGACACTTAGTTCTCAAAGTTCTCTGTGAAACATTTTCCATTAAACTTTACTTTTATTCCCTAAATTACGCCAATGTAAATGCACTGGGAGATTAGTCATAAGAGGAAATAGTAGTGTTAATTCTAGCAATCAGCAATAACCGTGAGAACTGATTGACAGACTTGTGCCCCGAGGTTTCATACTAAGAGTTCACAGAAGGATATTAACACAGATGGCCCTGGGCTGATATTCTAGGTGTGTTGAAAAACTGGCTGCTCAGTGAAAGAACATCAGATGTAATCCTAGCAGCATTTTCTTTTACTATTTGAGTATAATAGGAACACTGAAAACCTGGAATTTAGAACAGTGCTTTATCCTATCTTTTTATTTTACTATGGAAGTCTGAGAGCTAGTCTTAAAACAATAACAAAACACACACAAAGCCTTCCACATGGCAACTGGCTCTAATATATATATATATATATCATAGCCTAATTCAGAAATCCTTTAAAAAAAAAACAAAAAAAAAAAACAATGCCCTCAAAATGTAAAGTAGAAATCACTGGAAACATTTTATAGAGACTCTCCTCACCTCAATGCTTTCCCCCCCTTTTTTTTTTAATTGAGACAGAGTCTCGCTCTGTCGCCCAGGATGGAGTGCAGTGGTGCAATCTCAGCTCACTGCAACCTTCACCTCCTGGGTTCAGGTGTTTCTCTTGCCTTAGTCTCCCAAGTAGCTGGGACTACAGGTGCGTGCCACCATGCCTGGCTAATTTTTTGTATTTTTAGTAGAGACAGGGTTTCACCATGTTAGCCAGGATGGTCTGGATCTCCTGACCTCATGATTCACCCACCTTGGCCTCCCAAATCTCACGCTGGGGTTACAGGCATAATCCACCACGCCTGGCCAATGCTTTCCTTTTAAAAATTAGAGAGTGAAGGAATACTTCTGCCTTTTGTTTCTCCCTAACTCATCCCTTGCTTCCTAATGTTGGATGCCTTTGAGAATTCTGATTTTAGTAAAATACAGGAGGTAAGTGAATAACCATTTGTATGAGTTCTAGAAAATTATTTGTTTTGAGCAGAAGGAGACACAATTGGAAGTTGCTGTGCATCTGTAGCAGCCAATATCAACTTCAAGTGAAATGTAAGTCAAGGTGGTGGAAACATTAAACCATCCCTTCACACATAATACAACAAACACTAAAAGAATGAGTACTATGTACCAGATTCTGCCCTAAATGCTCAATAAAAGCATTAGTTCATTAGTTCATTTTGTATTGGGGGTGCTGCGTGTTATGGTAGATATTAGGAGAGTTGCAGAGTAATAAAGACAATCTTGAGTCCAGTGGGGAGACAAATACAATTGAAAATAATTCTAGTATAATGTCACAGGCCAGTAATAAATTAAAAGCTACCATTTAGTAGTTGCGTCCTTTGTACTAGACATTGTTCAAATTATTTAAGTACCTCAGCTCCTTTAACCCTATATAAATCCTGTGGGTAGTATTCTCTACATTTCAGACAAGGAAATTAAGGCTCAGGGTGAGTATATATATATTTTTTATGTCAGAGACAGAATTGAGATTCAAACCTAAGTTTCCCTGTTTCAAAAGCTTGTGTTCTTTGACAGGGAAAAGTGTATAGGTTACTAAGCAGATTAAAAATAAATGGACCTTTCTTCCACAGAAGGCAAGTGAATGTACTCGGTCTCAAAGGAGTACATAAGATGGGAAAGAGATACTGACAGGGCTGGCTTTGGTATTTAAAACTGGCTTCACACAAAAATAAAATTGAATGACAAATTTGTGGTAAAAATTTATATTTTTCATAGAATGACATGAAATTGCAATTTAAAAAATGTTAGCAAGAAAAAGAGAACATGGCAGAAAGGGAAAACATTTATACGTAAATTTAATGGCACTTATTTCTTGCTTTTTAAACAAGGGATTCCACATTTTCCTTTTGCACTCACCCCCAGGAATTATGTAACTCGTCCTGGGTCCTGATCATTTTAGGCAAAGAGAGCATGAGATTTAAGGAAATGGAAGCATTAAATATATGCATTGCGTAGGTTGTGGGTGTATGTTTAGCATACGAGGGGATGTAGCAGGAATTGAGATTTAAAAAGTAAGACTGCCTTATATGCCATCCCCAATTAGGGAGGGGCATTAATGTTTTAGAGTAATAATAACATGACCCTAATAAAATCCTAGGAAGAGCCCTCTAGTAGTTTGGTTATGATTGCATGCAGTTGAAAAGACTACTACCTAAAAGACGAGTTGGACTGAAATTCTTCAGGTAGGAGATAATAGAGGTTTAAATTAAGATAATAGCAATTTGGAAGGGAAATGATTTTGAAATATATTTCTGAGGTAGATGTGATAGGATTTGATGACTGGATGTTGGTTATAAGTCAAAGGAAAAATTCAGAATGTCTCTGAGGTTTCTAGCTTGAGAGATTCAGTGATGGTTATGCATTAACTAAGAAAAGGATTATTCCAAAAGGGGCATGTTTGAAAGAGAAGATCAAAAATGTTATTTTGAATATATTTCATGCCCTTCATTATTATATCTGAATGAATATATCCAGCAGACATTTGGAAGTGTAAGGCCAGAAGTGTTCGTGTACCAGTAAGACAATATTTTGTTACTTTGGTAGCAATTTTGAATTGTCTGACTTTCTGATTTCTGGTCATATACATTCAGAACTAGCTTCTAAGTTCAGAAATAAGTAAATCAGCCTGGGAGCCTGAAAGATTGTTCACAAAGTTTCTGGTCTAAAAACGTAGTATGTATGCCTGTTGGCTCTGACATAAAGACATAAATTTTACACCTATTAAAATTTAATGAGCTTGAGTATCTATCCCTGAGACCTGTGTCACTCATGCCATACTTCGTGGAGAAGAGCTCTTACAAGAATCAAGGTTGTACAATAGGGGAATATATGAAAATAAAAGAAAGTACATTCCCTTAGAAACATGTTGAATAACTGATATCGAATGAAGTGATTTGTGTGAAGACAATTTATCAAATGCAAATTGCTGCAAATATGTGCTTTAGTCACTCTAGGTCAAACTAGTCATTCACAAATACCAAGAGAATAAGACATTTTTTACCTTCATATAGTTGCAGATATTATAAGAACTAAGAATGAGTGGTTAACCTGGGAGAAATATATGGGCAGTTAAAGCACTGCAAGCTTTTAGGGGCTTTAAAACCTATCAAGCCCAATGGGCTATAGAGTGAGAACTTAGTACGTGGAGCCACCTTTATTTTTTTAATTTTATGTTCCTTTAAATGCAAAATAGTAATTGTACATCTTATAGGAAAATGTGATCTTTTCATATATGTATACATAGTGGAATAATTAAATCCAGCTAGTTAATATATCCATCACCTCACTTACTTTTTGCAGTGAGGACATTTAAAATCTACCATTTTAGCAATTTTGAGATAAACAATACATTATTAACTATGGTTACAATGTTGTGAAATTGAACACTAAAACTTATTTCTAATGTATAACTGAAATTTTATATTATTTGACCAACATTTCCCCTTTACCCATTCACACTCCCAACCCCTAGCATCTGGTAACCACCATTCTACTCTCTACTTCTGTGTGTTCAAACTATTGGATACAGAGGAGAGAGAATTTAAGGGGAAAAAGAAATAAGAGGAGACTTTAGTTTTATTTCTTCCTGGAGCACCAAGATATTAAACATGAAAGAACTTTAGGGGAATAAAGGTGGCATTTTTCTGGAAGTAAATCATATATTTGCTTGAAGGTGGCCTGACCTCTCTTCCTCTAGTGAACTGTGTTTGTCCTTCAAGTTGCAAGTGAGATGTCTTTTTCTCCAGGAAACATAGAACCATCTGTGCTTCAAACTCCCAACTATCTGTCAAAGCTAATCATTTGTCCATGGGGGAAAAAAAAATCTGCCTCGTTCTGAGTTCTGTGTTAAACCCCAAAGATACAGCAACCAGTGCATTCTTAGTAGCAGGACATATAATTAGTCTTCCTCATTTCAGTATGCTGGCTGATAGGAGCAAGGACTTTAATGGGACTGTAAATATTGTAGGGGCTCTGACTTTGGGGTTAGCTTGGTCAGGGAAGTACAGGTGGTAAGAAGATTTCAGTGGGACTTTGTCTACTTAAGGTGGCAAAAAACCCTATGTCTAAAAGTAATAAAAGGAGTGAGACTTTAGAGGGTAGAAATGGAGATGAGGCCTAGCTGATGTCATGGTTCACATATAAAAGGTGTTCGGTTGTAATGACACTTAGAATTCAGGGATGATCTACATTAGTAAAGTTGAAAATATTAGATTGATTGAGATTTCAGATGAAATGTTTTATTTCAAATAAAACTCCATTTCTGGCTTATGATTTTATAGATATTTGTGGAAGCTTAAATGCAAATGTTATACCTTGCCAAGAACATTTTTTGTTGATTGACCCGTGGAACACCTCACATTCTCATAGTTAGCTAGGATTATTAAGCATCTGTGAAAATTGATAGCATGTGTACCATCCTTGATTATGCTGAATTCTCCTTTTAAATTAAAAACATGTAGAGAAAAACATAAAAGTGCTATTTTATGCCATGTAATTGTCTCTCTTCCTGAAACTTCTCCAATCGCTTTATCCCACACTGCTCTCAGATTGATGTTCCAAATGAGTTGCTGTTATATGTTCATTACTACCTACTCACAGTGTTCTATAATATAGCCCCATTTTAACTATCAAATCTTATCTCCCACCGAAGCTGGATAAGAAGTCTGTGCTTTCTTAGAGTGGATTTCTTTCTGTTCCATGAATAGTACATACCATTTTACTTTCTTACCCTGGGGCTTAGCTGGTACTGAACTCTTACCATTGTCCTCTTCTCACAAATCCTTCTTGTTATTTAGGCCTGTAATCAAGTTTCACAAAACCTACCCATGATTCTTGCCCATAACATGTGTTTCCTTCTTTATCTCTGTACCACACATATTGGCATTTAATTATCTAACATTTGTAGTGACTTTTAATCATTTATAATGTGAACTGTGTTTTCTCATTTCTATTAGAATTTACTTGCTATATAAAGTATCCTTGTCTATGTCAGACACAAAATTATACCTAAACATTTAATTTTAATGCTCCTGTTTGACTAATTAAGATAGATTTTGAGGTGTCTTAGTGCTGCTCTGGAACTTCTAAGATCTTTACATACTGCTAATCTCATAAATGGCATGACAACTCAAGAGGCATACTCTACCTAATTTTAGCACAAATATTACACAAAAGATTATGAGTTTCATGCATTTAAAAAAGCACCCAAAAGTGAAGAAATATTCTCCCCAGGAGAGCATAATGAGTTATTGTGTAATGCCCTAAAATGTTTATTCGTTGAGTTCAAATGCATTTGTGGTTAATGTAGCTCTCGTTTGAATAAGTGAGAGAAGTTGTCCATGAGGCATAGATAATTCCGAAGATGTTAATAAATATGTCTGATAATCAAGGAGCTTTAAAATTAGCACAACTGCCTTTCTGGAGCTTCTGCCTCCCATACTTCTAATGTATTAGAACATAAAACAGGGTTCCATGGTTGTGTTCTCAGTTGGACTATCGTTCAGTTTAAACCTAGAAACTTTAGGGAAGGATTGCAGGGTAATTGACAGAGGTTTAAAAAATGAACTCTTACATGGCCAGCTGGGGTCAGGAGAGAGGACTTTTTGTTCAGAAAACTAAAGAGCTGAGCTTCAGAATTATTATTATAATCTGGGCACTTTATATTCAAAATGACTACTTCCCCTCCCAATGATTGCCTATTATCTTCATACCTCACATTTGCTTTACATCTCATAATTTAGCTACTCACATACTTTAAGAGAGAGTTGAATCAGGTGAAACTGGACAAATGCCTAGGTTTGATTTCAGTAATTCATTGACAAAGGGAAGCAGGAGTGTTTTGTGCATGTATCCTCTGTGTGCACACATGCATGCGTACAAATACAAATAGGAATAAAAACTATGCTGATTCCTTTTACTTTATCTGTAATATCTGACAGATTTCTATAATTTTAAAGGAGGGAGTCATTTAGCTATGTTTGTGATTGGGGGTAGTTTTCCTCCAAGTTCAAGCTGAAGTAGTAAATTTTAGTTCAATATCACTTTTGATCTTTATAATGCTGACAGCTGTCTAACAAAAGCAGCAGCTCCTTGACATTGTAATTCTTCAAATAGTAATTGTTTGCCTCCTTTTGATATATCAGACATTTGATGGTCTTTATAGACGCTCCCACTCACTCCCTAATCTCATATTCTATTTTAAATTATTTTTAGAACACCGTCCACATCAACATCTATCCCTAAGTAAGAGGGCACAAAGCTAGTGTTTGCTGGGTGAGAGAGGCCTTTATAACCAAATACATAGGGGTTCAGTGATATATAAATAGCAGTATATGTGAATGGCATACGTTGGGAAGAACAAAAACAGCTGTATCTGCCAAAAAGGTTAGGTGACTTGTAAGGTATGGGAAGACACTCAGACTAGGATTGTAACTATAGATGGCAGTGTTATGAGTATGTCTGGTGGTGGGAGCAACTGTAATCCCTCACCCCTACTCCATGATTAGGGAATTTAAGGGAGTCAGAGACCGCAGAATTTGCATGAGGCTGATCCAACTCCTACAGCCATATTCCCAGGATGAACATAAACTGTATTTTCTCCAAAGAGAGTGCAAAGGAAAATAACGTAATGTGGATCCTCCCAACCCTAGGAGAAAAGCGTTTACTGAGAAGGAATTGATAAACAGTGAAACCACCATCCAGCAATGATGGAATTCTTAGCCTTGACCCAGTTCCTTTTCTTAAGGCTAAGGTTCCTGTGCTTTTGGAGGAGGGAGGTGGTTGTGAAGAGGAGGATGTGGAAGAGTTGTCAAGGGGTAGCAGTGAAATGACAAGCAATCCTATCCCAGTAAACTTGAAGGTACATGGTGGGCCTCACTCCCAATATTTTTCTGTCTCAGTTTCTTCTGATGGGTCAATTAAGTGGGCTTTCAAATAACCAGAAGATTCCTATAATTGCTTTCACTTCCTTAGAAGTCCTAACCATCCATGAGACCCAAAATCAAATTATGCCCATTGATGTTAAGCCGGTGCAAATAATTGCTACCAGGTGAGATAAACCCACAGGCAGCATTAGGCACCAGAACACCTGAGAGTAGGGCAGCTACTAGCACATGCTTTCTTTGATTGTTAGATTGACTTTTAAATAGTGCAAGCCTGAATATCATATGTCTGCCTATTGAGGACTTGCTTTGTGTGTTATGGCAGGGGCTATAGTATGCTACCAGAGCAGGCCTGCTTAGCAAACAAAAATCTTAGAGATCTTTGTCCTTTACAACACAGAAAGAGCTTGTAGTCCTGTCAGAACTCTCAAGATTTCCATAAACAAGGATGGTGTGGACATGATAGTGAGAAGAAACATCTGTGGATTTACCAACACGGTTCCAAAGTAGAAGACCTAGTCATTGGGTGACCAGCTAGAATACTGTGAGATACAATACACTTCAAAAGACAGGCGTGTCGCTGCCACTTCATAGGAAAACCTGAGAGGTTTTATAATCAACCAGAATTTGAGTAAGCTCCAGTGTTTCACCAGAAGTGAACCAAGAGAAAGTAAGAGCACAGATTAAATAAACTGTAGGGCAGGGCTATAACTGGCCTTGGTTTTTCACTACATTGTGATGGGCACTTGGATATACAAAGAGACTTGATATTTTAGGGGGGCCAGAGAAGATATATACCCCTTCGTTTTTGTTTGCTTTTTAGTGTAGGTGGCTCTAGAATAAACTTTTGATGATAACAGATGCTTGGATAATATTTTCCAGTTCTTGGTGCACCCATTTTTCCTGCTTCCCAGTGTAACCCTTCCTCCTGGAAGCAGGCTCACTAAGCACACATAGCTAGGAAAAAGCAATCCAGTGTGAATCAATATAACAATCGAGGACAGGAATATCAGCCTGCTTAAACAAATGAACTGAAATAAGAACTGTGTTCATATCTGCTTGAAAATAACAAAACTAGAGGAAGATTTGCAAACATCTTGCTAGTTCCTGTATTTTGATTTGCATTGACTCTACTATATGTTTCAATGGCTGCAGTTGGCAGTTTGAAAATAAATACTCAGTGACAATTGACAAAGTCAAAATGTTTTTATTTATGCTGAAGTTTAGCAAGTACATTTTTAACAAAGAAGGTGTACTTTAAGGTTATGTATAATAGAACAGGGAAACCATACATATAAGTTTCTAGTCTCTAACACACTACTGCATTTTTTTTAATTTAAAAGACAAAAAGCCAAGTTGAAATGAGCATAGAAAAGCATCAAATATGGTCAAGTTACTTTAGCCATTAGGATTTAGCTCATATTTTTAAACTGGTCAATCTAATGCAAGGACAAAGTTTACATCATTGCTTTTAAAATGTACACGTGTTTCTTTCTTTTTTAATGTAACATAGATTAAATAGCTCCTTCAGTAAACAAAGCTTTGCTGATAAACAAAATTGAAATAACTCCATGTTGAATAGTTTCAGAGATAAACTGGAATCACAAGCATCTTCATTTATGTAAAGCCAGCGAGGACCTTTCAGGCTGAATAAAACTGTTGTGCCATTTCTAAACAGTAATAGTTACCTCCTTTAAAAAAAAGAAAACAAGTTAGTTCTTATGAAGAATAATTCTGATATGTGCTTAAAAATACTAAAACTTCTATCTTCAGGAACCTAAAATGATCTGATGTAACAGGCTCAATTTTGTGTTGGTAAAATTTAACATTTCTTAACATTTCTATATTTTCATCTGTCAGTTTTCAAAGATCCTTCAAATTTCATGCTATAGCTTCTGTTCTTCTTTCCACAGCACTGGAGACACTGAAGACTGATAAAGACTCTTCATGAACTATATTATAATATCTGTAATAATCTATATTACTTTTTCTTTTTGTATATAATGGTGCATCTGAAATACAATTCCTATAGTTTACCAGAACAGGGGGAAAAGAGTATCTGGTTATGATCTAACATAATGACAGCTTTGTACATTTAGAATTTCCTCTCCCGAGTTGACCCTGAGACTGTGTATACTGCATGAAGGGAGACTAGTTCCGAATTATCATTTTAGCTACAGTGTTTAGCCAAACCGGTATCCCTCTAAATGATAGTAATTAAAAGAGCCCATGCCATCCTAGAGTTAGATAATATTTAATTTGGGTGGGTAAAAGTTATTATTGGAAATTTTTTTTTTTAATTTTATTCTACCTCTTTTTGTCAAACCTTGTTATTTTCCACAGCAATGGCTTACAACTCGAGTCTTTACTTAGATGCATTACAAAGATTGGCTTTTGGTTACAAACGAAGTCGGAAAAGAAATGTGGATGAATCAGTACAAATCCATTACTTGTGCTTGAGAAATACTTAAAGATAATGTTTTTGAGTCAAGTGCTTTATTTTAACACATAATGGAGAGGACATTATCATTGTTGGACTAATATGTCTAATCTAAAATATTAAGTCAATCTGGTCAAAGCTTATTAGGAGGAAAGTATACCCTTTTTAAACCTTGGGTTTAATATCTTTAAAATCTTTATTCTTTCTGTGTATAAGGTATCATGGTGAGTAGCAGAATTTTCTAGATAATACCTCAGAACCAAAAATAAAGATGTAGTAAGGTAACAGACGAATAAAAGATTTGGGGTTTGGGTTAGTCAGACTCATGGAGGGTTGGACTTCATCAGAGGGCAACCAGACATTTTCCCAAGAAGCCCATGGAATTCACTAAGAGTTTTCCAGGGACCAGAAGAAAACAGAGCTTGAATTTTTGGACACTGGTAATTGTTCCAACTCCTTTGTGGAGTCTGAGAATATTTACTCTGATGAATTGACCAAATATTTGCTTAGTCCTCCAGTCTACCTCATCCTTTGTATACACAGCCTAAATGTCAAAGGAAAGCTCTTCGACATAAAATGACAGTCATTTTACCAGGATTGAAATTTATACAATATAGCTAAAGCTTAAATCATGCAACACAAATTGTGAACATTACAAACTGGATAGCAATGGCACACACTACGTCCCCTTAAAAAGGGTACATGAACTGGGCAATGAATAGCTAAAGACAATCACCATCTGTCCTTTAGAAAAATGCAGTTTCTGAAAAATTTCTACTTTTGTTATGTTTATTTCTTGCCTTTATTTAGAGACAGAAATATTTGCCCACATCCTTTATGTGTCTGCTTACAAGGCCTATTAGGAATAGTTCCCACAGCTGCTCAAAAATTGAAAGAAAAACTAGGCTAGCAAGAAAAAAACAATATTAAGTGAATCCACTTTTCTACCGGAATACAATAAATTGAGATTTCATGGTAGTGAAACTTTTTCTCCCAATTTTGAGGACAGTAGCAAAATAGACCCCGTGTGTAGCATGCTGTATAATGTTGACACATATTTGGTTACTGTTTTACATGTGCCAATGCTGAATGATCATAAGGAAGATGCCAGTAAGGAACTGCTAACTGACACCGATCCTTGGAGCAATCTCAAAGTTTGCCACATTTCAATTTCAAAATGCATTTCAGCTATAATATGAGTGATTTATCACTTAGTAGTAGCTGTCAAAGTAATCTCCTAGATAAACCGAAAACATCTGGAACCATAAACAGAGAGGAGTAGTAGCTGAATTTTAATCCAGACCCAGTGTGCTCACTTCATTAGGAACAGGAAACAGCTAATTAGTAATGGAATGTTTCATATTCTTAAAAGGGTTTGTTCTTGAGCTCCAAACAGAGATGATCTGATATGAACTCTGGATGTCAATAAGATTAAAGATTAGGAACAGAAACTAGCAAAGTCTCTCCAAGGGAATGTTATGGAGCTTGGGAACTTAAAAAGAGGGACACACACTGATATTTGGGGAGAGCTGACGGAGTTTATTGCTTTGGGATTTATCAGATAGGTAAAAAGGGGAATTTGATACATACAAATGTGACCATTTTTAAAGTAAAAACAAAGGTCCATGCAGTCCTTCCCTTAGCACAGCACTGCCTGACGTGGGCATAGGCCATGGCACAGAAGGTCAGTGTGGACACTCCATATAGGAGATGAACCTCTCCTAATCAATTGAGTTATCTTTACTGGGCCATAAATAGCTGCTCCAAACTCAAGTAAATGTGAGACTTGCCCTCTGTGGTATATATCCTAAACTTATGAGCCGGAATAGCTAAAATCATGCATCATAAACAAGGCAGATACATGGGAAAAGGCCAGAAAAAAATACACATGAGGAGTCCTCATAGTTCAAACAAGGTAAGTTAAACACATCTACTTATTTTTAAAAAAGACACTAGTTTATTTTGAAGTGACTTAGTTCATTTGCAAATTCTATTTAATGATGAGACTTTCTTGGATGTTATATTTTTAGTCACCCGTCATTGTTATTTATTTCAGGTATTTGATATTAATAAACGTTTTTATTTGACTTGCTTCAATCCTTCTCTGTGACTTATTTCTAATTTGGCATTATTTCACTGAATTGGGCTAAAACAGTACACCTACTCGATATAAGCATACCTTCTACAGCCCATGAAGAATAGCAGAATCCAAATGCTTATGCTTTAGAAAACATTCCTTCAGAACATGGAATTACTGAAATGTCACATTGATATGAATTAATGTAATATTTTTAAGTGTTTAGAGTGGGTGGCCATTCCAGCAGAAATTGCATATACTGCCATGGGGAACCTCTTATTAGAAAATGGATAAAAACTCAGTTGGCCTTTTGCATAAGATGCTCGGTGCTTCTGTCACACCAGAACTTAATGCTAGGGCAGACGTGAAAACAACACAATGGATTAGATTTTGTTTAATGTAAGGAGGGCACTTTAGGAGGGGCATTAAATCTTCTTGATCATTAGAGTACCATATAATACATTGGAATGCTGCTCTATTAGATTTTTAGTAGGCATCAAAATGATGATAACAGGTATCTGCCCCCACCCAATGGCCAGATCTCCTCTAAGTAAACAGTTAAAAACATCTGAGGCCATTTCCTGGGCAATTCAAGCCAAACGACCCATTTGATCCTAATCATTTGAACATATTAGGAATCTGGCTATGTCTAGACCAGAGAGTGAACAATATAAAATATCCATAATCTCACTGACCCATCTGTCTTTCTCTTTTCTTTTGCCTGTAGATTTTTCATCCTGTTTGCTTATTAATAGCTTAATAAAGAGGAAGCAAGATTGGGGATGGGAAGAGAGAAGAAAACAGTAAAGGGGTATTTTTAGCAGCTTGGGTATCTGTTTTTATCATTGCATTCTTTAGGAATCAGGAATGTGCTAGTAGAAAGGGGTTAAAGGACTTGCTCCACCATCAGCAGTTCAAAGGAAAAACTGGGTGCGGTAAAATCTAAAAACTAGAACTCCTTATATTTTCTTAGAGAACACTACAGGCCAAGTGCTTCTTTTAGAAATGAGAGCTCCAAAGCAGTGATAACAAATATCGATCATTTGCACAAATGATTTACCACCTGATCTAATTCCTGTTAAATACCAGGTCAGACAAGAAGTTATTTCACAGTAATTGCAGCTTAAAGTAGGTGTGTCTGCATTTTAATTTGTCTCACACCATTTAGAAATAGCATTTTCTCTGTCTTAAAAATTCTTCCACCTACTTACCCCACTAGGATTCTGTGTGAATTAATGTGATAATGTCTTTGAAGCACTATGAGCTCCTTGAGAGAAAGCAGTTAAAGAAGTGTAAAATGTGTTCAGTCATTATTATGACTATCCCCTAAAAACCTGTGAAGCCCATTCTCTAGGACATTTGTCCTGTGTGTGTAAGGTTCTATTTATCAGTAATGAACAAACAGTAATTAAAGGTTCCATATTTTAAGGATGTGAGTATGAATTCTAAAGAATTTACAACACTACATAAGCAGGTAACTGCTACAGCACCCTATTCGTGCCTATGATCAGTTGGAGTTCCGGCATCAGTGTTCAGGCTGCACAGAAAAAACAATAAGACCTGGTCAAAATTTCATTCGAACAAAGAAAATTCAAAATCTACTCAATGCACTTCACTGAAAACCACAAACTCACTTTATAGTATTTCGCTGTGCTATGTGTTTTCAAGATTTGAATAAATCTCTCTGAAATTAATGTATTATTTTATTAGGTTGATCTATTAATCAAATATTCATTTATATGAGTCTCATTTTATCAAAAATGAAATTATACAAAGGTGAGCAAAAGCGTAGATTTACAGAAGTTTAAAGCTTAATCTTATTCTCTAGGGGTGATATCGACAATATAAATATGGTGTAAATGATATTCCTTAACTCTAAAATATGCTTATGAGCCCTTTGTGCATGTTCTTCTTCTTTACAACCTGCAGCAAAATGCATAACTAGCTTAATAAGCAAGGCATTTAGGAATTGTTTTTTCCTCCGCTGTCTAAAACATGAGTAAAGGCCTATATTGTTTTTTGTGAGTCAAAATCTTTGCTAATGACTGCAATGTTCCCTCAGTATGAGATTTCCTTCCTTGACAGGATGGTTATTTGAAAGTAATTGCTCACTTTTCCTTTTTCAAGAAACTACCAAGAACTGTATCTATAATGTGTTTAGAGGATTATATTTACAATAAAATGCATTTGTGATTTTTCTTACCCAAGGTTCGTGTTTGCTTCCAAATGTCTCCTCACCACTTGTTTACCTCTATAAACAATGGGACTGCAGTACAAACTAATAGAATTCACACAAGTATACTTTAGGCTATCAAACCTTTCTTTCAAGGTAGCTAAGCTATTCTTGAACTATTGGCAATATTTTGTAATGAGTTCTCCAGCTAAGAAGTAAGTTCTATGTTTTCTTTACGTTGGTTAATCAGTGCTGTGCTTCTGATTTACAAATGGGCACTATATTATTTAGGAGCAAGTAAGATCATCTCTTGAAGGTCATGATTTCCTGACCTGAATAAGAGAGAGATAAAATAATGTGCTAGTTAATGCTCCACTTGTTTTCCACTTCAGTCTTAGATTCAATCCTAATTAAATGTAGAATTAATTGTAGAAACTCAACTTTAGTTGTGGAAATATGTTCAGAATATGATATTCTCAAATCAAAGAAGTGACAGTAGTGAGGTTAGTTTGGGGTCCAGTTGGTTATTATTGGAGTAGTATAAATATGAGTTACTAATTTGAAAGTAGGAAAAGCAGACAATTGCAAGCAAGGGGAAGATATAATATAGTGTTTGATTACTTTTTGTCTAGAGAAGAGCACTATTTTGGAGTCATTTTTTCAGAAGGTTCTGTTGCTTATTTTTAGAATATGACATGTTTTTTAAAAACAGAGGTTTCTTGAAAAGAATAACCATTTGGGCTCATTAGCCTTACAAATATCTGACTTACAATTTAATCAAAATGAAGACCAGGATAGGTCAATAGGTCATCTTTTTTTTGTGCAAATGGTATCATAAAGGTGTATCAAACTATCTTACTCACTTGTATCACACCCTGGTTTTGTGAAATAATTATTTAATACATCTCTTTCCCCTTTTTTGAATCTCTAGTTCTTAGAAAACATTCCCTTAAAATGGAAGCATGAATGCCCTTCTGCTCACACATGGGGATAAAATGCAATGATATCGTTAACCATAACTATCTATGGGAGAGCACATTCTTTAGTGGAAGCTTTACACATCACTTACAGGCCAAATAGTTCACTCTTACCGAAATAAATATTAGAAAACACAAAATAAAATTTTTGTGTATTTTATAGGGCACCATGATAATGATACCTTGTATTTGTCATACTTATCAGATAGTATGTATCTAACTTATTGATGAGGAAGAATAGGCAAATATTATGATATCTATTTTACTAAAGTTAAGGCAGAGAGAAGGTAAATGACTTCTCAAGGTTAGTGACTGAGTTAGCAAGTTAGTAACTGAGAAATTCTGACTACTAGATCAGAGCTCCTTCTGCCACTTCATTGTGACTCTCACATACTGGTTATAAAACAGCAATAGAAGCGCACGTGTCCAGTACAGAGATCTCCAACTGTTGAGTCACATTAAGAGCTTTAGAAATACTGAAATTCTATTTTTCATCTTAGAAGAGAGAGGAAGGGAGAGGAGAATAAATGAAAGCTAACGTGTATGGAACACTATGTCAGGAGCCACTCCACACGTATATATGGCATATATGGAATGCCATCTTCCTTCATTATTTTCTTGTTGTGGATAATGCTACAGTGAAAAGTGCGAATTATGTTTCTATGCCATTTCTCTAAATAATCTGAGACCAAGTCCCCTACTTTCCATAAGTATATAAGTTACAAAATGTTTTTTCTTCTTCTTTTTTTTTTTTGAGATGGGGTTTTGCTCTGTTGCCCAGGCTGGAGTGCAGTGGCCGGATCTCAGCTCACTGCAAGCTGCGCCTCCTGGGTTTACGCCATTCTCCTGCCTCAGCCTCCTGAGTAGCTGGGACTACAGGCACCCGCCACCTCGCCCGGCTAGTTTTTTTTGTATTTTTTAGTAGAGACGGGGTTTCACCAGGTTAGCCAGGATGGTCTTGATCTCCTGACCTCATGATCCACCCGTCTCAGCCTCCCAAAGTGCTGGGATTACAGGCTTGAGCCACCGCGCCCGGCTTCTTCTTTTTTTTCCTTTTTTTTTCTGAGACAGAGTCTTGCTCTGTTGCCCAGGCTGGAGTGCAGTGGCAGGATCTCAGCTCACTGCAACCTCCGCCTCCCAGGTTCAAGTGATTCTCCTGCCTCAGCCTCCCAGGTAGCTGGGACTACAGTTGTGTACCATCACACCTGGCCATGTTTTGTATTTTTAGTAGAGATGGGGTTTCTCCATGTTAGCCAGGCTGGTCTCTAACTCTGGACCTCAGGCAATCTGCCTGCCTTGGTCTCCCAAAGTGTTGGAATTACAGACATGAGCCACCACGCCTGGCCAGAAAACGTTTCTTAAGGTTCTAATTGATTTGAGTTTTGTACAGGATGCAGATTGGAAATATTTTAGGTAATATATTTTAAAGTATAGTTAAGTTCTATTTTAAAATGACTTTTAACTACTACTTTTGTCTGCAAAACTTATAGAAGAACACTACAATACTCGATTTTAAACAAATCAAAATATGGAGGAAAGTGAAAAATGAAAGTAATGGATAAACAAATGTTGACTTGTACAATGTTAAAAATGATGACATCCAACATTTCCCATAGAAGGTTGAAATGCGGTTACCAGGAAATTGTAAGATCTGAGGGTTTATTAGTCCTATTGAGGGTTTTTCCTCACACGTTATTAAATGGTTGCTCACAGATGCTGAGATCAACATTACGTTTATTCATCTTTATTATTTTAATGAAAACGAGAGCACTTAGACATTTGTGAAATGTTGCAGGAAGTCAGGGATCCCGAATGGAGGGACCAGCTGGAGCCGCGGCAGAGGAACATAAATTGTGAAGATTTCATGGACATTTACCAGTTCCCAAATAATACTTTCATAATTTCTTATGCCTGTCTTACTTTAATCTCTTAATCCTGTTATCTTCATAAGCTGAGGATGTACATCACCTCAGGACCACTGTGATAATTGTGTTAACTGTATAAATTGATTGCAAAACATGTGTGTTTGAAAAATATGAAATCAGTGTACCTTGGAAAAGAACAGAATAACAGCAGTTTTCGGGGAACAAGGGAAGACAAACATAAGGTCTGACTGCCTGCAGGGTCGGGCAAAATAAAGCCATATTTTTCTTCTTGCAGAGAGCCTATAAATAGTTTGCAAGTTCGGAAGATATCGCTACATTCTTTTCCTAGCAAGGAATATTAACAACTAATACCCTGGGGAAGGAATGCATTCCTGTGGGGAGGTCTATAAATGGCTGCTCTGGGAGTGTCTGTCTTATGCAGTTGAGATAAGGACTGAAATATGCCCTGGTCTCCTGCAGTACCCTCAGGCTTACTAGGGTGGGGAAAACCCCACCCTGGTAAATTTGAGGTCAGACTGGTTCTCTGCTCTTGAGCCCTGTTTTCTGTTGTTTAAGGTGTTTATCAAGACAATACATGCACTGCTGAACATAGACCCTTATCAGTAATTCTGCTTTTGCCCTTTGCCTTGTGATCTTTGGTTTTGCCCTTTGTCTAGTGATCTTTGTTGGACCCTTATCAGGAGTTTCTGATTTTACCCTTGTCCTGTTTCCTCAGAAGCATGTGATCTTTGTTCTCCTTTTTGCCCTTTGAAGCATGTGATCTTGTGACCTACTCCCTGTTATTGCACTTCCTCCCCTTTTGAAATCCTTAATAATAGATCTTTCTGGCTTTAAGGCTCAGGTGGGCATCATGGTCCTACCGATATGTGATGTCACCACTGGTGACCCAGCTATAAAATTCCTCTTTGTACTCTTTCTCCTTATTTCTCAGCTGGCCGACACTTATGGAAAATAGAAAGAACCAACTTTGAAATATTGGGGGCAGGTTCCCCCGATAGTGAAAAAACAGGAAGATAGGAAAGAAATGTTTGTAAAATAACGATGCTTTCTTGAAAGCTAATAAAGTAATTGTTGGAAATGTTGCTCCAAAAATCATTTGCATTACTGACAAAAAAGTAGATTCCAGCTGAAGTATGTGGATCATTACCATTGTTAATTTTCAAATATTAAAAAAGTAAAATGTAAACTTGAAAGGGTCAAGAGGTTAGGGGCCTTAAAGGAGTTGTGTATAAAATCCAAAAGAATGTTTTTCTTTAAATTCATTTTAATTCCCAAAAGGTAATGTTACATGTCTATTATAAACGAAAAGTAAGTTCCCTAGAGTAAATAAATGAAACTTTATGCTAATGCTGCTTACAGAATTCCAATCTAAAATTAGTTAAGTGGTTGAGAGTGGTGGCTCATGTCTGTAATCTCAGCATTTTGAGAGGCCAAGGTGGGTGGATCACCTGAGGTCAGGAGCCTGAGACCAGCCTGAGCAACATGGTGAAAATTCAAAGTTAGCCAAGTGTGGTGGCCCACGCCTGTAATCTCAGCTACTTGGGAGGCTGAGGCAGTAGAATCGCTTGAACTTGAGAGGCAGAGGTTGCAGTGAGCCAAGATCATGCCACTGCACTCCAGCCTGGGTAACAAGTACGAAACTCCATCTCAACAAATATAAAATAAAATAAAATAAAATAAAATAAAAATGTAAAATTAGACAGCGAGGCTCTGTTGAAACCTAGTTCTGACACAGTGAAGTGAGTGTAGTCAAGAATAAAAAAGGTTATTTCTGTTACTATTTCAGCTGCTCCCACAGTTTTAAATAGAAAAGAGAGTTGTATGGTATTTGTCTAAATTTTATAAAGATTACCCCAATCTTTACAAACTTTTAAAAGCAGAGGTGATTATTAAATTACACCTAGTTTTAGATGATTTTAATTAATGAACTATGAAGCAGAGAAGCCTCTGCCCTTTCCCTGAACCCCATGCAGTGTTTTGCATTGGATAATACTATAGTCTTGTTATGTATCCTAACTAGCTAACTAACTATGTGAGATTTTTACAAGAACAGATTGATAGTAATGTACAGTGAGATAAATGAATGAGAGTTAAGACTGTGTTTTAGTTCCCACTGTCAATGGCAAGCAAATTAACTTAGGTTATTTTCATACTTACAAAACAGAGGTTAATCATGTCTTTGCAAACTACCTCCCAGAAATAATCCTCCTAGAGGATATGATGTAAAGGATGACACAAAGTACACCATGCTATATACATAATAGGTCCTGCCTTTCTTTTTTCACTATTCCAATTTTAGGCTATGAATTCCTCATTCTCAGAATGATAAGTGTCTTGGAACAGAAACTCCACAGATTCATGTGGTAGCAATATCATAATTTTAATTTTTAAAGTACTTTGAAAATAATGGCATATGATTACAGTCTTCTATGAAAATCTGTTTATTTTATTTATTAAAACACAAATGTGGAAGTAAAAAAGTGAAACTTGACTTAATCCTTTAATCAGGAAAATGTTTTTCCTTTTGCATGTCCTTCAGGTATACCTGGGTTGGGGTTGGCGTATGGTGAATCCCAAGCTTAAAAAATTGTATTGTATATGTAAAGAGGATGGGGCACAAAGTAACTGGTCAAAGAGTTATCAGAGTTAAGTTAAACAGCCCTTCCTAGATTATAGTAAAAAACACCTGTTAATTAGTGAATTACTCCTGTAGACTCAACATGCTGAATAGCAGAACAACTTATCATGGCTTGGAAGTCTCACTATTTGCTATAACTGATAAAAATAGATATATCCACATATATTTCATATTATGAATATATATTAAATGTTCTAGGCCATAAGCTATGCATATTAAATTATGCCCTAAACTATAATTTTTAATATAATAGATGTTAAAATGATATTTTCTGCTTTTGCAGTCAAATGACACTTTTTTTGCTTTTAATTCTTCAGTGGCACCTTCACCAGGTACTGCATAGATGAGATCATGACTTTTGTATCTTTGAATGGCCAGTCTGTACTCTTTATAAGATCCCTTTTTATCTGAGCAAAAATGGTTCAGAAAAAAAAAAGGTCTAGTAGTTTTCCTTTTACATCAAATTTTGGTTTCCTTTCACATGTAGATTTGACTTAATATCTACTTCTAGTGTGTCAGTAGCAAAAGGAATAAAAAATTTATTTAGGATGCTACTACATTTATGGAAAAAATATCAGAGAAAAATATATTCCAGTGCTAAATTATCTTGTGTCTTTGTCAAACATGTATACATAAAAGAAAATGTAAAAATTATTCACAGAGATTGATATTCCATGGGCAAAACACAGGTAAACATTTTGTGGTTTATTTTTTTTTCCTCAAGCAAATGCAGTGGCAGATACAGGGTCAGTATGTCACTGCGCCCTTGTACTTTATGATGTTATCTCCCCTGAATTTTATTATTTTATTTTATTACTATAAAGTCAGTTCATGGTGACAGTTGTCTATTTTCTAAAATGTAGGAGCATCATATTCTGTTTTTGTTTTACCTATTGTTATTAAGATGTTAACTTCAATTTTTTTAAATTTAGGAAACATGCACTGTCAACTATACCACTAACCACTAACAATGAAATATAGTCATACAAAAGTTAACTACGGTATAAACATGCAAAAGGAGAAGTCTCCCTGAGATCATAAAATGATGTTATTTTCTGTTCAGCAGTTCATGTTACTGCTGTTCATGCTAATTAATTAAAGGAGCTGTTGCAGTAATGTGCAAACAGGGAATCTGAGAAACTGAGAGGGCTTTTAGGTCTCCAAGTGAAGTTAAGTCAATCTGGGCGCAGGCAATCAAATGTAATGAAATCACTTGTCAGTGCTAAGCTTGCAAAAACTGTGAAGTTTGACTGGGGAGTAAAAGGATTATAATTAGATTTCCAATAGGATAATAACTAAATGGCAGAACGCAGTAAAAAGAAATATTACTTTGTTAGCTAATGGTACTGCTGTTCAGTTTTAGTTTTTATCAGCACACTTGTAGTTGTGCTAATTTAATTTGCTTTTATCAGCAAAAATGCACTATGCAAATGGCACTTGAATGTCATTTGCAAAAAAATCATTGATCTGAAGGTGCACTTAATGACACCCGGTATGTTTATTTTATGTGAAACAGGGATTGGTTGATAAGATGGTTGATGTGCTATCTTGCAGACCCTCAACTGAGTTATAGGAATTTGGATGGAATGACATTAGCACAAGTGCTCCACCAAATACTTCATCTCTAGAGATAGCAGACATAGCCACTGGAGTAATGTATACACATTGTGTGATCACCAGAAAATATTCTGCAGGAGTTGCTATGGTAGACTCCCAAAATATAAAAGATACAGATATCCTTTCATGGAAACTTGGTCTATGCATATTATCTTCTCTGTCAAACAACATTCGAAGCATAAAAGACATGAAATAACTAAGCTGAAGAGATGTATTATATACATATAATGTATTACATATGATACATTATATATAATACATAATATATATACACTATATATAGTATATATATAAAATCTTATATATGTAAGATTTCTGGTACATGTGCAGTTTGTTCGCACTAAAACTCATGTGGAAATTACCACAAAACTGGATATGACATTTTTGCTTCCGGGGTGGTCATGTAACGTTTTTCTAAGTGCCTTTTAAATTCTTAAGAAGATGTCACAGTGGAATCAATTGAATTTCAAAGGGAGAGTACTAGGTGAATGACAGATGTCTATCTAGCAGAGCTATTGACAATAGGAAGAGAAAGAACTTTCCTGATGCTGGAATTTTTCCTGTGATGGAGATGAATTTTGGAAATGGTATTGTATTGGCATACATGAACTGACCCTCACAAACAATGATAGGAAATGATCTTTCAAGTTAAAAAATAGGTTTCAAGGGAGATGGAAAAGATTGAAACAATATCAAAATAAGTCACAAAAAAGAACTGTGACTCACAAAACCAAAACTAATAGGAAGAAGAGAAAAATAATGGCTAAGCTTGCTTTTCACATTTTCTGAGCATTATACATTTTCTAAATTTCATAGATACATTCAAAAGTAATGTTTTTATTACTTTTTATTATTTTACAAATAATAGGCAAAATGTTTGGGATTTTTAGGTGATTATTTGACCTGATTGATTTGGTAAACTCTATTTAAAATTATTTCTGATAATATTTTTAGGCACCTATTTTCCTGGCTAAAAGAATAAAATTTGCTATTTTTTTAAATTAAATTGTGATTCTACTGTCATATTAACATAAGACATTAACTCTAATTTTTCACAAAGGGATGATAGGGGTTTTATCATTTACAGTGCTTAAATGTTGTGCTAAGAGAAGAGATAATGTGTATTTTTCCATTTGTATCACTTTTATATATAATCTTATTTAATATAATGTAAAAGACAGACATCCAATAAAGAATTATTAACCTACCATATTTTACCATATATAGACAATATTAAACATAAATACTAGACAATGTAATTTTTAATTTGGAAAAAACCACAAATCAGCTTCTTTGCTTTAAAATAAATTCCATCTCAATCCTTTTAAGATGAATCTAATTATCTCATATTTAGCAAGTAAAAACTTGTAGAACTTATTAAAAGTATGCACAGTGAAAACAAGTATTAAATGTGTCTTTCCCTAAGTACAAGTAAATATGCAAAAGCGATTCTTGGTAGATTTCATAAAAAAATTTGGAAACGAAGAGTGGATCCACCTTTTGCTTATATCTCCTAATTGCCCACGAATAAAATATCAGTATTTGCTACATGGAAATGAAATAATTTTAGGAAAGTTCAAAAGCTTGTATTTCTCTCAGAGTTAAGAAAGATGTTACTACTATGAACTAAAAGTATCATATAAATTAAATGAACAGCAATAAATCAGAGGTACAGGTTAAAAGATAATAAAGATAAAACTCACTAGTGGTGTATTCGGATTACCCTCTCCAGTTTCAAAGCTGACCTTAAACCCACTCAAAGCAGGGCACAATCAAGTTCAACGTTCCTTAAAGACTATATCTATATTTGCGTGTCACTGATTCAGAAGGGATCAACTGCTTCAGGCTATTCATCTCTACCATGGAGCTGGTATGTGATGGCAACCTCAAAAACCCGGCCCACAACTAGTGGGGCACTTCTTAATGAATTTTGCTGTGATGAATTGGTTAGACAATTGAATTCCATTTGAATTGGTTTTGCTCATGTAGACACAGCCTTTAAGCTGAGGGAATAAGCAGGCAAGCAAAAAAGGGATAAGAAACAGCAAAAGCTTCATTGAATGAGGTAAGCATGCATGCTTTTACACCTAACATAGTTAGTGCATTAGTTAGGTCTACCCAGCTGCAACAGAGCCATGCATCACTAGAGCATCCATGAGAGCTAACGTTTCTGGTTTTATAAAGATGACTCGTAAAACTACATGTAAAACAACTTATGAAGCTACCACATAAAATGGTGACCCTCAGATGAACCAAAATGGATATTTTGGTCACATCCAGTTCTGTTGCCTTTATGTAGATCCACTCATC
This sequence comes from Colobus angolensis palliatus, assembly GCF_000951035.1. Taxonomy (NCBI): domain Eukaryota; kingdom Metazoa; phylum Chordata; class Mammalia; order Primates; family Cercopithecidae; genus Colobus; species Colobus angolensis. Next base: position 3,250,652 of record NW_012116611.1, read on the forward strand.
ACACAGTAGAAAGGCACTGATTAATTCCAGCAAGCAACATATTCATAGTTGTCTTCAATTTTCAAAGTTAGGAAATAGTTTTCTCATTAAAATGTTCTTTATTTTTTATTAGAGTGAGGCATTTTATCACAATAAATGTGAAAATAAATGTAATCTGCATGCAAAGTTCTAGAAGTGCATTGGAATCAACCAGGAACATTTTCAGTGGTCACATTTAACTCATATTTTTATGTGCTTTTGCACTCCAGTGAGACTCTATATTGATTTGTGTCATGTTTTCTTACTACTAAATATTGTCAAATATTTTTAAAGATGTAAGCATTTGTGATAATCATGGAAATCACGAATTATAAGTGATGTCCTGATTTTCATACTTAAGTGGTCTCTAAGATTAACATCAAAATTTAAAGGATGAAAAAAGTGTTGTCTGGAACACCTTTAAATTTTTGATAAGTTATACTTATTGTACCTGTGGCTTTTACAAAGGATAAAGTGGTGAAATTACAAAAATACCTCATGGTATTGTACACTTTGAAAAGGTAAATTACATTCACATTTATGCATTTTTAGAATACGCCTGACATACAAATGTGTATTCTTTTTACAGCTAAACGTATTTGCTCACATTGTATATGTAAAATTATTAGTCCCTATGTAACCATAGTTACTGGGTTTTCAAAGCCATGTTAAGTATTTTTTTCCTCAAAAAAACTGCAAATTGCTTCCTGTGTCATAAAGTAAGAAGGGTTAAAACTTATTTATTTTATTTATAAGAAGAGTATCATCATAGGAGCTCATCCCCACCTCATCCCCAGGGGTCACATAATAAGCAGTCATAGAAACAAGTTTGCAGTTGACTGTACCTTGCATAGCAGCACTGTCATGAGGAGTCCCATTGTTTTCTATTTCAATATCTGGAATTCCAGTATCTGAAATAAGTGACATGCAAGATTAAGGTACAATTAGGTGGTTCTTGATTTCATTTAAAGGGAAAACTCTGGTAAGCCAGTACTTTGGTCCTATAGATAACATAAGACCTTGGGTGGCATTTTCGTTTTTTGTATGTCTGTTTTTAACGGTAAGAGGGAGGATTATAAACTGCAGCTGAATTTTACAATTGAGCATATATTTCTAGGTATATTGTAAATACCTCTATTTTTTTCATTCTCTAAAAATAAATCTTAGGAAAATAGTCTGTCCATTAAAACCGCCTAAGACTGTCAGGTTAACTCGCCCCCATCCTCATGCTATATTTTCCCTTTGTAAGATGTGATTCATGATATTATTTATGATATACACACACACACACACACACACATATGTGGAGATATATATATATATATGTGTGTGTAATATATATATATATATATATATCTCCACATATGTGTGTGTGTGTGTGTGTATATATATATAGTAAGTACAAGTGAATACCAAAATATTCATTACGGTTTGTGGTCTTCATGTATTACTGGCTCTAGAGGCAAATGTTTTATGATTGTGCTGCTCAGGTAAAAGCTAGTAATTTTGATGTAAAAAGGTTCTGTTTGTGTGTGTACATATTTATTTGAACATTTACTTGAAATTGGGTCTGAGTGAGATGAAACAATGTTATGAGGCCTCAGAATTAAAAACAGAATCAAAAAAGTTTGGAATTAAGATCTTTCATAATTCAAGCATCTCCATTTACAGGATCTGCAGGGATTTACTCAGAACATGTTATTTCAGCCCAGTACTCCTTAGGCATGGCAACACTGATGGAATCTGCATTAAAGGAACAAGCATTGCCTAGCTAATCAAAATACAGTTCACCAAACATCAGCATATTCTAACATCAGTAGACCTAATGCACCTACATTTTAGGTGCAGGGTGGTTATCAGTGTTATTGCTTCTACTGCAGAAGTCAGTAGGATTTCCTATTATTCCAAGGCTATTTGTATCTCCTGAACAGTGGTTATTTTGACTGGGTTTAATTCATGCTCTAAAATACTTGGTCTCAAATTGATTTTTTAATCATTCCTGGACAAAATATATCCATTTCCCTCTCTCCCTTCCTTTCTTCCTGCTTTCCTCTCTTTTTTTTCCTTCTTCTATTTTTCTTAAATCAGTTTTGCTTTGTTTACCTTGAGAGTGAAAGTCCAAATCAGACATTACCTTTTAACATCCTCAGGCCACTGTCACTAGTGGTGGCTTGCTTAAGTGCCTGCTCCACTTGCTCTCGGCGCTTTGATTCAAATTCCAAGGCTTCCTGCAATTTTCTCTTGGTTTTTTTCTCCTTTTTCAGGCGCTTTTGCATGGTAGCTGAAATGTAAAAACATAGCTTGCAAAGACTTGAGCAATGAAATAGGGATGCCAGTTTTGATGAATTATAAGCCACAGATATAGATACACAGAGATATAGAAATGTTTCACTTGACATATGGTTAGCGTTCTTCTGGTACTAATTCTCATTAGGGTCATCTAAAGAATGCTTTATATACTGCATTTCAATCACACAACTGACTTCTTTCTATTTTCACATTTCCAGAGTGTATGTTCTGTAATACACATGCATTTGTATGATGGTGGCAGTGGTGGTGGAGAATTGTCTTCTACTTTGACTCTCTATATGCATTCAATGATTCATTAAACATTTTATAATTCTCTCAAGAAAAATATTCTTTTTATTAATCAGGTTACTGATTACTATTCATATTTCAAAATGCAAAAAAATCCTGAAAATATCTATTAGCTTGCAAAATATAGTCCTTGAAATTGAAAATGGTAAATGTCCATTCCTCTGAAATTTTACCAGTTGTAAAGGCAAATATCTGCCTGTTTAATGTATATATCATCAATCTCTCTCTCTCTGCCTCTCTCTCGCTCTTTCTCTGTATGTGTATATACAGTCATAGGCTGCATAATGAGATTTCAGTCAATGATGGACCACATATACAATGGTGGTTCCATCAGATTATAATGAAGCTAGAAATCCCTATCACCTAGTGACATTGTAGTCATCCTAATGTACTAGTGCAATGCATTACTAGTGGGTATGTGGTGATGATGGTGCAAATAAATCTATTGTACTGCCAGTCATAAAAATAAGAAACTTTCAAGTAAGAAAAACACTTTTATCTCAGTTTTACAGATGAAGAACCTGAGTCCTTGACAGGTCAAGAAATTTACCCAAGAAAACATAGTTACTAGTTTTCAAAGCCTGAAGACCAAAGATCACATAGGTAGTTGTTTCAAAGCCTAAAGACCATATAATTGGCCAGGGGACCAAGGTAGGTGACCTCCAAGGTTTCATGTAGCTATATTATTCTATGGATTTAAGTGTTTAATCTGCAAAGAATATTATTATATAAGTGTTTTTAATCCAAGTAACACACTATGACTAGTAACCAAAAGAGAATTAGGTAGAAATTGTTTCTGAGTGTGGAACATTGCTTTCTTCGATTAGAAAAAAAAAGTTTTGCAAATTATTTTAATACACACATGGTTTTATATATAGTTATATTTTTATGTATGTAGTTACATATATTCTTCATACATATATATCTATATATATACACACACACATACATATCACACACACACAGACGGACATAGTATGTTTACTATATCTTTGGAGAGATGTTACTTTATGATAATAATATCAATTTCCCCTCTGTCTTTCCCATCACGTGACTTTAGGTAAAGAGTATATTCTTTGTCATTAAAAGTGGGGTATACCGGGTGTGGGATCTTTAACAAAGTAAAAGAAATTTTAATGATTATCTAGAACAACTATTGTAGTAGGTGAGGATACTGGGATTCAGAGAGATGAAGTATATATAATTTCTATAAATCAACGAAGATGACAAAGCAGTTTCCTATAATTACGGTAGTCATTATATACAAAATGCTAAAAAAAGTGCTTAGCTACGTATGAGACACTTGATAAACATTAACCCTAGTAATATTAGTAGTCATGATAATGGCAGTAGTAGTAATAATGAAAGCAATAGTATTAGTGGTATTATTATTATTATATTGTGATAAATGCTAAATTTATTAAATACAAATACTTCACAGAAAATTTGATAACAGATACAATATTATACCTACCATGTCTAAGAACTTTTTAAAAAACAATAGATATGAATTATAAATACAGACCTGATGAGTCTATAAAAAGTCAGTGAACAGAAATCAAAATAAATAGATCCCTAAAAGTTAGAAGCCAATTTTACCATATGTAGTGGATTTTCATAAGCCAATTTAAGAGTCTTATTATATTTAAAATACAATTTTTTGGATGTTTGGTATTAAGGAACTCTCTACTAAAGAAATGTGAGTTATGATTGTTAATCATATTGTATTTTGTATACCAAATATCAGAAAAATATCAATTTCTCCAAACTTTAAAAAGATGGTTTAGTCTTTGATTTGTAGTATTTCATGAATTTGACAAGATAAGCAAAATGGGCTTAATTCTTTTTAAGTGCAAAGACTAAATTTCCATTTTGAATGAAATCAATGATTCCTAGGCCCTAAAGGAAAATATATAGTATGTTTTCTATTTTATAAAATAAATTTCAGAGTATAATATGCTACTTTCAATTAGTATAAAGTTAGGAGATTTCATGCAACTGTAGTCATCTTTCTTTGTTCAGGCAGTTATATTTGGATTATGGATTTTCACACCTTTTCTTTGCCTGTCTTTTCCACTCTCTTTGCTAATTTTAGGCTTTGTGACCCCCTACACAGAAGAGTAAACAGGGAAGGGAAAGAAGTTGAAATTCATAAATGTCATGTTTATGGCTGTTTAGTATTTTATGATAAATACGGGGAAGATGTGGAAATCATTGACTAAAGTGAAGTTTTTAATTCTCTGTGGTTTTGATATGAACTATTCTCGTTTATTCATTAATCAAGTGGCTACTCACAGTTGGAAAGTTAATCCTATTTGTGAACAATTCTAAATATCTCCATTCCTTCCCTTTTGTCTCCATCCCTATTTCCGCGACTCTAATTCAGTCCTCCTCACCACTGCCTGGATGACAGCAATCTCCTTTTGCACAGTTTTCTTTTTCTCTAGTTTTATATGCACTCCCCCAATCTATTCCCAACATGGTGGTGATTGATCCAATTGAAATCAAATCAGATCATTCCACTGCGTATCTTTTAATATTTCACATCACCTACAGGATAAAGTCCAAGCTTTCACATGATTAAAATTGTCCTTCATAATGCAGCTTCTACTCCCAACTTTCTCCATCATCTCCCACTATTCACTTCAAAAACCTCAACGACATTATAATAAATTGTATTTAGTTATCCATGTATGAAGTTTCTTGTCCCCAAGCCTTTGCTAACTGATACCTCTGTCTAGATTGTCCAAATCACTTAGGTTTTCATTTTTTTTTTTTCCTCCTGATCTTTCAAGATTCAGATTCAGGTGTCAGCATCAGGAAGTGTTCCTTAACCACCGTCAACAAACTAAGCTAACTACTCACTCTCTGTATAATCATATTGACTGGACATGGCTGCTTTTGCCACTTTGTGTTAAAAGTAAATGATTGCACTAGCTCTCTAAAACATAAATCCTTCCAAAACAGAGACTGTTTTTTATTCGTGTTATAATCCCATAATCTAACACTGTGCCTGGCAAAGGGTATGCATTTCATATATAAGGAATTGTTAGATTATTTATATTCAGGTGAACTTTATGAAATTGTGAGATAACAATAAATATTCACGTTTCCAAAACTGCAGCTGGCCCAAAGTGCAGACATAATTCATTTTCTTTTAGTATAAAGAGCGATGTTTTAGTATAAAGAGCGATGTTTTGGTTTATACACAGTACTTAATTCTTAGCTTATCATTTTATCTCAGACAATATTTCTATTAGTATTGAAAATACCTCCAACATAATATTCACTCTGTAATTGAACTTGTAAAACTTACTTCTGCTTTGAAGCTCAATTGCAAGTTGTCTTTCAAGGTTTTCTCTAATTTCTCTCTCTCTATAAAGCTCCAGTCGTAGTTCCTTCTTTTCTTGTTGAATCTGCTTCTCCTGGATGCGAGCATTATCCAAAGCCACTTTCAGTAGGCCCTGTCAAGGTACAGGAAATGACATGCAGTTCATCTTATCTGTTTTAATTTATCAAATATAAAATAATATATGTAGGTGCTAATGTCTTGTATTACATTTATTTTGTTTATAGAAATATTGTTGACCTGAATGTTGGTCAACAGAGTCTCCACGGAGGACAGACTATCAGCAAAAATGAATGGTCCAGGGAATCCAGCGGGCAATGCCTGCCCAGGAGTCAGCTGTATCTTGTCCAAGGGTGACTTCATTATTGGAATTTGTACTGGTACCTCTTCTGCAAAAACAAAATTAATATCAGAAGGTTCACAGATTAAGAGCTCAAAAGTCACACTATGCCACCTCTACCAAGCATCTATAAAGATTTTGTTTCTAAAACTAAATGACTGACACTCTCATAATTAGAAGTCGTATTTATTCTCCAGCTGCCTCTAATTTCAAAAAAATAAATATTTCAGTAAAGAACTTGTGAAACTGGAACAATGCTTATGGCTAAAGAGGTATAAAATCTGCAGAAAAAAAATTTAAGATACATACAATTGACATATGCGTTTATGAATATCTATAAGTTAAATACTCAGATCACTTCCTGGAAAAACATAAGCAACATTTTATTTTTTCTTCTCTAAATCTATTAATCTATCAATCAATTTATTTATCTTGATTATCTTAACAGCTTTATTGAAGCATAATTTACATAAAATAAAATTCACCTATTTTAAGTATACACTTCATTTTTAGTAAATTTCTAGAGTTGTCTAATCATTACCACAAATCTATTTTAGAACATCTTAATTTCCTCTATAAAGACTCCTCATGTCCATTTACAATTAATCTTCTTTCCCACCTCAGCCCCTAGAAACCATTAATCTGCTTTATCTCCAAAGGTTTGCCTTTTCTGAATGTTTCATGTAAATAGAATCCTACAATACATGGTTTTTTGTGTCTGACTTCTTTCTCTTAGCATGTTTTTTAAGCTTATCCACGTTGTGGCAGGTATCGGTGGTTTATTTTTATTGCTGAATAGTACTTCACTTCATGAATGTGCTAGCTTGCGTTTAAACATTTTCCAGTTGATGACTATTTGGATTGCTTCCAGTGTTACTTTTTTTTAATATATACTTTAAGTTCTAGGGTACACGTGCATAACATGCAGGTTTGTTACATATGTATACATGTGCCATGTTGGTGTGCTGCACCCATTAACTCATCATTTACATTAGGTATGTCTCCTAATGCTATCCCTTTCCCCACAATAGGCCCCGATGTGTGATGTTCCCCTTCCTGTGTCCAAGTGATCTCATTGTTCGGTTCCCACCTATGAGTGAGAACATGTGGTGTTTGGTTTTCTGTTCTTGAGATAGTTTGCTGAGAATGATGGTTTCCAGCTGCATCCATGTCCCTACAAAGGACACAAACTCATCCTTTTTCATGGCTGCATAGTATTCCATGGTGTATATGTGCCATATTTTCTTAATCCAGTCTGTCACTGATGGACATTTGGGCTGATTCCAAGTCTTTGCTATTGTGAATAGTGCCGCAATAAACATACGTGTGCATGTGTCTTTATAGCAGCATGACTTATAATCCTTTGGGTATATACCCAGTAATGGGATGGCTGGGTCAAATGGTATTCCTAGTTCTAGATCCTTGAGGAATCACCATACTGTTTTCCGCAATGGTTGAACTAGTTTACAGTCCCACCAACAGTGTAAGAGTGTTCCTCTCCAGCACCTGTTGTCCAGTGTTACTTTTTATTTCATGGAATATCCCTTATCAGAAAATAACACGTATGACATAAAATCACAAGTTACACCTATTCTCCTCTTTTATTTTTATGTTGTATTCTTCAATATTCTCATTACTCAATAAAGAGCTATGAATATAATTTTTGTTTATAAATATGTTTTATATTTACTTCAAACAGATATACCTAATTATCAAGGGAATCCCCTCCTACTTTGAGAACCCTGAGTACTTGGTTATTCTGGTTGACAATCTTTCATATGACCTGTATGAATTAGATAAATTTTCTTCTGTAAATGCATATGTAAAAAGAAACTGCCACTGAAAGGTAATCTTGGGATGTTAACGAAACAAATTCAGTTACTCTTAATTGGGTTCATCAGCAGTGCACGATGGGGTGAATCATAGCACCTCACACAGTTACGCTGCTCACTGGAGTATCTTAATTGCATCAAGAGAGCACAGGCAAAGTTTAAAATATACGTATCTCTCTGGTCAGAAAAAAAATTCAGTGACTCCATATATTCTAATGAGACTCACTCAATAAAAAAGACTTGGCTTAAATCTAGACATAACCAATTTCACACAGTTTGGAAACAACAACAAAAAAAGGTCTCTTGGTTCTGGTTCCTGTAGGTTTGGAATATGGATTTGTCATATATTAAGACTCCATTTTGCAATTGCAAGCAGCCTATGTATGCAGTGTGCAGAGTCTTGAGTCCCATTAATTTAACAGTTACCGTTTGCTGTGGAATTTCTTGTGTGGGAAGTTGTGCCATTCATTTGTGGGAAACTTCAGTGAGATTACTTAGTACTATCTCTGAATAAAAGGTTCTTAGTATATATCACCTTTACATTTTTTATTTTTCCAAAGCAACAGCAATTTTAAAAATGCTATATGATTATATTAGAGTCAACAGTTTCACACCATTTGAATCCAAATATTAAAAAGAGCATTTGTTTATTGACCTTAAATAATTCAATAAAAAGCCTGAACTATATCATTAATTTTCTTTTTTTTTTAATTTATAAATAACATAAATTTATTCTCTCACAATTCTTGAGGCTTGGAAGTCAAATATCAAGGCGCTAGAATATGACGAGGACCTTCTCACTGCATTCTCATGTGGCACAAGTCAGACACACAAGAGAGAGTGAACTCACTCTTGAGAGCTCTTTTTATAGCTTATTAATCCCTTCGTGAAGACGGAGCTCTCCTGACCTAAACACCTTTCATGAAGTCACAACTCTCAACATTGTTGCATTGGAGATAGTTTCCAATACCATATCTGGCGCAGTGGCTCACGCCTATAATCCCAGCACTTTGGGAGGCCAAGGCAGGCAGATCACCTGAGGTCAGGAGTTCGAGACCAACCTGGCCAACATGGAGAAACCCCATCTCTATTAATTTTCTTTAGCACAGAAAGCTATGAGAATAACTTCCCAGAAATTATTTTTTAGTAAAGCTTTAAAAACAGTATTTTGTTCACAGATGCAAATGTTTTCTACAATTCACTTGTAGTTTATTTTCATACTCTAGTTATGTAACTCTGACTATTTAAAATTAACCCTAAACTCTTACAAGACATTTACGTCTCTACTTTTTTTTTTGGTAAAGTCAGTGGTAAGTTTAGAAGAGTTAAACTGTTCCAGAGAGAATCAACACATTATGACAAATTCTGTGACCTTATTCAGCTACATGGTTTCATTTGAAGTATCATCTCATAAAAACACTATTAAAACATGTCTTAGGCAGCAGCTCTAAGCTTTCTAAGGTACATTTCTCAACAACCACAGTGCTATGCTTCAGTTGCATTATTTGATGTCTATATTTAAGTATTATTTTTTCCTTCTCCACATGAATGCATTAAGTGGATGGAATTACTTTATAATGATGATATATCAATATTTATAACAGCTGGAAAGGTTCTGTACTTTCATACTGATGTTTATAAATCTTCAAGTATTAATTTATGTAGCCTGGAAAAGCTATTATTACAAAATGAAGTGCTACAAAGTTATAACATTAACTTCCTGCTGATTCAGAGACAATATAATCATTTCCCTGAATAAATATTTTGTGTCAAGGACAGAGTTCTTAAAATAATGGATTCATTGTTACATATCACCTACACATATGTATAACCTCAGTGGTGAGACTCTGAGGGTTACTTTACAAACAAGATAGCTGAAAAGGAAAGCAATACATTTAGTATGCACAAAACAAAATTATAACTACATTAAATTTGTTAGAAGTCTTCTATTTGAAGATGAAAAAAATGCCATTAAATTGGCTGAAAGGAAAATTACTATTGACGATGAAGACAGGTTGCATGGTCTATGGTTTATAATGTTGCTGTACAGTAAATTGGAGTTTCAAAATAGTATTACTCTTCTTTAAAGAGATAGACACAGCTGAATTAGGTGTTGCTTGCTGCAGTGAGGATCAAACACAGAAAGAATCATATTTCATCAGACCTAGTCAACACCAGGAAAATAAATAGAAATATAAGAGGTATGCAGGCAATGATTCATTTTGATAATCTGGCCCAAGAGAGACACATAGAGACAGCACACGGATCTAAGCTTCTATCAAAAGACAAATAGGACACAGAGGGTGGGAACAGGGATGACAGTGTAGCAGAGGTCACATCGATTTTCAGCAGCAGTTTTAACATGGATGAGATAACCCTGGACTCTATTTGGCCCATTGTTCATATCCTATCTGTCCCACAAGCAATAAATTTCCTAGTCCTAGAAAAAGGGCCATAAAGAAGAAGGATTCTACTTATGACTTCTTATGATTAAGTTTCTGTGCTAACCAAACATGCTTTTCAGACCAAGGTCACATTGCATGTTAAGGTCCATAATAGCCCAAAAGTAGTGGAAGTGTATTATGTTTTAGTGTATGCAAGAGGAAACTGTCAAACGATTCATCAGATTTTTTTTTCCTATTTAACTCATTTGCTACAAAAATGAGTGGTAAATGAATTGGAAATCAATTTCAATCCGGTAATATATTTTTACATCTGAACAGCATCTGAATTCTGCTCAGAATTTAAATAGGTGCACCGTCATGCAGGAATTTAGTAGATAGGTTTGAAAAATCCTAATTGGCAATAAAATTTTAAATGGGCAAGTACTAGAAGCATAGGCTATTGGTTAAATAAGAGCATCCTTACTAAACACAGGAAAAAGGATTTTGATTTTTTTGATTTAAAAAGCTGGTATTCAAAATGTAAATAGTAAAAGCTTTATCAGTACATAGAACATAATAGTATAAACTACAAAGTAAAGATAGGAGAACTGCTATTTAGTCAAGGACATGAGCGACCTCTCCAGTTATTAAAGCAAGGTGGAAACCACTTTTATTAAGCCTGTTTGTTAAACCTGCCATACTTTGTAATAGCGATTGGGCATCCACTTAGAGAATAAGTTCTTCATTTTAATGTATTTCTTAGAGTCCAGATGAATAGATAAAAAAGTTGATGAGAACTTTTGTAGGAAAAAAAGATAAACGTATAGTGAATACTCAAAATAGAAAAATCACCCAGAAAATTAAGTCCAGGCTGCTAGAGGCTCTCTACATGACTCTAGTGCTTATTTTCCCATTTTTCATGGAGTGTCTCTCCTCTGAGCTTTAAGGATTGTGATACAGGAATATAAACTTAACACAGCTGACTACGCCAGCCGTAGAAAAATGTAGCTCCCTACCAGGTCATCAGTTTTATTCGTTATCAAGTAAATTATACTTTATTATTCATTTTTTGAGAACTTTTCCCTAAATACAGCTGTCCCAAGTGACTCTTTTTTGTTTTTCAATGTTATTATTATTACACTCAGGACAAGTGAGAGACACCTGTTTCCCTCTCACAAACTGAGGAACAATTACAACAATAAAATGACCAACCGCTGTGTAATGTGACCTGCGTGAATATAAGGAAGTGTACATGGCTTCAATGACTCCTCAAGTATTGCCATCATCAAATGTGGAAAAGAAAAGCTTGATCCCCAAATTGTTGTATTTCTTTAAGGAGATGAAATAAAAATAATACAGATAAATGAAAACAGAAAGCCAGTAGCAAAGGAATGAAGATGTATCAGCCTGAGAAAGTGACACAGATACTCTACAACTAATTATGTCCATTTGCTGTGGATCCTTAGATTAGCAATTTCACATAACAGGCTCCTTTATAAATCATGTATTAGAATTCAATCATCTTTCAGACAAAATACTATTCCAATAACAAATATTATGTTCAGTGAAAGGTTTGGAAGAAGGATGATACCCAGTTCTTGTCATTAAGGAGTGGATATATTAGTTAGGAAAACAGTTGATGCTTAAGCTTGAATCATGTTCATGTGGCATAGATTGTTATTTGTCTCTAGGAGTTCAAAGGAGAGATCACTGTAGTTTGGAATGAACCCTTAATAATCTATTCACTCTCTAGCTGAAAGGCATTCCCACTGTCCTTAGACTAAAGCCCCACAGAACTTCCACGTGATATTAGGTGTTCTAATATCAAAAAGCTTCCTTGCTCAAATTAGTGTTGAGAAAACTGGCCTAAACAATATTTAACAATTTTCCTTAAAGCTAGGATTGCTGGATCCATTACAGGGTGCTCAGTGGAATTTGAATTTCAGATAAACAGCAAATCATTGTTTAATATAATTATGTCCAAAATATTCCATGGGACATCTTTAGACTAAAAATTGATTTCTCATTTATCTGAAACTCATATTTCACAGGGCACAATTTTCATTTATTTTTAACTTGCTAAATCTTTTAAAGCAGAACATCTCAGACTCCATTTCACAAATCAAATCACCGCTAAAGAATATACTCTTGTAACCAAATACCGTGTCCCAAAATCCTATGGAAATAATTTTTTAAATAAATAAAATGCTAATACTAAATATTAACAAATGTTATATGTCAAGATAGGAAGCAGGAGCATAATGAAGAGCAAAATACACTGGAGCCTAATTGCTTGGGTTTGAATCCCTGTTATATGATTTGTAGGACCCTGGGAAAGTTGCTTAACCTTTCTATGCCTCAGTTTCTTTATCTGTAAAGTTAGGATAATACACTTACCTCTTAGGGCTGTTATAAATATTAATGAACTACTATTAGCAAAATTGATAGAATAATTTCTGACCTAAAGTAAATCCAATATAAGTGTTTATTAAATAACTTAAATGGTAGTTGAAAATTTACAGAAGTGGAAGAGGGGTATATAGTCATATATTTAACAAACTAAGCATCTATTAACACCTCATGAAACACAATGTTTGGAAATATCCTTCTCTAGGTAAAAATTGGATGAGCCCAGCTTCATCTTAAATTAGCCCACTTTTACTTTCCAAGTCATTGAAGGTCTGAAGACACAGGTCAGTGGGTTTTAACCAGGAGCAATTTTGTTGCCCAGAGCACATATGGCAATATCTAGAGAAATGTTTGATTGCCAAGACTACGTACTTCTGACATCTAGTGGTAGAGGCCGGTGATGCTGCAAAACGCCCCATAAAGCCTAGGAAAGGCCTTCACCCCCGACTTCCGCTGGATTCCCAACAAAGAATTATCTGGCCAAATGTCAATACTGGTTGGGAAGCACTGTTCTTTCCTATTTTTCATATAGGAAAATCTCAAAGGACAGTTAACTAGATTTCCCCTTCTACAGGTTGAGGATCCCTTATTGGAAAATCTAAAGTCTGAAATGCTTCAAATTCAAAAATTTTTGAGCTCAGACATTAAGCCACAAGTGGAGTAATACACACCTGACATAATGTGACAGATCACAGTCAAAATACAATAAAAACTTTGTTTCATGCAAAGTTATTAAAAACATTTTATAAAACTACCTTCAGGGTAAGTTTATAAGGTGTATATGAAAAGTAAATTAAGTTCATCTTTAGACCTGAGTCCCATCCCCAACGTATTTAATTATGTATATGCAAATATTGCAAAATCTGAAATACCCAAAATTAAAAATGATATGACTTGGACCTGTGTCAACACACAAATCTCATGTCAAAAATCCTCAATGTTGGAGATGAGGGCTGGTGTGAGGTGATTGGATCGTGGGAGTGGAGTTCTCATGAATGAGAACTATGGTGCTGTTCTCAAGATAGTGAGTGAGTGACGTCTCATGAGATCTGGTTATTTAAAAGTGTACGACACCTCCCCATCTATCTCTTCCTCCTGCTCTGGTCATATAAGACATGCTTACTTCCCCTTTGCCTTCTACCATGATTGAAAGTTCCCTGAGGCCTCCCCAGAAGTCAAGCAGATAGCAGCATCCGCATTCCTGTACAGCCTGTGAAACTGTGAGCCAATTAAACCTGTTTTCTTTATAAGTTACCCAGTCTCAAGTATTTCTTCACAGCAGTGCAAGAACAGACTAATACAGAAAATTGATACCAGAAGTGGGGTATTGCTATAAAGATACCTAAAAATGTGGAAGCAGCTTTGGAACTGGATAACAGGAAGAGATTGGAGGAATGCAGAGGGTCAGAAGAAGACAGGAAGATGAGGGAAGGTTTGGAACTTCCTAGAGACTTTTTAAGTTGTTGTGACTAAAATGCTTATAGATATACAGAAAATGAAGCCCAGACTGAGGAGATCTCAGATGGAAATGACGAATTTATGGGAAACTGGAGTAAAGATCACTTGTGCTATGCTTTAGCAAAGAGCCTTGCTATATTGTGCCCCTGCTCTAGGGATCTGTGGAACTTTGAACTTGAGAGTGATGATTTAGGGTATTTGCCAGAAGAAATTTCTAAGAAGCAAAGTGTTCAAGACGTAGCCTGGCTGCTTCTAACAGTGTATGCTTTTATGTGTGAGCAAACAAATGACCTGATACTGGAACTTATGTTTAAAAGGGAAGCAGGGCATAAAAGTTTGGAAAATTTGCAGCCTGGTCATGTGGTAGGAAAAAAGAAGCCCATTTTCTGGTGAGGAATTCAAGTGGCCTGAAGAAATTTGCATAAGTAAAGAGGAGCTAAATGTTAATAGCCAAGACAATAGGGAAAATGACTCAAAGGCATTTCAGGGACCTTCCTGGCAACCCCTTCCATCACAGGCCTTGAGGCCTAGGAGGGAAAAAATGATTTCATGGGCCAGGCCCAGGGCCACACAGTGCTGTGTAGTCTCAGAACCCTGCTCCCTGCATCCCAGCCATTCCAGCTTCAGCCATGGCTAAAAGTGACCCAGGTACAGCTTGGACTGATACTTCAGAGGAAGAAGCCATAATCCTTGGCCACTTCCACGTGGTGTTAAGCTTGCAGGAGCACAGAGTGCAAGAGCTGAGGCTTGGGAGTCTGTGCCTAAATTTTGGAGAATGTATGGAAAAGCCTGGTTCCCCAGGCAGAAGCCTATGGCAGGGGTGGAGCCCTCATGGAGAACCTCTATGAGTGCAGAATAGAGGGGAATATGGAGTTGTAGCCCCCACGTAGAGTTCCCACTGGGGCACTGCCTAGTAGTGTATCTGTGAGAGAGGGCCACCATCCTCCAGACCCCAGAATTATGGATCTACCAACAGCCTGCACTATGAACCCAGAAGAGCCAAGACAATCAACACTAGCCCTTGAGAGCAACTGTGGGGGTTGAACCCTGCAAAGCCACAGGGGCAGATCTGCTCAAGGCCTTGGGAACCTATCTTTTGTGTCAGTATGCCCTTGATCTGAGACATGAAGTCAAAGGATAGTCTTTTGGAGCTTTAAGATTTAATGACTGCACTGCTAGGTTTCAGACTTGCATGGGGCCTGTAGCCCATTTCTTCTGGACAATCTCTCCCTTTTGGAATGGGAGTATTTACCCAATGCCTATACCCTCATTGTTTTTTGGAAGTAACTAACTTGTTTTTGTTTTGTAGGGTCATAGGCAGAAGGGACTAGCCTTGTCTCAGATGAGACTTTGGACTGCAGACTTTTAGGTTACTGATGGAATTAGTTAAAACTTTGGGGTACTGTTGGAAAGGCATGATTTCATTTTGAAATGTGAGAAGGGCATGTGATTTGGCAGGGGTCAGGGCAGAATGATATGGTTTGGATCTATGTCCTTACTTACATCTCATGTCAAATTGTCATCCCCAATGTTGGAGATGCAGCCTGGTGGGAGGTGAGTGGATCATTGAGAGAAAGTTCTCATGAATGGTCTAGCATCATCTCCTGATGCTGTTCTCATGATAGTGAGTGAGTCAGTTCTCATGAGATATGGTTACTTAAACATGTGTGCCAAGACAGGCTTGCTTCTCCTTTGCTTTCCTCCATGATTGAAAGTTTCCTGAGGCTACCTCAGAAGCTGAGCAGATGCCAGTATCATATTTCCTGTACAGCCTGAAGAACCATTATCCAATTAAACCTCTTTGCTTTATAAATTACCTAGTTTCTGGTGTTTCATTATAGCAATGTAAGAATGGACCAATAATGGAAACGTGTCTGGTCTGAAGCATTCCAGATAAGGAATATTCAAACTATAGAGAATGTAAGAAGCTTAATAAGAAAAAAATGTCAAATAAAAATTTAGAACTAACAAAATGCTTTACAAGGTGTGTTTTAGAGTTTTTACGGATTTCATTTGAGATTGCTACCTGCATGATTTGCTCAAATAGTATCTTCCTTGTGAAATCTATAGGGACCATCCTATTTAACACTGCAACTTGCACCCCTATTTCAACCCCCATTGAGATGATTTCTTTTGTTCTGTAAAATTTAGCACCATTTAATATACAGTATAATATAATTATTTATTATTTTATTAAATATTTTATTCCAGTACAATTTAATCTTTTTGAGGGCAGTGACTTTTGTCTGATTTTTATTTGCTCACTGCTGTCTCCTCAGTGTCTAGAATAGTCACTATTATGTGTCTATCTATAACCTATGCAATGCATTGGATATGTAGACTGGTAATCTTAAAGCCCTGTAAGATTTCGAATCATCAGATTGATTCCACTATTTCTTTTTTATTCAAAAAGATAAGATTGTACATGAATATATTATTTATTTATTTATTTACAAATATGTAGTAGAATGAAGGAAGAATGGGGATAGAGGTAAAGAGTTTCTGGTCAACTCTTAGTCTTTCCAATAAAATAAATGATTACTATAATCTACAAGTATTGTGACAAATTGAAATTTTACAATTTTGAAAAATAGCTTGTATAGTTGTCACAGAATGTCTAGTGTAAATTTATTGAAATTGTCTACATAGCATAGTCCTCTGAGCAAAAAAATTTAAAACATAAAGCTTTCTGTCCCACACACATAGTTTCCCATCATCTCTGAGATGATCTATTAATATATCAGAGATAAAGCAGAGCTGACTGGTTTTTTGGAGTAACTATATATTTTATAGAGCCTAGAAATACAAAACTGCTGAGGGCCCAGAAAGAGACTAGAATTTGATCTAAAATCTGCAAATAAAAACAACAACTTCTGATATAAACAACCGAAAAGCACCAAAGGAATGTATGTACAAGTCCCTTCTCCAGGAAACCAGCCTGGCTACCTCTGTGTAAAAGGCTGCACAAAAAAAATAACATTTTATCAGTGCCAAGTAACATTGTAACATTCTGCATCATAAACTGGCAAACAAGAGGCAGGATTGGGAATGGGCACGGTACAAAGAAAGTTGCTGTTTTAAAGAGATGTGTTTGGGATAGATGGAGGAGGAGGGTACCCATTTCCATAAATTAGATGACCCTTCCAGGTGATAATGTTTTGTCACTCCGGCTCATTTGTAAAATGACTTTGTACCTTCCCTCTGAAATCTGAGTATGCCAGCCATCGTGGTCCCTCAGTGGCAGCTTTCAACCTGACTGTGTCAAGTCAGCCATGTTGCCCATATTCCCCAGGATTCTAACATAGGTTTGCTTTTAGTCTTACTGGGGGCTCAGGCATCTGACTGGCTGAAGAGGCTGCAAAGCAGATTTCTCACTTTGCTTCCCTGCCTGGAGACATCCAGTCTTTTTTTTTCAACCAAGAAAGAAACTTCTTTTCTTAACCTGGCACAGATCAGGAAGATAAATTTACTGTTCTGACCTGGCAATTCAGGTGCCAAATTTAAAAATCATTGTTTTCATATTTGGTTAGTTAACTTATCTGAGTAGAGAGAGTCAATGGAAGGTAGAAGAGAGCAGGTTATTCATCCAGCACTTTAGAGCATAGTTCTCACACTTTATCGTGAATAAGAATGCACTGAAAGTACTTTAAATACACATTCCTTGCTTCCAGAGTTTCTTACTCAGTAGGTATAGAGTAAAACTTGGCAATTTGAATTTTTAATAAGTGCCCGATTAATGCTAAAGTTGCTGATGTGGGAATCACAATTCAAAAAACCACTGGGCTACATAAAGGTTAATTTTTGCTACATTTACAAGATTATAATATGATTTCCTATCACAATATATTTTTTAACTAGTTATTTTTCACATTTCAAAAAATCATTTCAAAATGATACCTAATTTTGATATCATATCAAAAATGATACCTAATTTTAAGTACGTATCGCCAAAGCTTCAAGAAACTGAATACAATTAAAGACACATATCAACCAGTCGGTTTTATAGATATAGAGGTTCTGAAAATCAATTTACACTGCAGAAAAATATGCATGAGGGGTCAATTTGTAGCATAGATTCAGGAAACAAAATAGTAAAAAACATGAGCCTATATAAATAAAAGGAAATATTTTTCCAAGAATGAATTCTATGGATTATAATTAAATTGTATCCAAGAAAGGTATAAAGAATATATTTTAGAGGATTAACATTAAAAATTAAAGATAATTCAAAATCAGAATGACACTACCACGTAAAACTTGGGAAAACAGCCTATATAACAAAGAATTCAGTTTGTCACCTCCTGTAAACTCTTTCATGAGGAACGTGCCGTTAATTACACAGATTTGACATTTTTATCAATATGCTCACTCATAACTGTGCAATTATACCTGTTTGTAATCTATGCATATTCATATTTTCATGTTACCACAGTACTAATGATAGACAATTCTGTTTTCATTAGCCATTTCCTTCCCTTGCTCATGCATGCACACATGTATGTGCACATTCCCCCACAATCACTGAGAATATATACTGAGATTTCACTCTTAGCTAAAATATGGAGGCACTGGGTTTGGTACAGTGGCACGAATCTGTAGTTCCAGCTACTCAGGATGCTGATGTAGGAGGATCACTTTAGCCCAGGAGTTCCAGGCTGCAATGCACTATGATCATGCCTGTGAATAGCCACTGCACTCCAGCTTGAGCAATGTAGTGAGACTCCACCTCTTAAAAAACTTAAAAAAAAAAATTGAGGCACTGAGGCATCACACGTTTTATACAAAAAATTAAGGGTTTTCCTAATAGATGAGGTTGATACCACAACTGCAACACTGCTATAAACCTAGCTAACTCAAAATGTCCCTAATTATTTATTTTAGAAAGTTGAATTTTATTTAAAATATATATTTAATTAATAAGGCAAAGCACTGCAATTTTCACATTTTTTTTTTTCTTATCCTGTGTAACACAGACATTAAGATAATACAAACTGTTGCGGCCAGGCACCGTGGCTCAAGCCTGTAATCCCAGCACTTTGGGAGACTGAGGTGGGCAGATCACTTGAGGTCAGGAGTTCAAGACCAGCCTGGCCAACACGGTGAATTCCCATTTCTAATAAAAATACAAAAATTATCCAGTCATGGTGGCAGGTGCCTGTAACCCCAGCTACTCCAGAGGCTGAGGCAGGAGAATCGCTTGAACCCGGATGGTGAAGTTAGCAGTGTGCCAATATCACACCACAGCACTCCAGGATGGGAAACAGAGTGAGACTCCATCTCAAAAAACAAATAAACAAAGCTGTTGCTTCTCGCCTGAAAATTTCTTAAGTTTTATCAAAGAAGTTGGTATCTATTCGTAATGCTGATTTTAACAACCTTTACGAAAAGCACAATCCTAGTTTTAGATGCTGTCTATTGCTATGAAAAATTCATACCATCTTATGGACATTCTTTTCTTGATATAAATAATAATAAAATAATTCATAATCTATATCCAAAGAGGCAAGAATAGGTAAATGCCAGCACTAGAACACATGAATGTGCCATTTTGTTTTGTGTTTTAATGCTGCCTCTTCTTCATCTTCATTTCTAGTTTGTGGAGACTGATTCAACTTTACTTTCTTCTATTTCAATATTCTCACCTCAATGACTTTTATCAGAAACACTTTTGAGTACCTAGTTGTGCACTGTATTGTGGTATACATCAAAGTGGTATAAATTGAAGAGTGTGGTAGTGATTTTCTCTAATAACTACTAGACAAAGAGTAATATTTTCAAAAAAATTTCAATTAATTAGAAACCTTTCAAAAATGTGTCATGCAGTTGAATGTAAATGATTATACAATGGGTAATCATCTGATACGTCCCTTTCTGATTTTAACTTATTTCCCGAGTCTGCCTTCTTCTTATAGCATGGTAAACATTACTGAATATCTCTGTGTGTAGGAATGCTAAACAACGACTCTATTTGTAGAATATAAAGATCTACCTCAGTGTGTGTGGGAAGTTTAAAGGAAAAGACTAAAATGCAAAACACTTAGCATGGTACTGAGCACACAGTTGGCCCTGAAAAAGATGAGCTACATCTGAAGCTATGCTAGCCTTCGAGATCTGGAATGTTCAAGAAAAAGAAGTGCACTGAATATACATTGATTCCAGGATTCACCCAATAAATTCTTCAAAAAAGTTTACTCTGGCATTGAGTGAAGAATTTACATAGTGTATCAAGAATGAATTAAGGTATTACAGCATTGTATTTTGTCTTCCTAATAACCAGACAAAAGAATAAACTTGTAATTCTGTAAGTGAACTCTCTCAGATTATTTCCAAGGTAGTTTGAGCCTGAAGTCTTCAAACTACCTGAGTAGTCTGAATTGACGCCCCACCCTGCTTCGGCTCTCCCTCCATGGGCAGCACTCACTGTCTAACCAGTCCCAATGATTTGAGCTGGGTACCTCAGTTGGAAATGCAGAAATCACCTGCTTTCTACATTGATCTCCCTTGGAGCTGCAGACAGGAGCTGTTCCTATTCGACCATCTTGTCAGCCACCGAGTCGCATTTTCCCCTCAAATTTAAGTTGTAAATTTACTCCCATGGAGGCATGCAAGTTTAAGATAAGTGTACTTTCTACTAAGAATATAGGAAAAGGGGGACAGTTTGGGGTCTGGCTGTTGGGAAGGTGTGGCCGCAAGACAGGCTGGGAAGATGCCAGTGGCAACGATGAAGGAAAGTGATTTCAGGTTCAGAAAGTTGTTGGATCAGAGCCAAGAGTTCCAGGCTTTTGGAGGAACTGCTGCACCCCCAGTGTATGGTAAGCTTCTAGCTTTTTATTTGCTCCATAACGACATGAATAACCCAAGATATCTTTGGTAAAGAATACCACCTGCTATAAAACCTGCAAATTCTGAACTTGGGAGAATTTGCTCAGTAGGAAAAAAATTCTGGCATAGAGATTTCCTTGGGATGTATACAACCCTCAGTGCTTACCAGTAGCCTAAGATGTTCCAGTCAATTATGGAAGCACTTAGAGATACAACAAGGAGATGAGCCTTTGCCCTGCCCTCTCAAGTGTGTACCTCAATAATGGCTGATGATTTTGCAGCCTTTGTTGGACGTCGTGTAGAAGAGGCTGTGAAAAGTATATTAAAACAAGAATGGCAAGCTGACCCCACCATAAGAATGGTTGTGCCCAGAAAGTCAATTGCAAGGGCCCCAGATGTTTCTTTTAACAAGTTTATTCCCTTGCCAGAGCCAATTCCAGTTCACCCAATCCCCAGTGAACAGCAGTTATCCAGACGGACGGGTTATGTGGCTTTCCTTGATAACTGATTTATCACCCTGAGTTTAAGATCCACCTTCAGAATCCTGTATATTGACAAATATAGAAATGGAAAGTTTTAATTTTCAATTTGTTGCATAGATGAAGCACCTCAGCATTCCTTACCATGTGATAAAATACACATATAAAGTACAATGTTGTATGTACATTTTGTTCTTAAACATTATGCTAAATAGTTGTTGAAACAGTTCTCATTTCAAAATACTTAACAGTCTGGATGGAGCCTCTCATTGCTACAGCAGTTAGTTTGTTTTTTAGTGACTTGTGCAATAAGATTTCCTGTTTCTTGTGGAACAGTTGTTGTCAACTGTCTCTTGTATGTGCAGAGGCCCCAGCACACACCGCACTCTCATCTGCACCATTGTTGGATAGTTGTAATGATTCATTTGGAGTTTGAGGGCAGTACCTGTATTGCTAGGGATTATGATTTACCCTCTTTGGAGACCATGCTCTCTTTTCTCCCCAAATTCTGAGAGCCACTAATGTAAAATACAGAAATATGTCTGAGAAACAAATAAATCATTTTTATACTAAACCAGTTTGCTAACTTTAGATGTTTTCCAATACTGTGAGTACATCTATTGGTGGCAGTGGAGGGCTTGCACGGAAATGTGACTCATTTAAGATGTTCATGAGAAGTATTAAGTTGTATTATCTCCTTTTATAAGATGGGAAAAGTTAAGTGTGGAACGCTTTATGTGGAGAAAGAAGCAATTAACATATGTGATACACTTTGTACAACTATCCAATGGCCTACTGATTGCTGGTATTTATCCTCTGGGTCAAGTTCTGCCCTTTGCAGAAATACTAAATGAGTCTTTCATTCTCTGTGTGACACTCCTCTGAATATTTGAAGTTGTTGTTTTATATCTACAGGTTAAAACAGCCTTTAGTTCATTTATTCTGCTTTAGTTCAATAAACATTTAAATGAAAAAAAGACAATATGAAAAATCTATCTTAGTTTTTCCTGACAAATTCGACCTTATTTTACTAATGTTAACATTTCTTTTTATTACTATTATTATAATAATTTAAACTCTAGAGTACATGCGCACAACATGCAAGTTTGTGACATATGTATACATGTGCCATGAAAACTTCTTTACTTACTGTTGTTACAAATATTTACGGATCCATATAGAATGGCAAATGTCGAAGCAAAGACGCTACAGACATATTTCACTTTTGCTAATAGCCCTAGTACTTGAGAATTTTTTCTCATTTTTCTGTCATAAGAACTTTAGTTTGAAAGAAGAATCTTAAGTGTTTACTGAATATAAAATTATGTCTATGCTGAGGCCGGGTTTATGCAGACAGTAAGAGTTTGATGGTTTTATTAGCCTGCAAATATAAATATATATTATATATATACTTATGTATGTAAAATAAATATTTATTAAACATCTTAAAATCTGTCAAAACTTGAAATGTAAAGAGAAACATAGTCAGTTCTCAATTTCCAGTGACATTTTAGATCACTATGATTTTCTCCTCTTTTCTTTCCCAATTGGATTCTATCCTTATACACGCAATAGTCGCCCCTTATCTGTGATTTCATTTTCCAAAGATTTCTGTTACTCCTAGTAAATGGCAATCAGACAACAGGGGAGTACAGTACAATAAAATGTTTTGAGAGCAAGAGAGATCACATTCACATAACGTTTACACAGTATATTGGTATAGTCGTTCTATGTTTCTATCAGTTATTGTTGTCAATTTTTTACTATGCCTTATTTATAAATTAAACTTTAACGCAGGCATGCATGTATAGAAAAAAAAAAACAATATGTATAGGGTTCAGTACTCTTCACTGTTGTAGGCATCTACCAGGGGTCATGGAACGTATCCCCCACAAATAAGATGGGAGTACTGTATTCAGAGCCAATGATACTTCTTTAGGAGGAAAATATTTTTAAGATTTACTTCACATGAAGCCCTACAAAATTCATTGATTAGTATTAAATACAGTTGTTTAACATTTTCTGTTTTTATGAATGTGTAAATATTATGAACTCAATAACCAGAGAAATTCTGGAACATGAAGAAAGGAAAATAAAGATAAAATTAATATGTAAGATCTTTCATTACCAATATGTTGTAATCAGACTTAAACAAAGCACCCAAAATTTCTGCCCTAAATTCCAATTCTATGAAATTGGCATATTTTTGTGAGTCACTTATTTGGATAAAGTGCTTTAAAAATCAACTTTATAACATTTGAGTCCCATGAAATTATTTTCAGTTTGGTATTGAGAGGTGAAGCCAGCTGAACTTCCTGGGTCAAGTGGGGTCTTGGAGAACTTTTCTGTCCAGCTAAAGGATTGCAAACACACCAACCAGCACTCTGTGTCTAGCTAAAGGTTTGTAAATGTACCAATCAGCACTCTGTAAAAACGCATCAATCAGCGCTCTGTGTCTAGTTAAAGGTTTGCAAACACACCAATCAGCATGCTGTAAAAACGGACCAATCAGCACTCTGTAAAATGGACTAATCAGCAGGATGTAGGCGGGGCCAAATAAGGGAATAAAAGCTGGCCACGGAGCCAGCAGTGACAACCTGCTCAGGTCCCTTTCCATGCTGTGGAAGCTTTGTTCTTTCACTCTTCACAATAAATCTTGCTGATGCTCACTCTTTGGGTCCGCACTCCCTTTATGAGCTGTAACCCTCACTGCAAAAGTCTGCAGCTTCACTCCTGAAGTCAGCGAGACCACAAACCCACCAGGAGGAACAAACAACTCCAGAGGTGCCACCTTTAACAGCTGTAACACTCACTGTGAAGGGCTGCGGCTTCACCCCTGAAGTCAGCGAGACCACGAACCCACCAGAAGGAAGAAACTCCAGACACATATGAACATCTGAAGGAACAAACTCCGGACACATCATCTTTAAGAACTGTAACACTCACTGTGAGTGTGGCTTCATTCTTGAAGTCAGCGCGACAAAGAATCCACCAGAAGTAATAAATTCTGGACACAGTATCATATGTTAGTCATTTCTGCATTTGTCCTGAATCTGCCTTCATGTTTGCTTTGGATAACCTTAAGGAACATGCGGCCAAGTGTGGTGGCTCATGCCTGCAATCTCAGCACTTTGGGAGGCCAAAGCAGGTGAATCACGAGATCAGGAGATCGACACCATCCTGGCTAACATGGTGAAACCCCGTCTCTACTGAAAATACAAAAAATTAGCCGGGCGTGGTGGTGGTGTGCGCCTGTAGTCCTAGTTACTCGGGAGGCTAAGGCAGGAGAATGGCGTGAACCCGGGAGGCGGAGCTTGCGTGAGCGGAGATTGTGCCACTGTACTCCAGCCTGGGCGACAGAGCGAAGATTCCATCTCAAAACAAATGAACAAAAACAAACAAACAAACAAAACCAACTCAACCAAACAAATAAACAAAAAAGGAACATGCTTCTATCACCTGAACAGCTATATCTATTCACATCACTTTGAGATTTTAACTTTCTTGATTCTATTTGATCACTAGGGAAGATCACTTTGCTCACTGCCTCTGTGTACATTGTCACCTCCCCTCCCTTATTCATTTCCCATTAGGCATTTTTCCAGTGTGAATGGCTAAATACTGTATTTTTAACCCGGCATTGAAATTACTTCCTCTTCTTGGCTAATGACAAGATATTCTATCTTATCTCTAGTTAAAATACCTATATTAACAGATGGTGAAGTGCGTCATAGTCAGCCTGTGATTGTCAACCACCATCAATAGCACAATTTCTCGGCAGAATTTACTAATAATCCATGTAACCATCTAACCTTACTTACCACTGTCTCTGACAGTTGGCGCATTTAAAAAAATTATGAGGGTGAAAAGCAATACAATATGCTATTCAAGTTTGAACACTGATGTGTATTGCTTTATTGCCACTGCTACAAGTTTCCAGAAGATACTTTCTCATCTGGATACTTACAACATGAGTTATCTTCCCCCATTTGCCTAGAAAATTGACTCACTGGTTAGCAAAATTCTATTATTGATACCGTGTAGCTTTTTAAACCTTGTCAACCCAAACTTTTGAAGCATATAGGGGTTGCATTTTCAGATACCAGGTAATTATTTCTTATTTGCTTTTCAATAGAATAATACAGGTTGTAAAGGAAAATTTTACCATTATGTTTTTCTGTGCTTAGACTTCACAAATGTTATATCCCATATCAGCACCAAGGCCAAAAACTGTAACACAATACTGGTAGTATCTCCACAGATATAAAATACTCCTACTAAAATTAAGATATAAAATAAGGGCCGGGCGCGGTGGCTCAAGCCTGTAATCCCAGCACTTTGGGAGGCCGAGACGGGCGGATCACAAGGTCAGGAGATCGAGACCATCCTGGCTAACACGGTGAAACCCCGTCTCTACTAAAAAATACAAAAAACTAGCCGGGCGAGGTGGCCGGCGCCTGTAGTCCCAGCTACTCGGGAGGCTGAGGCAGGAGAATGGCGTGAACCCGAAAGGCGGAGCTTGCAGTGAGCTGAGATCCGGCCACTGCACTCCAGTTTGGGCGACAGAGCGAGACTCCGTCTCAAAAAAAAAAAAAAAAAAAAAGATATAAAATAAGAACAATTACTTAGGTCTACCGTAATAAAAGAATGGTCTTAAAACTGTGTTATTCATAATAATACTGACATTCCCATTAGTAGTGTGGCATACGGTTTCAAACCTGTATACCCTGTTCAAATGGCATGGTGTCTTTTTGCAATACTGTTTGTGTCCAAGCAGATACAAGGTTTATAGAGAATGCATCTAGAGAGCCATAAAACTGGTGGTAAACATATTTCTCCATGGTATTTTAGTACTTGAAAAAATTCAATCACTTTGTTGCAAATATCTTAAAAGGCTTATAAAGGCAATGGCTTCCCATAGCACCTGTTTCAATAATTTTAAGAGTGAGAATAGGTCTTATATACCAAAGCTCACATTCTTTAAATTTCTTTTATTTTTACATGTCTTGCTTTTGAAATTTAAAAGAAGATTTAAGTACAATGCACTTTGTGTGCTAGTATGACAATGAATAATCAGGCTTCCAACTTGCAGTGTTACCATGTTTTCCAAAATGAATCCAGGAAATACATTTTCACTTTGGCGTAGGTTTTACTCTTTCTGTACAAGGTATCGTTCGATGACTATAATTTGGCAAATAAAAATGACATGTTACATGCTCAATGTGCTATATGTGTTTGTGTAAGTTTTGCATGAGTCAGAGTAGAAAAGAAAGCCCTCAAAGTAGAGAACATTAGAGTTTAAATTAGAAGCAAAAACAGTTTAATGATAAATTCTGAATTTTTGGAATTGAAATTTGGAAACATTTGTTTTTGTTTTTATGATCTTTCTTGCTATTACACTTTGCCTTCTAGTCAGTCCTCAGAAATTTTATTTATGTTTTTGAATGGGAACCGTGTGTGATGTGTGTGCATTCTCTCCCTACCCTTCAAGATAGAGTAAAATGGCACTTCCTACATCCTTCCTTCATCCCAAAGAGTGTATTCTCTTATATGTATCTCAATAATCAATTTTATTAACCGGTACCTTTCTTCAGAATGTACTAGCAAACAATCCACAGAGCAAAGACACACTACACCCATTGAATGGGAGAAAATATTTGAAAACTATTCATCCCACAAGGGTCTAGCATTCAGAATATACAAGGAACTCAAACAACTCAATAGCAAAAAAAAAAAAAAAAAAAAAAAAAAAAAACCCAAACCCAAAAACCTAATAATCCCATTATAAAGTGGGAAAAGGACATGAATAGACATGTCTCAAAAGAAGACATACAAATGGCCAACAGATATATGAAAAAATGCTCCACATCACTAATTATCAGGAAAATGCAAATTCAATCCCCAATGAGATCTCATCTTAGAATTGTTATTGTTAAAAAGAAAAAAAACTAACAGATGCTGGAGAAGATCTGGAGAAAAGGGAACTGATACAAAGTTGGTAGGAAAGTAAATTAGTACGGTCACTATGAAAAATAGACTGGATATTTCTTGAAAAACTAAAAATAGAACTACCATATGATCCAAGTGTCCTACTACTGGATATTTTTCTAAAGGAAAAGAAATCAGTATATCAAAGGAATATCAGAACTTGCATGGTTTTATAGCATTATTCACAAAAGCAAAGGTATGGAATAAACCTAAGTGTCCATCAAGGGATGAATGGATAAAGAAAATGTGGTATATATATACAATAGAATACTACTTGACCATAAAATAGAATGAAATCCTGTCATTTGCAGCAACATAGATGGAGCAGGAGGTCCTTAAGTTAAGTGAAATAAGCTAGGTACTGAAAGACAAATATTATTTGCTGTCACCCATATGTGGGAGCTAAAAATCGTCTCACGGTGGTAGAGAGTAGAATGATAGTTATCAGAGGCTGGGACAGATACGTGTGTTGGGGGAAGGAGATGAAGAGGTTGGTTAATGGGTGCAATCATATAATTAAGTGGAAAGAATAAGTTCTGTTTGATAGAAGAATAGGATGACTATAGTTAACAACAATATATTATGTATTTCAAAATAGCTAGAAGAGAGCATTTGAAATGTTCCCAACACATAGAAATGGCAAATGCTAGAGGCGATGAATACCCTAAATACACTGACATGATCATTTCACATTCTATGCTTGTGACAAAATGTCACATATCTTACATAAAATATACAATTATTACATATCAATACATTTCACTGGCAGTTTCCAATTGTTTTGCAAAAAGAATAAAGTTATAATAATGAAATATAAAACCTCCACCTGTTATCTAGCTGCCCCTTTTTAAAATTATGTAACATGCCTGCCAAAATATTGAAGCCTAAACACGAATCATTCCTCCCTGCCTCTCAAAACTGTCCACACTTCTGAAGAAAGCAAAGGTATAGTACAAAAACTTTTCACTTTGAAATCCTACACAGTGTAAATTTTCTGACCACACATATGGAATCTCATACTATCTACTAAAATATGTTCTTCAAATGTTATTTATATGCTGTATCAGTAATTAAATAATTTGTAAAACAAATCCCCATAATACAAGTTTATCTATGTAACAAACTTTTACTTGTACCCCTGAACTTAATATAAAAGTAAAAAAAAAGTTCACATGTTAATGTCTTAAATCTCTAGTTAGATTTAAATTATTTGAGAGTGGGGACTATGACCTAATTATTATTTTTCCTCTGCAGAAGCTATCATTTTGCTATATACGGAGTGGACATTCAATAAGTACCTGTTTTCTAAATTACATATGACAGAAAATCATATGAACATTTGTAATAAGCTAGAGCTGCCTAGAGAGCACATATTAACACTTAGAACACAAAAGCCTAAAGGTAAATAGATTCCCAGACTGAATTCCTAGAAACTTCCCATGATCCTTAATTTAAGGAAAGAGCACTCAACAGGTTAACACTCATTCTGCTGAATGTGATTGAAGTGGGATTGTTCAGTATTGTAAACATGTCTAGTGGTCAGAAAGTCAGTAATTAGAAGAGGATTTGAGGCATTGATTCACTGCTTATCAAATCCATATTCCCTAAGTTCAAAATGAATGGGTTTCTATAAGTGGAAAAGAAGCGTATGATTCTTCTAGCATTACTGGAGATGATTTCTTTAAGTAGTGTTCCATGCTTAGTGTGAACTAGGTTCTTACTCTCTGAGAGTTAATTACCAAATTGTTTTATGTCCTTAGTAACAACATACTACAGCTGACCCTTGAACAATATGGGTTTGAACTGTGCGGGTCCACTTACACAAATTTTCTTTCACCACTGCCACCCCTGAGACAAGACTAACCAGTCCTCTTCCTCCTTCTCAGCCTACTCAGCATGGAGACAGTAAGGTGGAAGACCTTTATGATGATATACATCCATTTAATAAATAGAAAATATATCCTCTGTTCCTTATAATTTGCTTAATAAGATTTTCTTTTTTCTAGCTTACTGTATTGTAAGAATACAGTATATAATACATGTAACATACAATATGGATAAATTGACAATTTACATTATCAATAAAGTTTCCAGTCAACAGCAGGCTATTAGCTTTAAGTTTTGGGGGGGTCAAAAGTTATACATGTGGCCAGGCATAGTGGCTCATGTCTGTAATCCAAGCACCTTGGGAGGCTGAGGCAGGAGGATCACTTTTGGCCATGAGTTCTAGACCAGGCTCGGTAACATAGCAAGACCCTGTCTCTACATTTTTTAAATTATCCAGCCATAGTGGTACACATCTGTAGTCCCAGCTACTTGGGGGGCTAAGGTGGAAGATTCCTTGAGCCCAGAAGGTTGAGGTGGCAGTGAGATATGATTGCATCACTCTACTGCAGCCTGGGCAATAGAGCAAGACACTGTCACTTAAAAAACAAACAAACAAACAAACAAACAAACAGAAGAGTTATATGTGAATTTTTGACTGGAGGCAGGTGGTGGTTCGTGCCCCAACCTCTGCATTGTTCAAGAGTCAATGGTATTTACAATGTAAAGTGGATTTATTCTATTCAAGTTATAATATTTAGAAAAAATTAAATTTGTGGATTCTAATCTCTTGTGTACTTGTTCTTTATTACATACAACAAATATGATTTAATACTGAATGCTGTACTTTCAAAAAAGACTAGCCATAGCGGTATACAACTTGAGCTGTGTTTATGAATACAACTATATTGACCCTTATTGTTGAATCATTTGGGTGTAAAACATTTAGTACATTCAAACAGAAAGAAACCAAATCAATTGTCTTGCAGAGCTGACATCTTTTCAGATTGAATTGATTGTCCAATTCAATTTTAATGACAAATCTCTCTGTGTGTGCATACATGTGTATGATAGCCAAGGGCATATAAAACTTAAAGCTACTCTCTCCATTTCTACCAAGAAACACAGTACACATGTGAAATATTTTTCTAGGCAAAATAAAATAATTTCCATAGCACTGAAGTATTATCCAAAATTGAATTACAACCGAGAAATTCAATTATTCATTGTAATTTTCCTTTGGTTAATTCCATTCCTCCACCTTTGTCAAAATGTGTATCATTTGGGAAATAGGTGACATCTATTTCTATTGCCTTGACAAAAAGGTGGATTTATGAGTCCTTCTGGAATCATCTTTTATTTGCAAAAATGTTACCTCTATGCTGTAGCGTCTCCAAACACAGAAAATGCATTTACACACAAATGTATAGTATTTAACTATATTTTGTCTTCTTATCTCCCTTCGGTGTTATTCATATGGCCATATCTTATACTTTGTTCAAATTTATTTAGAAGAACCAAGATAGAGCTACATCCTGTTACCTAGGGCTTAAAAGATGTCAGACTCCTTTTCACACCTTATGAATAAACACAATGATTTAGAACATTTTCACTGAAAATACTTAAAAGACAGGGATATGTTTTATAAATTGTATAGAACATTTGAAATAGACTCCATCTATTGTTTTTGGAATTTTCTTTGTAAACTATTGATACCAGATGTAACCTTTTGGGTTTTAATGGTTTCAAGAGGTTGTTGCAACCTAAAAGTTAGGGTAAATGTATTTGTGTTAGCCATGCAAACTAAACACTATCCAAATATTCAATCATCCTTTAACGATCTAACCTACGATTGAATATCTGATGCTGGAAAGACACACAAAAATTCCATCAGAGACAAGGGCGATTTCCTTCTTTCACAAGGAAGATAAAATTACCTCATGGGAGCTGCTGTCCTTTTCCATTACTGAAACCACAGAGAAGGCCTCTACAATTTAACCATTTGTAATAACAAATAACAACTTTGTTCTTATTTCATGAATCAGTAATCATGGTTACACAATTTTTACATTCAAAGTAAAATGATCTAGAGCAATATAAATTGAGGATAAAGATTTGTCCGAGGGGGGAAAAAATCTCTTAAAATATAGACATATGGATTTTAAGAATACCTCTTGAAATTCTCAAAAACTGGAAAGCTAACCCTATAATTAAGGATAAATCAGGAGAAAGTGTACTTAGATGTACCTTAGGAGTAGAGTCAGCCTATTTAAAACAAATAACTCCTAAATATTCTTAGAGCCCCAATCAACTTTAAATTTAAGTTGGTGTTTTATAAGGAGGTTAAAAAGAAGAAACTTAAAGTGAGTTTCCAGTGACTTAAATGTGTCTTCTATGTAATGTGAATATAAATAAGGTTTCGTTTCCTGACCGATAGTTTCTGAGCAGTTATTTTCCTCTCTACTCTGCAATTCAGCCATTGGTGTGAGAAAAATCTCAATTCAGTAACAATAAGGGAAAGGGGAAATCCTCATTAGATTGAAGTGTGGGTATTATCAATCAAAATAAAAGAAATCATCATGGAGAAGAAAAAGTGGGAAAGTGATATGATTACAAATAATGTTTTGCATATCATTGCAGTCCAGTGATTGTGAAAAGACATGCAACATGTAGAAGAAAATTCAATTGCATGCACTGGGGTCTCAAATTGGAGTAGTTAGGTGGAAATGAACAGACAAGAGACCCACACCCCACCAAGAATGTCAGGAAACCATAAGGTGGTGGTCAGGTGGTTGTTAAGCTGTCTCTCTAAAATAATAATTGGTTGCAGCTAGCACCAAGGAAAGTCAGTCTCCCAGTAGATAGAAAACACGTGAAGCTGGTGATCAGCCGCTTCCCAATGAGATCTCAGGGGCTGGGCGAGTAGGCTTAAGCATGTACACTAAGAGGCAAGCAAAATGGCAGAGTTTAACGGGTATATAATCTTCCTATAAGAATACTTGACTGATAAGGAAAAAAACGTCTCAAGTGAGCATGCTCACAACTTCAGTAAACTGTGCAGGCAGCCTCTCCCAAGTGCTAGCAGGCCACTACCTATGCACACAGCCCACCTCAAGGGAACAATAAGACACAGAACCTGGAAGCATGCCAACATATAAAACTCCAAGTCAATAGGTCAAGTAGTGCACTCGAATCTCTCAAGTTGCCCACTTGGCCCTCTTCCAAGTGCACTTTACTTCCTTTCGCTCCTGCTCCAACACTTTTTAATAAATTTTCACTTCTTCTCTAAAACCTGCTTTGATATCTCCTCACTCTCCGCCTTATGCCCCTCAGTACAATTATTTATTTGGGGGAGGAAAGAATTGAGGTTGCTCAGACACATATGGATTTTCTGCAGCTAACAAAATAACATGTTGCATTACAGTGTTGTGCTTTGGAGTAAAAAACCCTATTTATGTTTCACATTCTGGCCAGTGCATTGACCTTTATTTCACACTGTAAAATAAGTGCTGACTCATTTTCTTTTTTCTTTCTTTATTTTTTTTTTTTTCTGAGGTTCAGTCTTGTTGTCCAGGCTGGAGTGCAATGGCGTGATCTCAGCTCACTGCAACCTTCACCTCCCGGGTTCAAGTGACTCTTTTGCCTCAGCCTTCTGAGTAGCTAGGATTACAGGTGCACGCCACCATGCCTGGCTATTATTTTTTTTTTTCTATTTTTTAGTAGAGATAGCGTTCCGCCATGTTAGCCAGGCTGGTCTCAAACTCCTGACCTCAGGTGATCCACCCTCCTTGGTCTCCCAAAGTGCTGGGATTACAGGCCTGAGCCACCACCCCCGGATGTGCTGTTTCATTTTCTAGCCCTGAGAGAGTAAACTAGATCTTTTAATTTTCACTCAAAAGTGTCAGCACAAAATTATTATTTTCCATTTAAAACTCTAGAAACATGTTTCTATGTCATCACTAAATGTTGGTGCTATTTTTTTTAAGATTTATTTTTCAACCCCTCGTTAAAGGCAATTGTATTAGTCCGTTTTCATGCTATTGATAAGGACATACCCAAGACTGAGCAATTTACCAAAAAAAGAGGTTTAATGGACTTACAGTTCCACATGACTGGTGAGGCCCCACCATTGTGACAGAAGGCAAGGAGGAGCAAGCCACATCTTACATGGATGGCAGGAGGCCAAGAGAGAACTTGTGCAGAGAGACTCCCCCTTACAAAACCATCAGATCTCATGAGACTTATGCTCTATCATGAGAAAAGCACTAGAAAGACCTGCCCTGATGACTCAATTACCTCCCACCAGGTCACTCCCACAATACATGGGGATTGAAGATGAGATTTGGTGGGGACAGCCAAACCATATCAGCAATGAGGATGAACAAAATTATTTTTGGAGAAAAATGTTTTTTACGGCAGTAATCATAAATTTGTTCATGGCTCCTGTTCATTAAATTAGAAATATTTTCCCAATCCAGCAGCCAAAATATCATGCTGGAATTGGCACATAAAATCTTAACAGAAAAATGTTACGTAGAATTATTTATAAGTACTTTGTAAATAATTAAACCAACACTACTGTGAATGTTTGAGAAGCTACCATTTTCTTTATCTTTTATGACAATATCAGTAAGAATTTTCATCAGACCAATTTGGACATGCTGTTTCTCTCCACTTTCTTATTCATCACTTAGAGTAATAGTTTGGCTGTCTCCTTACTGTGATGATAACCATGACACAAAGGCATATGGCTCGTGGCTTGGACTCTGCAGGTTGCAGGTATCAACTGTGATATAATCATTAACAAGCACTGATAATCTAATGGGCAGCAGGTTGCTCTTTATGTCATAAGTGCATGTGCATCTCCACTCTACTACTTAATATTGCAAGAACTTCTGGTACTGCTCTCAGTGCTCCAGTTTGAAGGGAGAGGAAATAGTGCCAAGATGCATATATTGTTT
Organism: Colobus angolensis palliatus; assembly: GCF_000951035.1. Taxonomy (NCBI): domain Eukaryota; kingdom Metazoa; phylum Chordata; class Mammalia; order Primates; family Cercopithecidae; genus Colobus; species Colobus angolensis. The sequence continues at coordinate 3,285,114 of NW_012116611.1, forward strand.
ATTTCAATTCTGTCACACCACTGCAAAATAGTTATCTATCTGACTGCCTTCCACCCTGCCTTCTGTCTCCAACCTTTCTTCAGAGTATATATAGTGGGGGTGGTGTTAGGGGGTCACTATGGTCTATATTTTGTATTATAGAAGAAAGGAGCAGTATTCCAATTTCTTGTCTTCACGGCTTCTCACGTATAATGTTATAGATTCCTGTATATTCCTATTGAGAGTTTCTTCTTGTGATAGGATTGTTGAATTCTGAGATAGGAATCATTGAATCTTGTTTCTGGCCGTGTTTGAGAGCTAGTTTTCTTAGCTTGTCTTTTTGTTGAAACTTATGAGAAGAATATTGTTTGAATTGTAATTTGGGGAAGCACAAATGAAGCATACATGACATATATGTAGCATATAGGAAGTAATGCCTTTAGAATTCTCCATTTTTCAAACTTCATCTCTACAATTCTACCTGTGGTCCTGTTGACTTGATGAATTATGGTCCTAAGATTTTCACATATTAAAAATGATTTTTCTTGACCATATGCTGCCCGACTACCACACCACTCCTCTTCTTACATTTTGTAGCAAAACTCCCAGAAAGAGTTGCCTATACTTACTTGACTGTCTTGTGAACTTACTTCAATTAAGCTTTTGTCCCATCTGTCCAAAGATCCCATTCTTATTAAGGTGGCCAATTATATATATTTGTAAGTCCAACGGTCAACTCTCAGTCCCAATCTTACTTGACTTCTCAATAGCTTTTGACACAGTTGATCATATCCTCCTTAAAATATTTCCTTAATTTGAATTCCAGAGCATCATTTTCTCTTAGTTTTCTTCCTACATCATTTACTTCTCCTCCACAGTTTCCTTCAGAAGTTTCTCTTCATTTGCCAAGCCTACACTGGAATGTCAGAGGGCTAAATCCTTGGGCTTCTTTTCTTTTTTAATCAGTCCTTTGGTGATTCTGTCCAATTTCATGACTTTAAACACAATCTATAGGCTTATTATTCCAAATTTTATACCTCCAGCATGTACCTGTCTCCTAGATTTCAGACTGTATATTTCACTGCTTACTCAACATCTTCAGTAGATGTCTTACAAGTACCTCAAAATTTACATGATCATCTCCTCTACCTAAATTCTCCTTCTGGAGACTTTATTTATTTTTTAAAACCTTTTATTTTAGGTTCAGGGGTACAGGTGCAGGTTTGGTATACAGGTAAATTGCATGTCATGGGGGTTTGAAGTGCAGATTATTTCACCCCCAGTTTATAAGGTTAGTACCAGACATGCAGTTTTTGTATCATCTCTCTCCTCCCAACCTCCACCTCCACCCTCTAGTAGGCACTGGTGTCTGCTGTTCCCTTCTTTGTGTCCTTGTGTACTCAATGTTTAGCTCCAACTTATTAGTGAGAACATGCAGCATTTGGTTTTACGTTCCTGAATTAGTTTGCGTAGGATAATGGCCTCCAGCTCCATCCACGTTGCTATAAAGAATATGATCTCATTACTTTTGTGGCTGCGAAGTATTCCCTGCTATGTATTTACTACATATTCCTTATCCAGGCTAGCACTGATGAGCATTTCAGTCGATTCTATGCCTTTGCTATTGTGAAAGTGCTGCAAGGAACATATATACTTATGTGTCTTTATGCTAGACTGATTTATAGTCCTTTGGGCATATACCCAATAATGAGATTGTTGGGTTGAATTGTAATTCTGTTTTAAGTTCTTTGAGAAAGCACCAAACTGCTTTCCACAATGGCTGAACTAGTTTAAATTCCTACCAGCAGTGTATAAGTCTTCCCTTTTCTCTGCAGCTTTACCAGCATCTGTTATTTTTGATTTTTTATTAATTGCCATTTTGACTAGTATGAGATGGTGTCTCATGATTTTGACTTGCATTTCTCTAATAATTGATGGTGTTGAGCATTTTTTCATACGTATGTTGTCTGTGGGTATGCCTCCTTTTGAAAGATGTCTGTTCAGGTCCTTTGACTACTTTTTATGGGGATGTTTGTTTTTGGTTTCTTAATCTGTTTACATTCCTTATAGATTCTAGATATTAAACCCCTGTCAGATGCATACATTGCAAATATTTTCTCCCATTATGTAGGCCGTCTGTTTACTTTGTAGATTGTTTCCTTCTTTGTTTCTTTTTTTATTTTTATTTTTTGTCAGTACATTGTAAGTGTATATACTTGTGCGGTATATTGGATGATTTCATACAAGTATGCAATGTGAAATAAGCACAGCATGGAGAATGAGGTATGCATCCGCTCAAGCACTTATCCTTCAAGTTACAAACCAGTTACTCTCTTTTAGTTACTTCAAAATTTACAATTAAGTTATTATTGACTATAGTCAACCTGTTGTGCTATCAAATAGTAGGTCTTATTCATTCTTTCTATCTATACTTTGTACCCACTAACCATCACCAACACCCTCTCCAGACCCTCCCACTACATTTATCACTCTCTGGTAACCTTCTTTCTATTCTATATGTCTATGAGTTCAATTGTTTTGATTTTTAGATCCCCAAAATAAGTGAGACTATGCAATGTTTGACTTTCTGTGACTGGTTAATTTCACTTAAGGTAATAATCTCCAATTCGATCCATATTGTTGGAAAGTTTTTTGTTCTGTGCCTGATTTATTTCACTTAAAATAATAAACTCCAGTTCCATCCATGCTGTTGCAAATGACAAGATCTCCTTCCTTAATATAGCTGAATAGTACTTTGTTGTGTATATGCACCACATTTTCTTTATCCATTCTTCTGTTGATGGATACTTAGGTTACACACAAATGTTCGCCACTATAAACAGTGCTGCAACAAACAGGAGTGAAGCTGTCTCTTCGATTTACTGGTTTCACTTCTTTTGGGTGTATACCCAGCAGTAGGACTGCTAAATCGTATGGTAACTAAATTTAGATTTTGAGAAATCTCCAAATTGTTCTCCATAGTGTTTGTACTAATTTACATTCCCACCAACAGTTTATGAGGGGTTCCTTTTCTTCACAGCCGTGTCAGTATTTGTTATTGCCTGCCTTTTGGATATAAGCCCTTTTAATTGGGGTGAAAAGATATCTCATTGTAGTTTTGATTTGCATTTCTCTGATGATCAATGATATTGAGAAGCTTTTCATATGTCTGTTTGCTATTTGTACGTCTCCTTTTGAGAAATGTCTCTTCAAATCTTTTGCCCATTCTTTGATGAGATTATAAGATTATTTCCTATACAGTTGTTGAGTTTATCATATATTCTGGTTATTCATCCCTTGTCAGACAGGTAGTTTGCAGATATTTTCTCCCATTCTGTGGGATGTCTCTTCACTTTTTTGATTGTATCCTTTGCCATGCAGCAGCTTTTTAACTTGATACAATCCCATTTGTCCATTATTTTTCCTCTGATTGCCTGTGGTTGTGGGGTACTGCTCAAGAAATTTTTGCCAAGAACAATGTCCTAAAGATTTTCTCCAAAGCTCCCCTGTAGTAGTTTCAGTTTGAGTTGTTAGATTTCTGTCTTTCAATCCATTTTGATCTGATTTTTGTATATGGTGAGAAACACTGGTCTGATATTTCATTCTTCTGCATATGGATATTCAGTTTTCTCAACACTATTTATTGAAAAGAATGTCTTTTACCCAGTGTATGCTCTTGGTAACTTTGTCAAAAATAAGTTTGCTGTAGGTGTGTGGATTTGTTTCTGAGTTTCCTATTCAGTTCCATTGGTCTATGTGTCTATTTTTATGCCAGTATCATTCTGTTTTGGACACTATAGCTCTGTGGTATTACTGAAAGTCAGGCAGTGTGATTCCACCAGTTCTGTTCTTTTTGCTTAGGATAGCTTTGGCCATTCTGGGTCTTTTGTGTTTCTACATAAATTTGAGGATTGTGTTTTCTAATTCTGTGAAGAACGTCATTGGTATTTTAATACAAATTGTACTGAATTTATAGATTGCTTTGGGTAGTATGGACATTTTAACAATATTGATTCTTTCAATCCATGAACATAGAACATTTTCCCACTTTTTAGTGTCTTCTTAAATTTTCTTCATCAGCATTTAATACTTTTCATTATATAAATCTTTCATTTTTATGGTTAATTACTAGGCGTTGAATTTTGTGTCACTGTTGTGATATTGATAATGAGATACCTTTTTTGATTTCCTTTTCACATTGTTCACTGTTAGCCTATAGAAATGCTACTTTTTTTGTTTGTTTATTTTGTATACTGCAACTTTACTGTATTTGTTTATTAGTTCTAATAGTTTTCTTGTGGAGTCTTTAAAATTTTCCAAATATGAGACCATATCATTTGCAAACAAAGATACTTTGACTTATTTATTTCCAATATGGATGCCCTTTATATCTTTCTCTTGTCTGATTTTTCTAGCTAGGACTTCCAGTACCATGTTGAGTAACAATGCTGATGTGGGCATCCTTGTCATGTTCCAGATCTTAGAAGAAAAGCTTTCATTTTTTCCCCTTTCAATATGATACTAGCTGTAGGAGGAACAGAACATTAAGGATGGAGTTCTTTCATTGGTTTTGGGGTTTCTGGAGTTGACTGATTAATATGATTAGACCCCCAAACGCTAAAGATTTTACTTCTAATAGTATGGAGAACACTGATAGTTCTTAGGGTGAACTGTTTAGTGAGTTATGCAACATAAATGCATTTGACACTCCTGATTCACCACTTGTGAGAAGCAAGGAGTTTAGTGACTCTATACATAATACTTTGGCCATATGTGGAGAACCAAGGAACATAATGAAGCTGGTTAGTTGCTCCTAAGTGGACAAAGTGATCAAAGAAAATGATGAACTAAGGGATTCTATCTCCTGGCTTCAGAAGGAGATACTGAGTCTCAAATATGCTAAGATCGCCCTTAGTGGGAGTCTTGGCTCCTGTAGAGAGAGTTGAAATTGTGGAAGAACAAACACAAGCTCTTATCATGCAAGTGGCTGATCTGCAATGAAAAGTGCATGCACAGCCTTGCCAGGTGTCTACTGATAAAATGAGGCCATTGATTGGAAAAGAATAGGACCCTGCAACTTGGAACGGGAATGCGTGGGAGAACCGTGAAGAAGCTGAAACACTGAGTTTGTAAACTCTGATGAACCTTTCTTGCCAAAAGAAACCGCTTCCCAATCCCCAGTAGAGGCAACATTCCCTCGCAGTCCCATGCTGCCATCAGCCTTTCCATCTTTGAGGAGATAAACCCTGCACTGCCTGAGGCAACAATTATGGCCTCCCCTGAGGCAGGTGCAAGGTAAGATAAGGTTGATTATCCTCAGGAGCCATCCCCAACAACCCTGCTTGCTTCTAAACCTATAACTAGACTAAAGTCCTGGTGGACACCTAGGGATGAGGTTGAGAGTGTGACCCATGACGAGGTGCGCTACACTCGAAAAGAACTGTCTGGGTTTTCTAATTTATATAAGCAGAAATATGGAGAACAGGCAAGGGAATGAATATTAAGGGTGTGGGATAGTGGGAAGGAATATAGTATTGAATCAGGCTGAATTTATTGATTTGGGCCCAAGAAGTAGGTACTCCACATTTAATGTTGTTAAATGTAACAATGCTATTAAATATTGTTGTAAATTTTTCAGCTCTATTAGATCTGTTTGATTCCTTCTTAAAATGGCTGTTTTGCACTTCACCTCTTGTATATTTTTATTGTATTCCTTATATTCTTTGGATTGGGTTTTGACTTTCTCCTGAATCTTGATCCCCATCCATATTCTGAATACTATGTCGGTCATTTCGGCCATTTTGGCCTGGTCAGAAACCATTTCTGGGGAACTAGCGTGGTTGTTTTGAGGTAAGCAGACACTCTGGGTTTTTGAGTTGCCAGAATTCTTGTGTTGTTTCTTTCTCGTTTGTGTGGGCTGATGTTCCTTCAATATTTGTAGTTGCTGTCCTTTGGATGTTTTTTTGTGTGTGTGTTTATATTCTTTGATGCCCTTGAGAGTTTCATTGTAGCATAAGTGGGGTTCAGCCCACTGGTATCATTTCTGGAAGATTTCAGGGAGTGAGGGCTCGGCTTAATCACTCCTGGGCTGTGTGCTCTAACCCTGGGGGATGGGTATCAGACTCCCAGCTTTGTTTTCTGGCCTCTCAATGTTAGAAAACTGCTGCATTTGGGAGGATGAGATGTTCCCAGTCCATGAGCAGCAACAATCCAAAGGCTGGTGCCAGCCAAAGTGCTTCACTGGGGCAGTGGCAGTGGGATGCATGCTTGCATATACATGCCAGCAGCAGCAGTGGCACAGCCAAAACTTTCCATATTGGTACTAGCAATGAAATGCTGAGAACGAAATAACTTTGGAACCAACCTCATCTTCTGTTTTCTTCTCACATGAACTAACAAATCCCTCAGTGAACCATTTTGTCTCTACATTCAAAATACATCCAAAATCAGGTCATTTTTTACTACTTCCATTGCTGCTACCCTGGTCCAAGGCACTGTAACTCTCACATCACATTACTGCAGTTGTAATTTGACTATTCTTTCTGCCTCAGTTTCTGCTCCCCTTCAGTGTATTATTTACCAATATCCAAAGTGATACTTTGAGACATAAATCAGGTTATATCTCTTTTCTGTTCAGAATCCTTCAATGGCTTTCCATCTCCAGAGGCTTCCTATCTTCTCAGAAGCTTCAATTTTAAATCCTTAAAATAGCCTATACAGTCTTACGTGATCTGGATCCCTTTAATTCTCTGATTGTGTCTGCTACCGCATTCCCTTTCATTCCCTTTGCCTCAGCCACACTCAATCAACGTCTTTACATTTACTGTTGTCTCTGGCTATAATAATCTTTCCTCAGATATCAGCATGGTTAGCTCCCTCATCTACTATACAAATATTGCCTTCTATGGCGCTTTTTATGGTCACCTTATTTTAAATAGAATGCCTTTAGTCTCTACTAGCACAGACCATCCTCTTGTCTGGTCTATTATTTCCATAACACTTATTATCATGCAACATTAAACAAATAGGTAATAGAAAGACATTAATATGCAAATATAATGTTATATTTGTGTGTATACATATTTATTATTAACCTCATTACCTATTTCCTCCAACTAATATACTCTTCATAAGAGTAGGCAATTTTGTTTCTTTTACTTACTGGTGTATATTTAGCATCTAGAATACCCCCTGGCACATAGTAAGATGTCAATAAATGTTTGTGAAATGGTTGAAATAAAAATGAAAATATGGGCCAGGCACGGTGGCTCACACCTGTAACACTAGCACTTCGGGAGACCAAGGCAGGTGGATCACAAGGTCAGGAGTTCAAGACCAGCCTGGCCAAGATGGTGAAACCCCGTCTCTACTAAAAATACAAAAATTAGTCGGGCATGGTGGCAGAAGCCTGTAAACCCAGCTACTTGGCAGCCTGAGGCAGGAGAATCGCTTGAACCCAGACAGCAGAGGTTGCAGTGAGCTGAGATCACGCCACTTCACTCTCACCTCGGCAACAGAGTGAGACTTTGTCTCAAAAAAAAAAAAAAAAAAAAAAAAAATATTACTAAGGTTCTAGTTTTTTGGGGCATAATGAATGTCTGTGGCATTTACAGAGAATAGTATTCATTTAATAATTCATATATTGGGCTGTGACTTTCTTTTCTATACTCCTAAACTAGTAGTTAGTTGTTTTATTACTACCTAACATTGCATGTGTTTGACTTATTTCTAAAATTACTGAAGAAACCATTCTTCCATTTTTGGCTCAATATCACTAATAATCAGAGAAATGCAGATAAAAACTACAGTGAGATATCACCTCACCCCAGTTAGACTGGCTATTATCAAAAAGACAAAATATTAATAATAAATGCTGGCAAGGATGTGGAGAAAGGGAAACTCTAATACTCTGTTGATGGGAATGTAAATTAGTACAGTCATGGAAAATACTATGGAGGGATCTCAAAAAAATAAATAAATAAAACTACCATATGATCCAGTTATACCATTACTGGGTATATATCCAAAGAAGATGAAGTCAGTATATCAAAGAGACATCTGCACACCCAGGTTTACTGTAGCACTAGTCACAACAGCAAATATATGGAATCAACCGAATTGTCATCTAGAAATGAATGAATTATACTTTTGATGTCTTTGTACACCATGCTTAATGACTATTTGATGATGCATGTAAGTTAAAGATTACTCAAATCCATATTTTTCTTATTTTAATTCCTCTTTTAAAGAAACTTTAAATGAAATCTACATATGTTACCTGGGGCATCTTGATAGACATTGCCTATTTTTATTTATACCAAAATAGATATTATTGCCATTAAAGTTGCAGATCACAGTTTATCCACTCAAAGGAATGTGGCAAGGGGTGACAGCAGAAAGTGTCACAAACTATTTCAGAGAGGAAAACTGAAAATTTTCTTAGTAACCTATTTAAATATAACATTTTTATTTAGAGAGAGACAAAAAAAAATCTACTAGGGGATTTATTTAAGCTATTTAAATGACATGAATGTTATAAATGCAGAATAAATAATTATAGAAAAATCTATATTTATTTGTATAGTTATTTGTATTTTCATCAAAATAGTGATGTTTAAGGATATAGGACATAATGTGAAACAGAGCCAGAAACTAGAGAATCACTTAATATCAGGAGGTGTGTCTTTCAATAAATTTTCAAAATTTGGTAAGCTTCCTTTCTCCCTGAAACCAATGATAACCGTCTTCTCTAGGGAGTTTTTGATATGCAGGGACAAGTGTGAAGGTATACTCAAGAACTTTCATCCCAGATATTCTCCTTCACCAATGGGTAAACTCTTAAAGTCTAAAAAAATGTGCTTGTTCAAGGAAAACCAGAGCTTTCCCATTTGTACACCATTCTTAGTTGACTTAAAATACATGTGGTACTATGGAGTAAATATTTGTATTCTCTCAAAATTTATATGTTGAAGCCTTAATCTCCAATGTGATGATATTTGGAGGTGGGGCCTTTGGGAAGTAATTAGGTTCAGATGAGATTGGTGCACTTACAAGTGAGATTCAATATCTCTCTCTCTCTCCACTAAATGAGCAAACCTGGAAACAGGCTCTCACCAGACGTAGAATCTGCCGGCACCTTAATCTTGGACTCTTGAGCCATTAGAACTCTAAGAATAAAAAAGTTTGCTGTTTAAGTCACTCAATTTATGGTATTTTTGTTATAGCAATCTGAACTGATTCAGACATGCTCTTTTGGAGTTTTTATGAAAGTAGTATATGATTTCCTTTACCTCCTATATCTAGTGACTGTGCCAGATAGTCTGGAAAAAAGCTTGTGATAATTATTAAGCAGGCAGGCTCTCAAGTCAGATGGCCTAGGTTCAAATTAAGTTTCTACCACTTACTGAGTGACCTTGGACAAATTCCTTCTCTCTATGCCACAATTTTACCATCTTTAAAATGGGCTTAACAATTGTATCTACCTCATAATGTGGATTTGAAGTTTAAATGAGTTAATAATTGTAAAATCCTTAGAGCCATACCTGGCCTGAGATAAGATCTTAATAGATTTTTATTTTTATCATATTTTTTAAAAAATATTTTTGATGTGAGAGAGTACATAAGAACAAAACGTAAATGCAAATGCAACACTTCCCTGGTAGAAACACGGTACTTAAGAAGTTTTATATTTCTATTAAATTTCTATTGTTTTGTTCTGCTTAATAACAATATGAACTGAGCACATTATTATCCTCTGGACATTCATTCATGTCACCTAAAACAGCAGTCCCCAACCCATTTGGCAAAAGGGACTGGTTTCATGGAAGACAATTTTTCCACTGACAGTGAGGGAAAATAGTTTTGGGATGAAACTGTTCCATGTCAGATCATCAGGCATTACTTAGATTCTCATAAGGAACCCACAACCTAGATCCCTTGCATGTTCAGTTTACAATAGGGCTCACACTCCTATGAGAATCTAACGTCACTTCTGATCTGACAGGAGGCGGGGCTTAGGGAGTAATGCTCCTTTGCCGGTAGCTCACCTCCTGTTGTGTAGCCTGGATCCTAACAGGCCACAGACCTGCACTGGTTCAAGGCCCAGAGGTTGGGGACCCATGAAATAAAACACCTCATATCTTCACTCTACTTAAACACAACATATTCTTCCTCCAACACTTAACTCAGGTCCCACCTCTTCCACAAAGCCCTTCGAGACTACACTGTCCATTGGATCTACACTTAAAGCAGCAATTGCCTGTACTAGTCATTTGCAAAGTAATCTTTTTATGCTTTGTGACGTTCACTTTTCTGATGTCTTTATTATTCCTAAATACACTATAAAGTCCCTATAGAGAGGGCCCTGTCTTTAACCTCTTTACTTTCCTGTAGCACCTAGAACATTGCATACATGTAAGATTCACCATAATTATTTGTTGATTATGTTTTACCCTATTCTATTTTGTACATGCTAATAATATAATAAGATTGATTTCTAAAAGGTCCATATACAATAAAAGCCCTGTTGCCTAAGTTGATATTCATCACTGACACATAAGTGTATGGTCATTTGTGTGTATATAAACATGCAGGCACACACAATTATAAATCCTGTCATGAATATAATTGCTTTTCTCAATGAACTTCTGTGAAATAAAACACAGCTAATGCCTCCCACTTACCATTTCCACTGAAATTATAGTTTGCAGCTTGTAGTGGGAAAGCACTATGTAAAGGATCCGAACCATTGTGTTCAGAAATGCCATTGATTGTCTTTATTACTAGAATAACAAATCCTCCAAAATATGATAGCAAGTAATATGATCATTTCCCTTGGCAGCACCATTAAACTTGGCAGTGAACTACTTCAAACAGCTGTGAGTGTTAAACATTAGTTCAGCCTTAAGTAGATTTGGCTATTAAATAGCCAAATGTGCACTGCAGTCTATCTGAACGTTAAAAGTACCTTTCAAACTTAATTTTACAGAAATCTTAATGACCAGAACAAACTATTGAAGGCAAAAAGAAAAGTAATTATTTCAACAGATGAAAGGAAACAATAAATGAATGTTAATGTTTTAAAAGGGGGGCTGTGACTTCTTTTTTAAAGGAAATGTTCTGAGCTCAAAATATGATGATACTTAAGCTACTGTTTACATAGGAATTATTCCTATTTGCATATATAATTATTGGAGGGGAGGGAATTAACAGCTTTTTAAAACTTGAGTTATTAAGTGAAACACCAGAAGAATATTTGTTTTCAAAAGGGAATTTCATTAGTTTCCTTTTTAATTTTTGATTTTTAATTTTTATGGGTACATAGTCTTTGTACACTGTTGGTGAGAATGTAAATTAGTACAACCACCGTGGAGAAGAGTTTGGAGGTTCCTTAAGAAACAAAAATTAAAGCTATCATACTATTCAGCAATCCCACTACTGGGTACATACCCAAAAGAAGGGAAATCATTAGTTTGTAAATGCTTAATTTAGACATTTTCTACAATGATTAGAACTAGGAATGAATCACAAAGGTAAATGGGCATGACCAGAAATGGAAAAGGAAATGACAAAAGCAGATGCCAAAAGACTTTGGTATGTGGTGGTGGTGGTGTGGTGGTAAAGAACGATTGTGAATTTGAAGTGCAACGTATTTCATTGTCTTTTCCCAGTGCCGCCAATGGGTAACTCTGAGAATGTGTTGAAATTCTAAACTGATAGACAAAGAACATAACTAGTGAAGAAAGTAATGGTCTTGGAATTGTTCTCATTATTACCTTGTAGATATTTACAAGTTAAAGGTATACATTTAAATTATAAAATTGGCAAAATCATCACATCAGCATAGTAAAAAATACTTTGAAAGAAAATAAACAATTATTTACTAATAAAATATACTTAGCCAAAATCAGATTTGTATGAAACCAAGTTTGAAGTATATGCATTACATATAAAATAGTCTTCAACACCATTCTGTCAGAATTTTTTCCTTAAGGAACAATGTAATTTTGCTGCGCTAAAGCCAGTGACTAAATTTTACTCTCAAAATTCCATATAGAAATACAAGCAACGAAAACTAAGCTAATACCTAAGTATTCTCCCCCAAGCATTTGTGTCTTTAGCCAAGATTTACAATTTCTTCTTAAACAGGATGAAGAACTCTTTCAGATTCTACTACGTTGCCAGTAACAACAGGAACCTTCTTTTCAGAGCATTAAATAGGTTCTAGTGGTGTAAAAAATTAAAATGAGGTGAGCTGACCACAATTTAATCAGGTTCCTTAGGTTAGGAAAATCATCGGTTTAGTTACAAATAGTTTAAGGTTGGATTTGTGGAAGAAATTTTAGTTTTCTCAGTCAGATTTTAAGCCCTTGGCAAGCAGGAAATAGATCTGTGTGATTCATATACTTCCACGGAAGCACCTGATTGAATGCTCCATTTCTGTGGGCTTACAGGATGTTTTCCTTAAAACAATAATAGCACAACTATGACTGTCTTATATAGTAGGAAAAAACTGTCCTCAAGGGGCTTAGGAATTCTCTAAATGTCTTTTACTGATGATGATGTGACTCCCTTGAGGCAATTCAGCCCCAGATTTCATTTCACACTGTGGGTCTAGTGAAGACATTTTTGAACACTAGTTCTATGCAATGGAAGTAGAAATATAGCCTGTCATATTTCTGGCAATTAAAAAGGGAATAATAACTCTGACAATGTATTTTACCTTTATGTTTCCCACCTTTCCCAAACACAGTATTATTTGTTTTCATTCTTCTTTTTTTTTTTTTTTGATTTTTACTCTACTTGCAATCTGAATAAATATAGTATTCTATATCCACTATTCTTAGATAGGAAAAACACTCAAGCATTGCTTTTAATGATTTCACAGTCTCTAAGTTTTCACGGTTTTATCAGTTATATATAATGAAGATGAATGAGTACTTTGCACTTTGTACAGTATAAATACTTCGATAAGGTTAAAATTGGGAACAATAAAAAATAAACTAGGTTTGTAAACCCAACAGGAGTAATTGGAACTGGAACTACTTCAAGCTTCTTGCTATTGGGACTGTTAAATGTTCTAAGACAAATAGTTATTTGTTCTGCTAATTCAGTCTCCAAGTATTTTTTGTTGGTTTTGGTGAGCATAATATTATACTAAGCGCAATAATAATAATAATAATTATAAAGGTGCCAAGTCCTGTGCTAAGCACTTTACATTAATTATCTCATTTATTCCTCAAACCAACATCAGAAAATAGGTACTATCATTCCTGCATTTTCTAGCTGAGGAAACTGGCATTGGAAGTTAAAAGATGTTTGCCCAAATTCACAGCAAAGCTCAGAACTGAATCCAGTTCTGTCTCACTCTAGATCTGCACTGTTAACAGCTTAACTACACAGCATAATCCCTAGCTTGTAGTACACTGAACTAATATACTAACATTTCACAAACAGAGTTATCTTCTGAAAAAGAACAGGTACTAGAATGATGAGGCTTTGGTTTTTGAGTTTTTCTTGAAGTAAAAACTCTCACTAATGTTTGCTAATAGGGACATACCTAAGCTATGTGTGTAAGGAAGTGAATGGAATTCAGGACACCAAGAGATAAAAAAAAAAAAAAAAATGACATTTACTTGTATTCTAGAAGGGTACACATGTATTTAAAAACAATGTAAAATGCAACCTTCCACAAAAGCAGCAGCGTCATGAAAAAACTTGGGTTTCAAGTTTTGTAAACGCTGCATTTTCAATATTACGGTGTCAGTCTTCATTCACTCTTTGACAAGGTTGTCAATCAAATAGCAATCTAGTTTTGTGAGACATTAAACAAAGATCAAAGCAATGATACTGCTGAGTTAACATTATCTTCCCACTTAAACACTTTCATACTTTAGCATGAGTATTAACTTCAAACTCATCTTTTGAAGCAAACAAAATGGTAGAAACTTTAGTATCACTCTTCCCCACGGAAACCATAATTGCTAGCTCTTATTCAAATATTTTTGAAACATTTCTTTCAATTTATATTTTAAGGAAATGCAGAAAGCCTTTTTTAGTGTCTATTTATATATTTTTACATATTTTGTTTTAGCAGTGAAAAGTAATGCAGTTAAACGTGGAATATCATTTTCATTCTCACTTTAGAACAATGGCAAATGAAAGGCATCAATAATCAATTTAATAAGCAAGGAAACTCAGAAAATAAATGAAGTGGAAAAATAACTTCTGTATCCTCCTCAGCAAACTGACTTATAAGCAGAGCTAAACCTAATTCCTGGATATTATGTCAGCACAAGCCTCGCTTTTAAGCAAACCATATGAGATTTCTATGATGCTCATATGAAAAGGTTATGAATATTTTTGTTTACATTTTCAAAACTATGCCCTGGTAAACATCACCAAAAACCCCCAATCTACCACAAAAATAAAGTAGACAAAATATGGGACGTAAACACACATTGATGTGATATATTATCTTTTCCTGGGAAGTAGGCACTGAATGCTTCCCTAAATTCCCTTTCTTACTAGCATTTTGTGAGTACCATTGGGGCATATGGCACTGTATTAGATGTTACCACATTAGCTGAAAATAAGGACATAGTCCTCAAGGAATGTTCTGTATCTTAACTGTGCTTGTTATATACAAAGTCCTCAGAACATGTTAGAACTAAATAATGTTGAATTAATTATTTGGTTATAGATAAAATTTGCCCAAAGTGTGATATTTTCCCCGGAAAAATAAGGAATGTAAATATATTTGGAAGCTCAACCTTGTCACTTTACCAAATAATGATAGAAACTGTCAGGTGAGAAACATACTCTGGCTATCTCTGACTAAAGGAATTGATAGATTCATAAATGCATCTTTTATATACAATTTGGAGGTGAGAGTTGGGCAAGGAGGAAAGGCAGTATTTTGTTTTAGGTTTTCAATTGACTAGGAAAGATGAGCTAATCTGACATGGAGAAACCAGAAGCAGGTCAAGTAAATTGCTGACAACTACCTCAAGTCAAAATCAGCCAAGAGCTCTCCATGATTCCTCAAAATATGTTCTGAACTAAGGTGCCTAGCACTTGAGTATCCTTTAACACATTGAAATTAGGATGCTTTCCTGGACTCCACAGTTTTTTTTTAGAGCCAAGTGTAACTCATCACAATAATTTTGCTGTAGAAATATAGCCCACCTACATGAATATGTGGTATATTAGTGCTTGAATGAAAAACAATGAGTGGCTCTTATTAAGTCATTGATGAATGTCTTTGTGTGCTTTAAAATTTCTGGTGATTTCACTCTGTATTCTCCATATAAAATGAGGACAGTCTAAAGGACCATTGTAATTGCACTTTTCTTTTTGCTGCTTTTTTCTTATCTTTTTTCTTTTGTATTTTATTTTTTATAGAGATAGGGTTTTGCCATGTTGCCCAGTCTGGTTGCGAACTCTTGGGCTCAGACAATCCTCCTGCCTCAGCCTCCCAAAGTGCTGGGATTACAGGTGTGAGCCACCATGCCTGGCCTATAATTGCACTTTTCTACCATTGATACACCAGAGAAATCTCACAAAGCTTCTGTCATCATTTAAGGTTTCAAAATCAATAACAGCATTTTGTCACTAAAATAAAAAATGTGACTTTTAAGGTGAAATAACTATATCCCAACCTACTCTGACATTGTGAAGAATATAAAAATGTTTATGTCTTTGATTCCTAGATGATTATATGACTGTCTATACGACTACAGATACATGCTCCTAGAATTTAAAAAAATTATAAAGTAATATTATAATGTTCTAAGTCATCTCAAATGAACTAGTCCTATACATATCCCAGCACTTTTCTAAAAATTAGTTGTAGTACAGTTTGAAAAATGGTAATGTGATACCTCCAACTTTCTTTTTGTTTAAAAGCGCTTTGGTTACTTGGACTCTCTTTTGGTTCTATATGAATTTTAAAATAGCTTTTTCTAATTCTGCACAAAATGACATTGGTAGTTTCATAGAGATTGCAGGGGATGTGTAGATTGCTTTAGGCAGTATGGGCATTTTAATCATATTTGTTCAATCCACAAGCATGGAATGCTTTTCCGTTTACTTGTGTCATCCACAATTTCTTTCAGCAGTGTTTTGTAGTTTTCCTTGTAGAGATCCTCTACCTTGTTGGTTAATGTATTCCCAGGTATCTATTTTGTTGGTGAATTTGTCATAGATGGCTCTTATTTTTTGAGGTATGTTCCTTTGACGCTTAATTTGTTGAGTATTTTTTTATCATGAAAGGATATTGGATTTTATCTAATTCTTCTACTGAGATGATCATGTTTTATGTTTTTAATTCTGTTAATGTAGTGAATCAAATTATTGATTTGCATATGTTGAATCAACCTTGCATCCCAGGAATAAAGCCCACTTCATCATGGCAAATTAACTTTTTGATGTGTTGGTGGATTAAGTGAATTAATACAGAAACAGAAAACCAAATATTGTGTGTTCTCACTTACAAGTGAGAGTTTAGTGAGTTAAACTTTGAATACATACAAACATAAAGATGAAAACCACAGATACTGTGGACTCCAAAACAGAGGAAGTATAGAGGCGGCGAGGACCAAAAAACTTCCTGTTGGGTTATATGTTCACTATTTGGGTAACGGAATCAACAAAGGCCAAACCACAGGAACACGCAACATACCCTTTTAAGAAACCTGCACGTTTCCCGAATCTAAAATAAAAACTAATAAATAAGTAAATATAATTACTTTGGGACACCGACATTACTAATAATGAAATTCTGCTGAACACCCAATCTTTCTCTTTACCATTACAATTATAATAAGTGTAAGTGGCCCTACAAGAAATCCATGAATCACTTTCGAATTATTAAACATGATGAGAGAATTCATAGTTAGGTTTGGTTCGAATCTGCATATGATCTGTAACTTAGAAATACAATTGCATCTACTAACCTACAGGGAAAATATTCATTATGATATATTATAAAGTTGATTCTTAAATATCCACACAAAGGCAAGATACCAAAGAAAAGAAAATCCAATACAGGTAATAATCCACAACAGTAAATTCTTTTGATTGTGAATTATATGATTTTATTTATTTATTTATTTTGAGATTGAGTCTTGGTCTGTTGCCCAGGTTGGAGTGCAGTGGTGCGATCTTGGCTCACTGCAAGCTCCGCCTCCTGGGTTCACGCCATTCTCCTGCCTCAGTCTCCCAAGTAGCTGGGACTACAGGCACCCGCCACCATGCCCGGCTAATTTTCTTTTTTGTATTTTTAGTAGAGACGGGGTTTCACTGTGTTAGCCAGGATGGTCTCGATCTCCTGACCTCGTGATCTGCCCACCTCAGCCTCCCAAAGTGCTGGGATTACAGGTGTGAGTCACCACGCCCGGCCTATATGACTTGATTTTTAAGAGAATTTTCAATTGTAATTACTTTACTTAAACATGAACTTGCCCCAAATTCCAATTTTCACAGCAAACACAGCTTTAGTTTTTTTTCCTCTTCTAATCTATCCTGCAAATGACCAACAGATATGCCTTCCAAAAATAGTGTTTTGAGCATAGTACTCTAAGACCTGTGAGATACATTATTAAACCTTTACCCTGAACTTGCTAAAACTCAAGTTAGAATCTTGCTAACTCTCTACAACTGTATCTCCTGGCTTTTCCTGCCATTTCATCTATAAGTCACCAGTGAATGAACCATTTTTTAAGTTAAAAAAAGAAAAAAAAAACCGGCTGATTTATCGTCCATAACATACTTTATGAAGATGGTCAGGCAGTGTGGTAGAGGGGAAAGAACTTGCAACACCCAGGTTCAAATTCTGGTGTTGTGCTTATTAGCTGTGCCAAAGTTGTCAAATTCCATAACCTTTCTCCTCTCCAATTTTCTCATCTAGTTCTTTGAATGGAATTCACCTAAGAAGCATTTTACGTGTATTTATTTATTGCCTAATTCGTCCAATATAGTGAAAGGTAGCTTATGCCAACTGAGATATACTGAAATACAAATTTGCCAAAGAGAATATACACAGTGGCAAATAACAGAAAATGTCTAAATTAAGTGTTAACATCAGCCTGTCACTCTATAATTCAGTTAATAGTACATGGAGATAAATGTCTAAAAGCATACACACTAATTAATTATGCAAGTATATTCTCAGACCACCTACCAATCCACATTTCTGGTAGGTACCCTCCTTCCTTGATACTTTATGGGGAAAATGCAAATATCATTTGATATTGAGGACATTTCTTTCTCTGTGACATTATGCTCAAACTAGGAAGGAAAGAGAGGAACATATGTTTAAATAATGTCACAAGTAAAATACAAATTAACAGTAGTATAGGAAATAAATACTGCTTCAGAGGTTCTAGCCAACAAGTTAATCCCCTGTTTACATCTTATGAAGCCTATGAGTAAATAAAGCAGAAAGGTTCAAGCCTCAGTGATATTGACTTCCCCATAATAGCAAAATTCTATGGTCAATTAAATCCCTAATATTAAATTATTAAAGACCACTCTTCACTGCCATGAATCATTGGATATAGGTCGGGTATACAAAAGATTAGGCAACTGATTATTTAGGAACTGAGTGACAATTTCATAAAAACTTGTTTCTGCTACTTTACAAAATGGGGCAGAAGAAAATTTAAATGCATCACTAGGGTATATCAAACCATGTTGAACAGCTGCAAGTGAGAGGCTAATTTGCTCATCAGCTATCAATTTCTTTCAACTGTGGGTATTAAGGATGTAAGTAAGACTCTGTGAATGCCACTAGGAAAAAGAAAAAAAAAAATCACTGGACTCAAGATGTTTAGAATCTTGTTGGTGGGAAAAACTAGGGAAGTTTGAAATTAGTAAGAACAACTCACAGAAGAATATAACATGGAGAAAATATGAATACTAGTAAAACAGTCCAGTAATTGGGCCTTGAAAGCCTGATTGGGATTTCAATAAATAAGGGTTGAGTGTAAGACGTTTTCAAGCTTAGTCAATAGCAAGAACAAAATAGCAATGTATAAAATACAAATGTGGTGCACATTCAGCAAACAATTTTTAATCTCGTTTGGTGCAGGAAGAAAAGAAAAGGCTAGAGAGAGAATTTGAAGATGTGGTTAAAGCAGCAATGTGTTGGAACTGGTTCACACCACCTCACAAGAGCTTACTATTAGCATCTCTTGCTATGTCTGCATTCACTGACATCACGCTGTTATCTTGAATTTGGCCATGATGGGAAAACTTACACCATATAATTCAGCACATGCTGCAAATCAGGGTTTTGTATTTATTTGGGTTGGGAGAGAGTCAGTTAACAAACACTTTTTAGCACACTTCTATTTTAAGAATTTGAATGCCAGGGTCAGAAAAATATTTATTTCACAGTACAATTAGGAACTATTTAAGAACTTTTAACAGAGGGATGATTTGATTTAGGAGTCATCTACTGAAATCAGAAAGTTAAAGCCATGGGCATGGACAGAGTTTCCAAGAAAGAAAGTACTTACAAGAGTTCTGAGGAAAGAGTTCTGGGAACATCCAGGCTTGGAGAAGAAAGGAGAGAAGCTTACTGGTGAAATACATAAAAAGAATAGTGAGAATATAAGGGGGAAAATTAGGATTGGTTCAAGTCATAGAGGAAAGAAATAAGTGTCAAGAATGGTGCACTTTAAACAAGGAGGTAAAATATCACTACAAGGAGAATTATGAAACACTGCTGAAAGAAATCAAAGACAACCCAAATAAGTAGAAAAATATTCCATGCTCATGGTTTGGAAGAATCCATATAGTTAAAATGACCATACTGCTCAAAGCAATTTATGGACTGAACACTGTGATATTAAAAAAAAAAATGCCATTTTTAACAGAATAAGAGAAATGTATTCATTTGGAAGCAAAACAAACAAACAAAAAAAGCCCAAATAGACAAAGCATTCCTAAGCAAAAGAATAAAACCAGATGCATCACATTACCTGACTTTAAACTATAAGGCTACACTAAGCAAAACAGCATGGTATTGGCACAAAATAAACATATAGACCAATGAACAGAATAGATAACCCAGAAATAATGCTTCACATCTCCAAATATCTGATCTTCAACAAAATTGACAAAAGCAAGCAATAGGAAAAATACTCCCTATTCAATAAATGGTGCTGGGGTAACTGGCTAGCCATATGTGGAAGAATGAAATTGGACCCCTACTTTTCACCATATATAAAAGTTAACTCAATAGGGATTAAAAATGTAAGTGTTAAATCCTCAAAATATGAAAATCCTACAAGAAAACCCAGGAAGTACTCTTCCTAAACTAGTCCCTGTTTGGCAAAAAATTTATGGCTAAGTTCCCCCAGAGCAATTGCAACATAAACAAAAATGGACAAGTGGGATCTAATTAAATTGAAGACTTTATGTCCAGTAAAATAAATTACCAACAGAGTAAACAGACAACCTACAAAATGGGAAAAAAATATTCACAAACCATGTATCTGACGAAGGTCCATGATCTACAAGGAACTTAAATCAACAAGCCAAAAACAAGCAAACAAAAAATGCACTTAAAAATGGGGAAAGGACATGAACAGACACTTCTCAAAAGAAGACATACAAGTATCCAACAAATATGAAAAAAGTGCTCAACGTCACTTATTATGAGAAAAAATGCAAATCAAACCCACAATGGATATCATCTTGCCAGCAAGAATAGTGATTACTAAAAAGTAGAAAAACAGGCCAGGTGCTGTGGCTCACGCCTGTAATCTCAGCACTTTGGGAGCCCAAGGCAGGTGGATCACAAGGTCAGGAGATCGAGACCATCCTGGCTAACATGGTGAAACCCCGTCTCTAATAAAAATACAAAAAAAAATTAGCTGGGCATGGTGGTGTGCGCCTGTAGTCCCAGCTACTCGGGAGGCTGAGGCAGGAGAATGGCGTGAACCTGGGAGGCGGAGCTTGCAGTGCACCAAGATCGCTCCAGCCTGGGCGAAAGAGCAAGACTCCGTCTCAAAAAATAAAATAAAATAAAATAAAATAAAATAAAATAAATAAAAATAAAAATAAAAAAATAAAAAGTAGAAAAACAGCATGTTTGTGAGGCTGTAGATAAAAGGAAAAGCTTATATATACTGTTGGTGGGAATGCAAATTAGTTCAGCCACGGAGATTTCACAAAGAACTAAAAATAGAACTATCATTTGAACCAGTAATCTCACTGCTGGTTATATACCCAGAGAAAAATAATCCATTTTATCAAAAAGGCACATGCACCCATTTGTTCACTGCAGCACTATTCACAAGAGCAGAGACATGTAATCAACCTACGTGCCCATCAACAGTCGACTGGATAAAGAAAATGTGGTACACATACAATATGGAATACCATCTGGCCATAAAAAAGAATAAAATTATGTCCTTTGCAGCAACATGGATAGAGCTGGGAGCAATTATCCTAAGTGATCTAAAGCAAGAACTAAAAAACCAATACTGGATGTTGATACTTGTAAGTTGGAGCCAAACACTGCATGCACATGAATATAAATATGGGAACAACAGACACTGGGGACTACTAGATGGGAGAGGAAGGGAGGAAGGGATGGGCTGAAGGATCACTTGTTGGATATTGTATTTACTGCCTAGGTGATGGGATCATTGGGAGCCCAGGTCTCAGCATCACGCAATTTACCCAAGTAACAAACCTGCACATATACCCTTTAATCTATAATAAATGTTGAAATGTAAAAACAGGAAAAGAAATTTCACATATATAATCTCATTCTTGGATGATGTTGTATGGATATAACATTGTGGCAGTTATATCCAAATTTGTTATAATGTTTATTCCTCTATATCTAAAATTAGAATGATCATTTAGATTCAATTCATTTTTAAGCAGTAATATTTTATTTGTATTTAAATAACAAGACCTGAACATTATTATTAGATTGGAATATATAAGAACAGGTCAGAAAAGTTTCTGAATATCCATGGTCACAGCAACCAGAGATATTTACTCTTAGCATTTTAGTGTATGTCTTTCTAATTTATTTTCTATACCTTTATTGAAACATATTATTTATATTAAAAAGTGCATAAATTATAAGTATATAAGTCAATGAATTTTCACAAATTGGACATATTTGTTGTGTAACGAGCAATCAGTCAACAAACAGAATATTACCAAAAACCAAAAATTCCCCTTACACCTCTTTCCTGTCATTAGAACATCATCTGTCCTAAGAGTAACCATCCACTTTGGGAGGCTGAGGCGGGCGGATCACGAGGCCAGGAGATCGAGACCATCCTGGCTAACAGGTGAAACTCTGACTCTACTAAAAATACGAAAAACAGCTGGGTGTGGTAGCGGGCACCTGTAGTCCCAGCTACTCGGGAGGCTGAGGCAGGAGAATGGCCTGAACCTGGGAGGCGAAGCTTGCAGTGAGCCAAGATCGCACCACCGCACTCTAGCCTGGGTGACAAAGCGAGACTCTGTCTCAAAAAAAAAAGAGTAAATGTCATCTTAAATTTTAACACAATAAATTAATTTTGCCTAATTTTGAACTCTGTATGATTGGAATCAAAGTATAATTATTTTCATGTCTAGCTTCTTTCAGTCAGTATTACATTTGTGGGATTCAAACACATTATTGTTTGTGGATGTAAATCATTCCATTTCCTTGCTGAATAGCATTCTATTTTTTGAACATATCTGAATTTTTGTACTCATTCTACGGCTCATGGGCATTTGGGTAATTTCCAGGTTTCGGAAAAACTAGTGCTGTTATGAATATTCTTTTATAAAGCATGATATGCTAGTGGTGAAATACATTAGCTTTCAGGCGCCATTAAGATTTGGAGATCATTATGTAAAGTGAAATAAGCCAGGCACAGAAAGACAAACATCACATATTTTCACTTATTTATGGAACCTGAAAATCAAAACAATTGCACTCATGTACATAGAGAGTCGAAGAATGGTTACCAGAAACTGGGAATGGTAGGGAGCTTTGGGGTTGAGGTGGGGATGGTTAATGTGTACAAAAATATAGAAGGAATAAGACCTATTATTTGATAGCACAACAGGATGACTATAGTCGATAATAACTTAATTGTACATTTTAAAATGAAGAGTTTAATTGGATTGTTTGTAATGCAAAGGATAAATGATTAAGGGGATGGATGCCCCATTTTCCATCATGTGCTTATTTCACATTGCATGCCTGTATCAAAACCTCTCATGTACTCTTAAATATACATGCCTACTATGTACCCATAAAAATTACAAATAGAAAATTAAATTAAGAAAATTAAAAAGTGGAGTGTTGACATCTTAACAAAGATTGTGCCTTTGTTACTCTGAATTAGCAACATGCAGATGGATCTCTAATCTTTCTACTCATTATCAAGAAAAATACTCAATACCTAATTTTCCCAATTATCTAGGAGCTGGATGCCTAATTCTGGAGACTAGTAAAGTATTTTCCAAATGGAAAGCTCTCAAAGACAGAATATGGAGGGGTGGGGAATAAAATTGCCTTTCTCTCTTCGTTTCCATGACCATTAATGAGCAGAAGATTATAAGAATTTATACAAAAAGCTCTAATTATTTGAAAATAACTGCTTGTGGATACCAGTTTAGAGATAATAAGGTCTTTCAGAATTTTTTTCCACTAGTCTAAGTAATGATTTTTTAGGGAATAACTTGAGAGAGCTTTTGCAGGAAGTTAATGAACTGACCTAGTCACTTCTCCCTTTTGATATATTTACCGTTAAATGTCTACGATTGTTTGAATCTTTTCTTTTTTTATTTGTGTGCTCATCTCTTTTGACCTTTAGCAAGTGTGAGTCCACATAGAAAATCCTTTAAAAGTAATTTCTTGAAAGGCTTCAAGATGGCTGACTGGACGCATCTGTTACTTGTCTCTTTCATGGAGAGGAACCAAAATAGTGGGTAGATAATCATCCCTCGAATAGATCATCTAATAGAGAACAATGATATTTAACAGACAAGTTATAGGAAGCACTGAAATCAAGGAAGTAGAGGGAAGCAAAGCTGTCCACTTGTCCAGGATCAGCTGGGAGCCTGAAGAGGCTCCTCAAGCAGGGAAAGAGTGAGTGAGAGACCTCCAATGGTCCACATTTTTGCCACAGGCTCCTACAATCCTAGCCATGGGAAATCTGCTCAACACTTGCAGGTCCTGATACTAACGTAGGGAGATACCTGGAGACCACGCAATGTCATTTATCTAGAGTGGGATATCATGCTGAGTCCCACATACTGACCAAGTCCTAAGCAGCTGCAGCATGGCAGCATTTTGAGAGCCCAGCCACAATCATACTGCATCCTGCTATAGGATGCTGTAGCATCTAGACATATCTGGAGCCCCATTGACATTACGTTCCCACAGCTACCACTGCTGGGGACAAAGTGTGAGACACTAGCAGTGAACCTCCTGCCTTATAGGAAGGGCAGTCACACAGTTTCACATGCCCCAAGTGCAAATTACACTTTCTGCAACCTCTGCCTCTTCTGGCATCTGCAGGGCTAAGGCATAAGTGAATCACACGTTCTCCAGCCACCTGCTTATGGATGCTCCCACTGAGAGCATCTTCACTTCCCCTAATAACAGGGCTATGGCACAGCCAGTTCTACTCACACCTGAGCATCCTGCCTACCACACCCAGCAACTGCAGACACCACCAGGGGACCTGAGAGCTGATCAGCCTTGCCTTTGCCGACCCCATGTCTGCACACTTTCCAGGGGTCTGGGAATCTCCCAGCCCATTTCAACCAGTGTTGGTACCTGTGCACTCCTTCCAGAGTGGAATATAAAACCCACTCAATGTGCTACTACCACCACAATTGGTGCACAATCTGCTATCTGCTAATATAAAACCCACTCAATGTGCTACTACCACCACACATATGCACAATCTGCTATCTAGGAGACTGGCCTCCAGCCCACCACAGGCACCACTAACACCAAAATGAACTGCTTGGATCTCAGAGGGTTGTTCCACCATGGCTACTGCCATTGCCCATACAATGCCCACTGCCCAAGGACTAAACAACTAAATTACCTACCCACTGAGCCAACTGGTTCTGTTCCTAGCATCTAAGTAAGCCACGTGGAGGCCCAAGAATCAGCCTTTTTAGACCCACTATCATGGTGCCAGTGTATGCCACACTGGAGCCCCAAACAGGCATTCTTGAACCACTCCTGCCAACACTGGGGCTCAGACTTGCTCATTTGGTATCCTACTCTTTAGAAAAATTTTGCCACAGCCCCCACTAACAACCACACTCCAAGCTACCAATGAAATAATAGGTGTTTATATGTCAGATTTTCTTTATACAGTCTATAATTGATGGGCATTTGGGTTGGTTCCAAGTCTTTGCTATTGTACATAGTGCTGTAATAAACATACATGTGCATGTGATTGTATAGTAGAATGGTTTATAATCCTTTGGGTATATAACCACTAATGGGATTGCTGGGTTAAATTGTATCTCTGGTTCTAGATCCTTGAGGAATCGCCACACTGACTTCCACAATGGTTGAACTAATTTACACTCCCACCAAAAGGGTAAAAGCATTCCTATTTCTCTGAATCCTTGCCAGCGTCTGTTGTTTCCAGACTTAAAATAATAAGATCATGTCCTTTGTAGGGACATGGATGAAGCTGAAAATCATTGTCCTCAGCAAACTAACACAGGAACAAAAAACCAAATATTGCATGTTCTTACTCATAAGTAGGATTTGAACAATGAGAACACATGGGCACAGGGAGGGGGAACATCACACACTGGGGCCTGTCGAGGTTGGGGGAAAAGGGAGGGAGAGCATTAGGACAAATACCTAGTGCATGCAGGGTTTAAAACCTAGATGATGGGTTGACAGATGCAGCAAACCACCATGGCACATGTATATCTATGTAACAAACCTGCACATTGAGCACATGTATCCCAGAACTTAAAGTAAAATAAAAACTTAAAAAACAAAATAAAAAGAAATAATAGATATTGCTAATGCCATTTAGAGTTGAAAAAAAATCACACAAAAACTACACTACTGCATGCATACAAAATCAGAGCCAATGTATGCTATCAAACAATCACTAAAAAACATCTTTAGGAAAAAGTCCTCCTTTAAGAAAG
Source organism: Colobus angolensis palliatus (assembly GCF_000951035.1). Lineage (NCBI taxonomy): Eukaryota > Metazoa > Chordata > Mammalia > Primates > Cercopithecidae > Colobus > Colobus angolensis. The sequence goes on from NW_012116611.1 coordinate 3,311,259, forward strand.
CAAATTTATAGCAAAAAAAAAAAAATGGAAGAAGCAACTTTCACACCAGATGTGCAGATATCAACCTAAGGACACAGGAAGCATTAAAAAGCAAAGAAACATGACACCTCCAAAGGAACAAAATAATTCTCAAGCAACAGATACAAATAAAAAAGAAATTTATGAAATCCTGGAAAAATATTTTAAAATATCGATATTAAAGAAGCTCAGTGAGATACAAGAGAATACTGGAAAAAATACAAAGAAATCAGAAAAGCAATTCAGAATATGAGAGAGAAACTTGCCAAAAATATAGACATGATAAAAAAGAATCTAACGCAAATTTTGGAACTGAATAATTCATTGAATGAAATAGAAAACACATCTGAAAGCTTCAACAATGAACTGACTACAGTAGAACAAAGAATCTCAGCACTTGAAGACAGTATTTTGAAATAACACAGTCAAACAAAAGTCTAGAAAAAAGAATTGAAAAAGTATGAGCAAAGCACATATGGCATATGGGAAATGATAAAATGATCAAATATTCAAATGCTCAATGTCCCAGAAGGCAAAGAGAAACGCAAAGGTTTAGAAAACCTGTTTTATTAAATAATAGATGAAAACTTCCCAAGTGTAGCAAGAGACTTAGGCACATAGATATAGGAAGCTCAAAGACCTCCAAATACATGCAAGACATAAACGTGTTCTCCATGGCACATTACATCAAACTGTCAAACTGTCATAAACAATGATAAAATTCTAAAAACAGAAGGAGAATAGTGTCTAGTCACTTATAATGGAACCCCAGTGACTTCTTATGAAAAAGCTTACAAGGCAGGATTAAATGAAATGATATATTCAAAGTGCTAAAAGAAAAATAACGCCATTCAAGGACACTATACTCAGCAAAGTTACCATTCATAAATTAAGAAGAAATATATTTTTTCCCAGCTAAACAAGAGTTGAGGGAATTAATTGGCACTATACTGTCCTGACAACAAATACTCAAGGGAGACCTCCACCTACAAGTGAATGAAGACTATCTACCGTCATGAAAACACACAAAAGTACAAAATACACTGGTAGAGCTAGCACAAAAACAAGGAAAACACTCAAATGTTACCACTACAGAAATTCACCAAACCACAATGGTATCTGTAAGAGAAAAATAAAGGAACAAAAAGTATACCATCAACCAGAAATCAATACATGAAAGACAAGGAATAAGCGTTCACACATCAATAATAACCTTGAATGTAAATGAATTCAACTTTCCACTTAAAAGATACAGACTGGCTGAATGGATTTAAAAAACAAAAGTCTAGAAAAAAGAATTGAAAAAGTATGAGCAAAGCACATATGGCATATGGGAAATGATAAAATGATCAAATATTCAAAAACTATATGCTGCCTATGAGAAACTCATCTCACCTGTAAAGACATATACACACTAAAAAAGTAAAGTGATGGAAAAAGATATTCTATGCAGATGAAAATCAAAAGTAAGTAGGAGTAGCTATACTTAGATAAAACAGACTTTAAGTCAAAAGTAACAAAGAGAAAACAGAGACAAATAAAGTAAATATATAATGATAAAGTGATAAGTTCAGCAAACACATCTAAAAATTCTAAGCATATATGTAACCAATACCAGAGAACCCAGGTATGTAAAGCAAATATTATATCTGAAGACAGAGATAGTCTTCAATACAATAACAGTAGGGGATTTCAGCACCCCACCATCAGCCTTAGACAGATCATCTAGAAAGAAAATCAACAAATACATATTGTATTTAAACAGCACAGTATATTTGTGGTAGGTAAAAATTAAAATAACTGAACTCATGGATACAGAGAGGAAAAAGATATCTACCAGAGTCTGGGCATGGGAATGGGGGAAGTGGGCATGTTTAATGGGTACAATAAAATAGAAAGAATAAGACCTAGCTTTTGATAGCACAAAAGGGTGACCACAGTCAATAACAAATTAATTGTACATTTAAAAATAACTAAAAGAGTATGATTGGATTGTTTGTAACACAAAGGATAAATGCTTGAGGTTATGGGTACCCCATACACTACTATGTGATTATTATGAATTTCATGCCTGTATCACAATATCTCATGTACCTCATAAATATACTTACCTACTATGTATTCACAAAATTATGAATTATAAGATAAGCTGAAGGTTAGACCAAATGGACCTAACAGACATTTACAGAACATTTTATTTAACAATTACAGAATACATATTCTTCTCAACAGCACATTAAACATTTCAAAGGACAGATTATATATTGGAAGACAAAAT
>NW_012116612.1:0-314 GCF_000951035.1 Colobus angolensis palliatus
AAAAACTTCCTTTAACATTTTTTATGCTATAGGTCTTCTGGGAATAAATGATCTCAGCCTTTGTCTGTCTGAAAAAGTTTTTATTTCCCTCCCATTAAAAAATGTTTTCAGGCCGGGCACAATGGCTCATGCCTGTAATCCCAGCACTTTGGGAAGCCGAGGTAGGTGGATCACCTGCAGTCAGGAGTTCAAGACCAGCCTGGCCAACGTGGCAACCCGCCGTCTCTACTAAAAATACAAAAATCAGCTGGGTGTGGTGGTGGGCGCCTGTAATCCCAGCTACTCAGGAGGCTGAGGCAGGAGAATCACTTGAA
>NW_012116612.1:5674-7468 GCF_000951035.1 Colobus angolensis palliatus
CTCCAGTTTCTCCATTTCTACCAAGGATACATTGTATATATAATAGTAAGACCAATTTATTTGCAAAACGAATTTTAGTTGCTTTATACTTGGCCTGATGATTTACATCAAATATAGCAAGAATCGTGATCTGCCGTACGGGCCCTTTTTAAGTTGACTTTGTAGGAACCTTTATAAGGAATTTGACTTTTTAAAAGCCTCAAGGCCAGATACTGATCTGTTTTCAACTTTTTCTATTTATTTATTTATTTAGAGACAGAGTTTCGCTCTTGTTGCCCAGGCTGGAGTGCAGTAGCACCATCTTGGCTCACTGCAACTTCCATCTCTCAAGTTCAATCGATTCTCATGCCTCAGCCTCCCTAGTAGCCGGGATTACAGACATGGATCACCATGGCTGGCTAATTTTTGTATTTTTAGTAGAGATGGGGTTTTACCATATTGGCCAGGCTGGCCTCGAACTCCTGGCCTCAAGTCATCCACCCACCCGGGCCTCCCAAAGTGCTGGGATTACAGGTGTGATCCAAGACGCCTGACCACTACTTGGTTACCTTGTAACCCCACCTCTTTGATGGGTCAAGAAAAGTTGTGGTTATATTGTTTATCTTGGTTTTTATTATTATTATTATTTTATTTTTTGAGGCAGAGCCTCTCTCTGTTGCCCAGGCTGGAGTGCAGTGATCTGATCATGGCTCACTGCAGCCTTGACCTTCTGGGCTCAAAGTAATCCTCCCATCTCAGACTCTTGAGTAGCTAGAACTATAGGCATGTATCACAACACCCAGCTAATTTTTATGTATTTTTGTGTGTCGATGGGGTCTTACTATGTTGCTCAGGCTGGTCTTGAACTCCTGGGGTCAAGTAATCCTCCTGCCTTGGCCTCCCAAAGTGATAGGATTACAGGTGTGAGCCACTGCACTTGGCTTTTTTTCTTTTTAAAGAGAAAGGATCGCCCTATGTTGCTCAGGCTGGACTTGACCTCCTGGACTCAAGTGATCCTCCTGCCTTGGCCTTTGAAAGCACTGAGATTACAGGTGTGAGCCACCAGGCCCAGCCAGTTTTGATTTTTGTTAGGTGGAATGACATTCCAGGTTTCTAAAAATAACTTCTACTTGGTTATTTTTCAAAAATTTTGTTGAGTTCAGTAATTATGTGAGATCACATACTATTATTTGAAACTTTCGTCCACATCCTGTTCTTTACTGGTAGAGAAAAGCCATGTGTAAGAAATACATATGTGTTTGTCTTTTATAAATATATGTTACCCAGTTTTCCAGTTACTAGCTGCAAGTTTTTTTTCCAGGTCATAATTTGGAGAAAAATATATGCGTGAAAATGATAACGATAAAGCTTATTTTCTATACGACAAACAGTGAGTGAGATGGAAATGTATGTCCTTACTAGTAGTTTTAAAAGTACAAAAGAGAGTGCCTTAAAAGTATACACACATACACACACACACACACACACACACACATTTTTTTCAGACAGAGGCTCACTCTGTTGCTCAGGCTGGAGTGCAGTGGCGCAATCTCGACTCACTGCAACCTTTGCCTCCTGGGTTCAAGCAATTCTTGTGCCTCACCCTCCTGAGTGGCTGGGGTTACAGGCATGTACCAGCACACCTGGCTAATTTTTTTGTACTTTTAGTAGAGACAGGGTTTCACCATCTTGGCCAGACTAGTTGCCAACTCCTGCCCTCAAGTGATCCACCTGCCTCAGCCTCCCAAAGTGCTGGGATGACAAGTGTGAGCCACCACGCCCAGCCGCATTATATACTTTTTAAGGCAGAGAAAA
>NW_012116612.1:9471-10253 GCF_000951035.1 Colobus angolensis palliatus
CATCCCTGGAGGGTGACTCAGTTGAGGCAGAACTGTCTTAATTCGGTAACTCTCCTAATTGGAGCCAGAAGTCCTGGGTTTGACCCAGACCCATCTTGGTCTGGAGTGGAGTTGTGGGGTGTCTAATGCTGCCAGGTCATGTTCACTGTTAGAAGCCTGGGGAAGGGAAGGAACTTGTTCAGTCAACTCAGAAACAGGCATAGCACAAGGAGGAGGATTTTAAAAATTTTACTCTATAATAAATATAGTAAGATCATAGTATTTTACTATCCTTGTGAGCTGGTGGTGTTGACAAATATTATTTCAATCTGTTGAACGATTTTAAGAATTAATATTTTACTACCCTTGTGAGCTGGTGTTGATTCTAAGCATTATTTCAATCTGTTTAACCGTTCCGTTTTTTAAAAACCCTACACTTTAGGCAGGAGTTCATATTTCTAATTTAGGATGAATTTTTTCTCATCTCCCCCCATTCTGTGATTCTAATTTTTTTTTAAGTTATTTCAGTTCTTAAAACTCTTTCCTAGAGCTGGGCATCAGCTGCAATTTTCTCTGAATTTGTCCCAGATGAGCACTTGCAGCCTAATTGTCTAAAAGATTAGGAAATGCCATAGTGAAGTTACACTTGCTTTGATGTATTAATGAATGTTTCCTTCATCTGAAGAACATTTGAAATTTACGGAAAAATAAATCTTTTCTTTGAATTATATGTAAATGAAAATGTTGGGCTGGACCAGGTTATGTTTAACTGGGCAGTTTTGAAATTCTAATAGCTCCTACAA
>NW_012116613.1:0-1326 GCF_000951035.1 Colobus angolensis palliatus
TAAAACTAACTAGGAGTAGCTATTCAATAAGGACTTTCACAGAAGAAAAAAGAGCAAGGACAGTTGCAGCACAGATAACACCAACTAAGTTTCACTCTCAGATATCACTGAAGATATCACTAAAAGTGGGAAGATACTGACGATGGAGGTTACTGGTTACTGGAAAACAAAAGAAAACAACTATAAAAATGTTGAGGGCCATTTTTTGGGAGAGGGAAAATACCTTGGAGAGAGAATGTATCCTTTGAAGAAAAACTCAAAATTTAAAAAAACAAACTGCTGCATTACTTTCTCTTTGGTGACATTTTAAAGTTGTGCTTAATAATTTCCAGGTGAATAATTCAGGTGAAATCAGTCAATAGGATATTTCAAAATGTTAAGGTATTTGTTAGCCTAGATAATGGTTCTGAATCTTTCTTCATTTGGTCTTGATATGGTTTCTACCAAGATACTTTTTTTTTGTTAATAGATATTTCATAACTTATGTATTTAACAATCCTGAAATTTTGTTTCATAATGTTACAAGAGTCAGGGATTCTGTGACCTCTTTTGCAAAAAAGAACAATTTCCTATCCAGAGATGACCAGCTTAAGAGGTTATTGAGAGGCTATATATGTCTGTTGAGCTAAAGTAAGTAACAAGTAATTGATGACTGGTTGTCCTCATTTATTGGTATTTTTAAAATACACATAATGAAGCATTTGTTATTATCCTAGAAAAATCTGAGATCATTTTAAATGTATGAAAATAATGGTTCTGTAATTTGTTTTTCTGAATCTGTATCTATTTATCTTTCCACCATACTGATATGTTCATCATCTCTCATTACTCTAGTTTAATGGCATTATTGTTTTAGAAACAGAGACAAAACCATAAGATATTAAAGATTGAACTTAATCTGTATACAGAGGTCTTCTTTTTTTATATATACATATGTAACAAACCTGCACATTGTGCACGTGTACCCTAGAACTTAAAGTATATTAATAATAAAAAAAAGAGAGGTCTTCTTGAGGGTGGCAGACAATGCTAATGCCTCTAAACTTAATATCCCTAATGTCTGTTTAAAACTACAATGCAATTTGAACTTCACAAAATGGTTAATAAACAATAAGATTGCTTTTGGTCGAAAACAATTCCTATCTGTTTATTTCAGGGTTTTTTTTTTGATTAAATGTATGTCTCTGTTCTCTGTGACTTGCATAGCAAGTTCATTACGCTGTTACAATGCTTCTAAGGATTCAGAAGTGTTGAATAGTATTTTTAGAATCCATAAATAGATAAATTGATGACAAATGCTCAATTCCTAGAATATGTCATTTTTTT
>NW_012116613.1:6336-6657 GCF_000951035.1 Colobus angolensis palliatus
GGCATAGTGGCATGCATCTGTACTTCCAGCTGCTCAGGAGGCTTAGGCATGAGAATCACTTGAGCCAGGGAGGCTGAGGTTGCAGTGAGCTGAGACTGTACCACTGTACTCCAGCCTGGGTGACAGGAGAGACTTCATTTTGAAAGAAAAATAACAACAACAACATTAAAAACCCACAAGCATTAACAGCATTAATAGTAGAGGTTTTCTCAGGAGAGGAGAACTAGGTGATTAGGGGAGAGCAAAGAGAGACTTTCCCTGTAGATTTAGAAAACAGTATTTGAATTTCCTACTCAATCTTTACACTACATGCACACTTTT
>NW_012116613.1:11972-12282 GCF_000951035.1 Colobus angolensis palliatus
CTTCTTCATACAGCTTTGAGTTACTGTCTTGTATCCTTTCATTTCAACCAGAAGAACCACCTTTAGCATTTTTTATAGGGCTGCTTCAGTAATACCCATTCCCCTAGCTTTCATTTATCTTTTATTTGGAAAAATCTTAATTTCTCCCTCATTTTTGAAGGACAGTTTTGCTGGATATAGGATTCTTGTTTGATAGTCTCCGTTTTTTTTTTTTGTTTTTTTTTTTTTCAGCACATAGAATATGCCATCCCACTGTCTTCTGGCCTCTCTAGCTTCTGATGAAAAATAGACTGTAGGACTTACTGGGGAG
>NW_012116614.1:0-1271 GCF_000951035.1 Colobus angolensis palliatus
TTTTTTTTTTTGAGACGAAGTTTCACTCTGTCACTAGGCTGAAGTGCAGTGATATGATCTCAGCTTACTGCACTCTCTACTTCCCAGATTCAGGCGATTCTTCTGCCTCAGCCTCCCAAATAGCTGGGATTACAGGCACACGCCACCATGCCCAACTAATTTTTGTATTTTTAGTGGAGACCGGGTTTCACCATGTTGGCAGGATAGTCCTGACCTTGTGATCCACCCACCTCAGCCTCCAAAAGTGTTGGGATTACAGGCGTGAGCCACCGTGCCCAGCCGAGAATTCAAAATTCTTAACAAGATACTTATAAATAAACTGTGTAAGAAAAAAGCAGAAATAGTCTAAACCGGAAGAAAAACATTTAAACTTTTTTTTTTTTTTCTGAGATGGAATTTCACTCCTGTTGCCCAGGCTGACATGCAATGGTGTGATCTTGGCTCACCGCAACCTCCACCTCCCTGGTTCAAATGATTCTCCTGCCTCAGCTTTCCAGATAGCTGGGATTTCAGGCGCTCACCACCACACCCGGCTAATTTTTGTATTTTTAGTAGAGATGGGGATTCACCACATTGGCCAGGCTGGTCGGGTGATCCGCCTGACTTGGCCTCTCAAAGTGCTGGGATTACAGGCATGAGCCACTGTGCCCTGCAACATTTAAATTTTGACTTGCCATTTGAGTGGGCTATGTCAGGTGGGGTGTATTTATCATATTCTGTGGGGTTTTTTTTTTTTTTTTTGAGACAGAGTCTCACTGTGTTGTCCAGGCTGAAGTGCAGTGGTGTGATAACGGCTCACTGCAACCTCTGCCTCCCGGGTTCCAGCATTTCTCCTGCTTCAGCCTCCTGAGTAGGTGGGATTACAGGTGCCCACCATCATACCTGGCTAATTTTTGTACTTTATTAGTAGAGATGGGGTTTCTCCATGTTGGCCAGGCTGGTCTGAAACTGCTGATCTCAGGTGATCCACCCACCTTGTCCTCCCAAAGTGTTGGCATTACAGGTGTGAGCCACTGCACCTGACCTATTCTGTGGATTTATAAACAGTGTCTTCCAAGTTTATTGAACATCTTTTCAAATCCTGTTACAAACACAAAACTTTTAACCACATTCAGAGGGTTTTAAATGAGCTTTGAGATGGGTCACTTGCTTCTCAGAAAATCCACATCTGCACTTCTCCAGGACACTGTGAGCTGTGCTCTAGCCAAAGAAAAATGGAGGCCGGGCGCAGTGGCTCACACCTGTAATCCCAGCACTTTGGGAGGCCAAGG
>NW_012116614.1:4621-6352 GCF_000951035.1 Colobus angolensis palliatus
CCAGGATGGTCTCGATCTCCTGACCTCGTGATCCGCCTGTCTCGGCCTCCCAAAGTGCTGGGATTACAGGCTTGAGCCACCGCGCCCGGCCTAGTAGGCCTTCTTTATCCGAGGGATACATTCCAAGACCCCCAGTGAAGGCCTGAGACTGAGGCTAGTACCAAGCCCTGTGTGTGCACTATGTTTTTCTCTACACAGTTGTCCCTCCCCTACATCCTCAGTTCAACCAACCATGGATTGAAAATATTGAAAACAATAAACATAAACAATAAAATATTGAAAATAAAAAATACCAATTGTTTTTTTAGACGGAGTCTCGCTCTGTCGCCCAGGCTGGAGTGCAGTGGCAAAATCTCGGCTCCCTATAAACTCTGCCTCCCGGTTCAAGCGATTCTCTTGCCTCAGCCTTCTGAGTAGCTGGGACTACAGGCACACACCACCACGCCTGACTAATTTTTGTATTTTTAGTAGAGATGGGGTTTCACCATGTTGGCCAGGCTGGTCTCAAACCCCTGACCTCAGATGATCCGCCCGCCTCAGCCTCCCAAAGTTCTGGGATTACAGGCGTGAGCCACTGTGCACAGCCTAAAATAGAAAAATTTAGAAGTACAGCATAATAGCTAGGCGCAGTGGCTCATGTCATGTTACAGGTGCATGCCTGTAATCCCAGCTACTTGGGAGGTTGAGGCAGGAGAATCATTTGAACCTGGGAGGCGGAGGCTGCAGTGAGCTGAGATCGTGCCACTGCACTCTAGCCTGGGCAACAGAGCAAGATTATGTCTCAAACAAAAAAAGTACAGTATGACAACTGTTCATACAGCATTTACGTTGTATTAGGTATCATAAGTAATCTAGAGATGACTTAAAGCATATAGGATAATGCAAGTAGGTTTTTTGCAAATATTTGGAGACAAGGCCTTGCTCTGCCACTCAGGCTGGAGTGCAGTGGCGCGATCATGGCTTGCTGGAGCTTCAACCTCCCAGGTTCAAGCCATCCTCCTACCTCAGCCTCCCAAGTAGCTGGGACTGCAGGCACACGCCACCATGCCTTGCTAATTAAAAAAAAATTTTTTTGTAGAATTTTTTTCTCACTGTGTTGCCCAGGTCTATCACACCATTATAATATTTTATTTTGTTTTATTTTATTTTATTTTATTCAAGACGGAGTATCGATCTGTCACCCAGACTGGGGTGCAGTGGCGCAATCTCGGCTCACTATAAGCTCCACCTCTGGGTTCAAGCAATTCTCCTGCTTCAGCCTTCCAAATAGCGAGGACTACAGGTGTCCACCACCGCGCCCAACTAATTTTTGTTTTTTTGTTGCTTTTTGAAGCGGAGTTTCGCTCTGTTGCTGGGGTGGAGTGCAGTGGCCCTATCTTGGCTCACTGCAACCTCCACCTCCTGGGTTCAAGCAATCCTCCTGCCTCAGCCTCCCGAGTAGCTGGGAGTACAGGTGTGTGCTACCACACCAAGCTAATTTTTTTTGTATTTTTAGTAGAGATGAGGTTTCTCATGTTGGCGAGGATGGTCTCAATCTCTTGACCTTGGATCCACCCACCTCAGCCTCCCGGAGTACTGGGATTATAGGTGTGAGACACTACACCCGGCCCATTTTGTTTTTTGTTTTTTTGAGACGGAGTTACATTCTTGTTGCCCAGGCTGGAGTGCAGTCATGCAATCTTGGCTCACCGCAACCTCCGCCGCCTGGGTTCAAGGGATTCTCCTGCCTCA
>NW_012116614.1:11687-12223 GCF_000951035.1 Colobus angolensis palliatus
ATATGTTGTATCATGTATTAGTACTTTGGAGATTTTTTTATGACTGTATAATATTCTGTATGGATATACCATGTTTTGTTTATCCACTTATTAGTTGATGAACATTTGGATTATTTCTCCCCTTGCTATTAGGAATTATGCTACTGTGAATAATCGTGTATATAGCTACAGGTGAATTGCTGAGTTAAGTCTTTTTGGCCTGGCACAGTGGCTCATGCCTGTAATCCTAGCTCTTTGGGAGGCCGAGGTGGGCAGATCACTTGAGGTCAGGAGTTCAAGACCAGCCTGGCCAACAGGGTGAAACCCCATCTCTACTAAAAATACAAAAAAGTAGTTGGGCGTGATGGTGGGCACCTGCAATCCCAGCTACTCAGGAGGCTGAAGCAGGAGAATCGCTGGAACCTGGGAGGTGGAGGTTTCAGTGAGCTGAAATTGAACCAGTGCACTCCAGCCTGGAAGACAGAGTAAGACTCTGTCTCAAAAAAAAGGTCACCAGGCGCAGTGGCTCATGCCTGTAATCCCAACACTTTGGGAGG
>NW_012116615.1:0-453 GCF_000951035.1 Colobus angolensis palliatus
CAGGTTCATGCCATTCTCCTGCCTCAGTCTCCTGAGTAGCTGGGACTGCAGGCACGTGCCACCACACCTGGCTAATTTTTTGTATTTTTGGTAGAGACGGGGTTTCACCGTGTTAGCCAGGATGGTCTCGATTTCCTGACCTTATGACCCACCCGCCTTGGCCTCCCAAAGTCCTGGGATTACAGGCATGAGCCACCACACCTGGCCAGTTTTAATAGTTTAACACCTGATGAGCAAATAATGATTTTGTTAAAACAATTTCATGACCTGATTGGCTTGGATTTGACAAATATTTCTTCAGACTTCATCGATTTGAATTAAAGAAGTGTGAGTTAAAGAGGTTTTTCAGCCAGTATCTCACATGGAAGCTGACTAACCCTTCAGTCATCTTGCTATTCTTTTTTGTTCTTGTTTTTTTAATGGAGTCAGGGGCTGCTATGTAGATCAAGCTGG
>NW_012116615.1:5461-6398 GCF_000951035.1 Colobus angolensis palliatus
GTTAATAAGATAAAATGTCAAAGTAAAAAAGGAAGTTGGAAAACCTGACTTAATTTTTTTTTTTTTTTTGAGACGGACTCTTGCTTTGTCACCCGGGCTGGAGTGCAGTGGCGTGATCTTGGCTCCCTGCAACCTCTGCCTCCTGGGTTGAAGTGATTCTCTTGCGCCACCCTCCCTAATAGCTGGGATTACAGGCGTGCACCCCAATGCTCCGCTGATTTTTGTATTTTTAGTAGAGATGGGGTTTCACCATGTTGGCCAGGCTAGTCTTGAACTCGTGACCTCAGGTGATCTGCCCACCGTGGCCTCCTAAAGTGCTGGGATTACAGGCATGAGCCACCTCCCCCTTTTTTTTTTTTTGAAATAAGAGTTTTCATGACCATTTGCTTTTCTTCCAACTGACCAATATGTTAAACTTAGCAACAAGTTTATCTTGGAGATCCGTATTTCCAGTTGGTTAATGGGGAGTAGAAGTTAACTGAAGACTTGCAGCTGAAAAAAAAAATAAACAGAAAAACTTCAAAAAAACTTCAGCTAATTTACTTTCTGTCGGTAGAGTTTTCATTTTATGTCTTCTCTCACATGACACTGTAATAACCCTAATCATCCTTTTTCTTTTTTTCTATAGCATTACCAGGAGAGTGACAAGGGTGAGGTATGTTGGAGCTGATTTCTAAGCATGCGGGCCTTTCCCTTGCAAGTTATTATTGCCTTTGGGGCCTCTTTCGGGGAAAAGCCAAGTAGTCAGTCTCCTATTCATCTCAGCGAGTGTTGTCCTACGGGGTGGCCACCAGTTTGGACAGTTCTGTTTGAAACCATCAGGATGGCTGGGCATGGTGGCTCATGCCTGTAATCCCAGCAGTTTTAGAGGCCAAGGTGGGAGGATCACTTGCATCTAAGAGTTTGAGACCAGCCTGGGCAACATAGTAAGACCCCT
>NW_012116615.1:8278-9003 GCF_000951035.1 Colobus angolensis palliatus
ATATGTATTCCAAAACAAACATTACTAAAGGTCTGGAAGCCAGATAAATTAGCTCTATTTTCTGTAAATTTTCATGAAATTAGTTTGCTTAAAAGCAGGGATAAATGTATTACTATGCAATTAGTATTTTTCTTAGTTTGCCCATCCTGTCCCATAGGATCTTATGCCCTTGGGGAAGGGGTGAAGGCTGTCTTAAAACTCAGTGACTAGGCCGGGTGTGGTGGCTCACACCTATAATCCCAGAACTTTAGGAGGTGAAGGCAGGCGGATCATGAGGTCAGGAGGTCGAGACCATCCTGACTAGCCAGCCTGGCCAACATGACGAAACCCCGTCTCTACTAAAAATACAAAAAAAAATTAGCCAGGCATGGTGGTGGGTACCTGTAATCCCAGCTACTCAGGAAGCTGATGCAGGAGAATCACTTGAACCTGGGAGGTGGAGGTTGCAATGTGCTGAGATCGCGGCACTGCACTACAGCCTGGGCGGCAAAGCAAGACTCCATCTCAAAAAAAAAGAAAAAAGAGAACTCAGTGACTATAAAGATACTGTTTAAATGCAAACGCCAGCTGGCGCGGTGGCTCACACCTGTAATCCCAGCACTTTGGGAGGCTGAGGTGGGCGGATCATGAGGTCAGCAGATGGACACCATCCTGGCTAACATGATGAAACCCTATCTCTACTAAAAAATACAAAAAAAAGAAAATTAGCCAGGCGTGATGGCGGG
>NW_012116616.1:0-599 GCF_000951035.1 Colobus angolensis palliatus
CGATTATGTTCATTTCCTAGTTTCAACACAGATGGTTTTCTTCTTTACTTTTGGTTCATTTCCGTGCATTTTGGGTAAAGGAGATAGATAAATGTACACTTTTCAGCTACCTTTCTGGACAATATTTGCATTTTCCCTTCTGAATATCCTTTGGACTCTCCTATATTGGAAAAAGAGGGTGATATATGACTATTTTAATGGAAAACCAAAATCTATAGACAAGTTGTTAGATATAGAAAGAGTTTAACAAGGTGAATATTGTAACAGCTATACCTTCACCCAGCTCCCCTTGCTGTTCACTGGTTTAGAACTTGCTGGGTTCTAACTCTCTCTCTCTCTCTCTTTTGTTGTTGTTGTTGTTGTTTTCCCCCATGTGTGAGTTCTTTATGGCAGTCTCCACCATTTCCTCATAATCATTTTCCATTTGATTTCTATATTCTGACATCCAGTCCCCATCATACTGCAGCAGCTGATCTCTCAAAATAAATTCATTGATTTTTTTTTTTTATAATTGCAGTTACATTTTTTTCCCTTTATTTTCCTTGCACGTGGGACTGTATTTGATGCTGTTAATTAAACCTTCTTTAAAACTTTGTTTT
>NW_012116616.1:5539-6048 GCF_000951035.1 Colobus angolensis palliatus
GATTCTCCTGCCTCAGCCTCCCGAGTAGCTGGGACCACAAGCACGTGCCACCACCATGCCCAGCTAATTTTTGTATTTTTGGTAGACAGGGGTTTCACCATGTTGGCCAGGATGGTCCCGATCTCTTGACCTGGTGATCCGCCTGCCTCGGCCTCCCAAAGTGCTAGGATTACAGGTGTGAACCACTGCGCCCGGCCTTTGTGTAGCTTTTTGAGCAACAACACAATAGTGGATATAGCTGTAAAGAACATAAGGAGAGGAAGGGAAAATTCAAACAGCTGCGACTTGTTGATCTTTTAATGCTTGGTTCTTGATTTCGAATCCATGGCTGTCTTTACAGGAGGGCACTAATTTCCAGCAAAGAAGTGTAGGTTGCTTTGATCGTATCTCATTCTTAAAAAATGTAGACTCACTAATGGCTGTTGTTTCTTTCAGTGGGCCTAACGCATATAGCTTCCAGATGTAAAGGTAAAGTACTCCAGTGGGTAATTCATTTTAAATTAGAAATT
>NW_012116616.1:14221-15955 GCF_000951035.1 Colobus angolensis palliatus
TGACGTGTGTTTGCTGTGATGTTTTGCTTTATCCATATTAATCATTTTTACTGGGGCTTTCTGCTCTGAGAGATGAGGATTTACCTCATACTCTCAATGCAGTCATATTATTATTCTTAGCGTCTCTATTTTTTAATCTTTGTAATCTTCTACCTTTACTTTTCATCAACTTGGTTTCATCAACTGTTGACTTCTTTTTAAAGTGAGGATTTAAAGAAAAAAATAAGTTGGGCATGTTGGCTCAAGCCTATAGTACTAACACTTTGGGAGTATGAAGCGGGAGAACTGCCTGAGCTCAGGAGTGTGAGACCAACCTGGGCAACATAAGGAGACTCTGTCTCTACAAAATAATCATAATAATTTAAAAATTAGCCGGGTGTTGGGGCACGTGTCTGTAGTCTCAGCTACTCAGGAAGCTGAGGCAGGAGGATCACTTGAGTAATAATAGTGTTTGAGGCTGCAGTCAGCTGTGATTGCGCCATTGCACTGCTGCCTGGTGTCAGAACAAGACCGTAATGTTTCTAAAAAATTGTTTTCATAAATTAATAAAATGAAAACATTAGTTCCCGTATCTTTCCCTTTTAGCTCTCCTCCATCCTGAATCACAACTTCTGTCGTCTGGTTTTTTTGTTTTTGTTTTTGTTGTGATAATTTTACTGTTCTATCACAATAACAAAATATTTTGTGCTTTGTATGTTGATTCTAAAAGTTTAGAGTCAATAACCAGTTTATATTTTAGTTTTCCTGGAATTTGTAATCACCTTTTCAGGACTTGTAGTCTCTTCTCTTATCATTGCCTAAAGTTACTTCTCAAGGGTAGGGCAGGTCTCTCAACTCCCCATTTATTTGGCCACCTACTTCCAGTGTCCACTGACCAGTCTCCAGACACAGCAGTCATTTGGCCATTTCTTTCCTTGCCTTTCTGGATAAAAATTCATTTCCTGGATCCTGTGTCTTTTTCCTTTCCTGTACTATACCCAATATTTTTTCTGGAGCACATCCTCAAATTCTTAAGAAAGGGTGTGTGAGCAAGTCCATCTTCTGATCCCTCATGTGTCTAAAAATATCTATTCTACCCTCAAACTCCTCTAATAATTTTGCTATATATAAAAGCCTGGATTGAAAACAATTGCCCCCCAGAATTTAAAGACTCTTCAGTATCTTTTAGTAGCCAGTGGTATGCTGTAGCCTGATGTAAGTTGCGTGCGTGCCACTTTATATGTGAATTGGTTTGTTTTGTCTCTGGAAGGTGGTCTGATTTTTCTTCCTCCTTGGGTTCTGAAATTTTACCGTGATGTGTCTACTTGCACTTCTTTCCCATTCATTGTGCTAGAATTCCTTGGGATCACTCAGTCTGGAGGTTGACGTATTTCAGCTCTGGGAAATTATTTTCCATCACCCCTTTGAAAATATCTTCCTTTCACTGTTAGTCAAATAGTGTACTTCCTAGATTGAGTATTGTATCTCTTTTTTTGAGACTGAGTCTTGCTCTGTCGCCCAGGCTGGAGTGCAGTGGCGTGATCTCGGCTCACTGCAAGTTCCACCTCCCGGGTTCATGCCATTCTCCTGCCTCAGCCACCCGAGTAGCTGGGACTACAGGTGCCCGCCACCACACCTGGCTAATTTTTTGTATTTTTTAGTAGAGATGGGGTTTCACCGTGTTTGCCAGAATGGTCTTGATCTACTGACCTCGTGATCTGCCCGCCTCAGCCTCCCAGAGTGCTGGGATTACAG
>NW_012116617.1:0-1507 GCF_000951035.1 Colobus angolensis palliatus
AGCCTCCCAAAGTGCTGGGATTACAGGTGTGAGCCACTGCACCCGGCCTGTGCCCATTTTAAAGATGAGGAAACTGAGGCAGAGAGATGAAGCTACTTCTCATGTTAAGAATGAAGCTGGTGGACCCAGGCAGTGGCATGGTGGTGCCCGGCCTTCAGGGACTTTCCCTAAAACCTGTCAATGTCCCCTTTCAACAAGGAAAGTGCCGGCCTTGAGTCCAGCACTTAGGACACACTAACCTTTTCATTCCATCAGTTTCATGCTCCATCAATACTCCTGTCAGTTTTGTTTTCCTTCCTCCCCAGGTTCCCGCTGGGCTGGATGAACCGGCTTGGCTAAAGGTGTCTCAGCCCAGGCTGCAGCCATGCGAAAGGGTTCTGCCTCACCTCAGAGCCCAGGGCTGATGGCAGGTCACTGCCCTCAGCCGGAGCTGACTCTCAGTGGCCAGTGGTGCTGCCCCAGTGACCATCAAGGTAGCGGGGATTGCCCATGAGGGCTCCAGGGCCACACACCTTCCAGGCCTCCTGCGGGAGAGCGTGAGCCCTGGGGGCTTCAGAATGTCCCCCTGGAGTCCTGAAGGGCTCTCGCGACGTCAAGCTGTGCTAAGCACTGCAACACTTAACCACCCCACATAATCATGAGTGGCAACAATGATGATCCTGTTCTACAGACCAGAACACAAGGCCCAGGGAGACAAAGATACTATGCCCCAGTCACACAACTAGAGTTGGCGTGGGACTCCAGCTCTGTCTCCAGGCTGGCTCGAACCATCTTGCGCTTCCTCACTCTCACCACTTCCTTCCTTCCGGTTGTGCATTTTCACCTTAAAGAGAGAAAGAGCGAGAACGCTCTTCTCTTGGCATCTGTTCTCACCCAGCACCCAGTCGGCAGCCCGAGAGGCCCCATCTGGGACCCAGGAAGCGGGCAGGACAAGCGTCAGGCCGACAAGAAGGGAAGGACCAGACGCAAAAAACCACCGAGGACTGTGCCGGGCTCTTCCTCAAGCCTCGTGATGTGGCTTGGTTTCCGGCAGCTTTTGGGGCCCAGCTCACTTGCAAAGTTCTCTCTAGGGGTATTGAGCATGGCGTTCCCCAACCCCTGCCAACCACCGCAAGGCTAACCGACCTCCAAGGTGAGGGTGCAGCCAGGCCCCAGATTCTCAGGCTGGAACTTCCACCATTCCAGGGCTCCCCACACTGAGGGAGGCCACTTGGGTCTTTCCTCTGCAGGGCTGCCTGCGCAATGTCCCTCTGAGTTCCCCTTCCTGCACTCACTGTTCAGCATTTGACGTTCCCCACAGTGGGAAAGCTGAGACCCCATGAGGACTCTTGAAGGCAGAGACTGCGTGTCACTCAGCACGTGTCTTCCCAGTAGCCAAAATACTCAAAGTGTGGTTCCTGGGCCAGCAGCATCTGCATCACCTGGAGCTTAGTAGAGATGCACCATCTCTCGCTACCCCAGACCTACTGAATCAGAACCTGCATTAATACGGTGGTGCAATCATGGC
>NW_012116617.1:2957-4243 GCF_000951035.1 Colobus angolensis palliatus
GAGCGGTGGCTCTGACTCCCAATGGGTGAGACAGAACATCTTCAGCAGAGAAGAGACATTCTCACAGGACCCTCTCACATGGTACTGTGAGCCTGGACGGCGGACAGGCAGTGAAGACAGACACAGGGGAACCAGGGAGGAGGCCGCTGGGGTAGCGCAGGCAAGAGACCATGGCAGCTGGATGAGGGCAGGGGTTGAGGGAGCAGAGGAAGAAGGGGAGACAAGTAGCAAATCCCGGGCTCATTGGGAGGTAGAAATGGCAGTGTTGGCTGAGTCACTGGAAGCAGGGCTGAGAAAAAGAGAGGAATCAAAGGTGACCACTGCAGGCAACTGTGAGGTTGCCGTTCACCACAGAGGAACAGGGGACCTCTGGAAGGGATGAGGAGGTGCTTGCTTTGAAAGGGGCATGTTAAGCGGCATGCCTTTTGGATATGAAGTGGATGGGCAGTTGCTACGTGAGTCAGGAGTTCAGGGGAGAGGTCCTGGGAGGACATACAGATGTAGGAGCTGGCCGGGCACAGTGGCTCACACCTATAATTTCAGCACTTTGGGAGGCTGAGGTGAGTGGACTGCTTGAGCCCAGGAGTTCAAGACCAGCCTGGGCAACATGGCAAGACCCCATCTCTACAAAAAATTAGCCGGACAGGGTGGTACATGCCTGTAAGTTCCAGCTACTCAGGAGGCTGAGGCAGGAGGATCGCTTGAGCCTGGGTGACTGATGCTGCAGTGAGCCAAGATCGAACCGCCGCACTTCAGCTTGGGCAACAGAGAAAAACAGTAACAAAAACAGTAGGAGCTAACATACAGCTGGTGTTTCAGGCCACCGCTGTGCATTTTATTTCAAGGACAAAAAGAAGCCCAAGTCATCGCTAGGGCAAAGGCAGCCCTCTGTGATCTGCCCCAACTCTGATTCTCCTCATGTGTTGGGCCCTCTGCCCAGAGCTCCTCTCCCTCTTCTCTTCACACACTGGCTCCTTCTCTCCTTCTGGTCTCAGCTCACATGTGGCCTCCTCAGTGGCACCTTCCGTGACCACCTACCCCAAGCACCCTCTCTTCTCTCTACGGTTCCAGGGGATGTCTGTCTGCCCCATTTCCTTCCTTTAGTGTATTTTTCTTTTCTTTTCTTTTTTTGTTGCCCAGGCTGGAGTACAGTGGTGCGATTTCAGCTCACTGCAGCCTCCATCTCCTGGGTTCAAGAGATGCTCTTGCCTCAGCCTTCCAAGTAGCTGGGATGACAGGCGCCCGCCACCATGAATGGCTTTTTTTTTTTTTTTCTTTTTTTTTGA
>NW_012116617.1:8448-10600 GCF_000951035.1 Colobus angolensis palliatus
ACCTGTGGTCCCAGCTACAGCTCAGGAGGCTGAGGCAGGATGATCCCTTGAGCACGGGAGTTGGAAGCTGCACTAAACCATGATTGCACCACTGCACCCCAGTCTGGATAACAGAACGAGATCGTGTCCCCATCCCCTCAAAATGTGGTCATATCATAGACAGGTTAAAAGCAAAGCAAAGTGACTGGGTTAAAAGGGGATTTAATTCTGGTGAAGAGCAACAACACTGCAGTGGTTTTCAGCTACACCTCTTGCATCAGCCAGCTTTGCTTTTGAAGTTAAAGAAGTTACTTCTTTACTGACACTGAAGAAGTTAAAATTACACAGGAAGGCCTCAGTTGCTTAATCTGTAAAATGGGGATAATAATGTCAACCTCAGCGGGTTCCTGAGACCATGTAAGCACTGAGCGCAGTGCCTGGCACACGTCAGCACTCTGCTAATGGCAGCTGGGCTCCCGTTTCTGCACACAACTCTGTGCTTTTTTTTCCTTTTTGAGACAGTCTCGCTTCATCACCTAGGCTGGAGTGCAGTGGCAAGACAAGTTACTGCAGCCTCAACCTCCCAGGCTCAAGCAATCCTCCCACCTCAGCCTCCCAAGTAGCTAGGACCACAGGTACGTGCCACCATGCTCGGCTCATTTTTAAATTTTTTTTTGTAGAGACAGAGTCTCACTATGTTGCCCAGGCTAGTCCCGAACTCCTGGACTCAAGCAATCCTTCCACCTCGGCTTTCCAAAGTGCTGAGATTACAGGTGTGAGCTACCACACTGGGCCAACCCTGTGGGAACTTCAGCAAATGACAGAGCAGTGGTAAGAACACTGCTGAGGGGCCGGGCGCGGTGGCTCACACCTGTAATCCCAGCACTTTGGGAGGCCAAGGTGGGCGGATCACCTGAGGTCAGGAGTTCCAGACCAGCCTGGCCAACATGGTGAAACCTTGTCTCTACTAAAAATATAAAAATTAGCCAGGTGTGGTGGTGGGCGCCTGGAATCCCAGCTATTTGGGAGGCTGAAGAAGGACAATCGCTTGAATCTGGGAGTGGGAGGTTGCAGGGAGCCAAGATCACGCCACAGCACTCCAGCCTGGCGACAGAGCAAGACTGTCTCAAAGAAAAAAACAAAAGGAACACCGCTAAAGGAAGGAAAACAGGACCTGGAGTTAGGACACTTTGCTGACGCCCCGCTGTCTGGGCTATCAGAACATGGGGCTGCAAGTTGGTGGCATTCGACACAAAGCATCGAGTCCCTTTTTTTCTCTTCCCTGTGTACGTCTGTGGTTGCATTTACCTCCGGAATTACTCCACATTCAACGGCTTGATGAATCTAAAAATATTTTTTCTAATGTGGCTTTATCTAATCATGCCTCCTAATGGCCTGCACCACTATGTCTGAAGTATTCCAAAGTGTCTATTTCTGGCATTGGTAAGTCTGCCAGGGAGATATCAGGAAGTTAAAAATTGCTGTTTAAAACGTTTACCAGTTAAGGGGTCCAAAAAGAGAAAGAAAAGGTGCAAGGAGCCATTTCTGTATTTTCTTCATCATCTAAACTTCTGACCTGTTAACAGGTTTACCTGTGGAGGTCTCCTCTGCTAGGAGGAAAATCTCTGAGGACGGGGAAGAGTCCCCCACATGACAGGCAGCTAATGAATGTGTCAGAATTAGATAGTCATTCTTCTTTTTTTTTTTTTTCTATTCAGGCATTTTGCCAAGAGGCCATAGAATTCAGTGCTTTGTGGTCTGGATGAATTCAGGTCTTGAGGATCCTGAAGCATATACAATTTGGGGGTGCCCTCTTTTAAAAAAGGAACAGAACAAAATAAATTGAGACAGAATCTCGCTCTGTCGCCCAGGCTGGGGTGCAGTGGCACGATCTCAGCTCATTGTGACCTCCCCCTCCCATCTTCAAGCAATTCTCCTGCTCCGCCTCCTGAGTAGCTGGGATTACAAGTGCACACCACCATGCCCAACTGATTTTCGTATTTTTAGTAGACACGGGGTTTCACCATGTTGGCCAGGCTTGTCTGGAACTCCTGACCTCAAGTGATCCGCCAGCCTCAGCCTCCCAAAGCTTTGGGATTACAGAGTGAGCCACCATGCCCGGCCAACAATATGAATGTCTAAGAATCACGTACTGGGCTCTATAAAGAACTCA
>NW_012116618.1:0-1962 GCF_000951035.1 Colobus angolensis palliatus
TTTCTTGTCTTCAGGGGTCTGGGTTTGAGTTTCACAAGTGAGATGGACTCTCATATTTGGAAAGTGAAAATAAAGTAGTGACCATCTTCCTAAAAATTATTTCTCTATTTGCCAGTTAAAAAGATTGTGGTTTCCCTGATAAATATGCTATTTAATAGTCTAGGAAATTGGAGGAAAAGAACCTTCACAGATGAAAATGTATGACTGAATTTTTAATGAGTTTGAAAATTGTAATGTATTTGTTATTAGTGAAGTATTGGCTAAAGGTGGCTAATATTATAAAGTAAAAAAAAATAGTTACTTGAATAATTTATTTGTGATCACTTGGAATAAAGTTTCTACAAAATGCAAAGTATAGATGGCATATTTATGATTACATCACAGAAGCCAATGAACATTAGAATTGGAGCATGGGTTGGATGATGCTATGGATAGTTGTTCCTGGCAGAATTGGGAGTATAAAGACAATAAAAATAATACAGTTTTCAAAATCATACAATTACATGGAAATTGAATAACCTGTTCCTGAACAACTTTTGGGTAAATAATAAAATTAAGGGAGAAATCAGGAAGTTCTTTAAAACTAATGACAAAAAGGATACAACATATGAGAATCTCTGGGACACAGTTAAGGCAGTGTTCAGACGGAAATTTATAGCACTAAATGCCTACATCACAAAGGTAGAACGATCTCAATTTAACCTAAACAACCTAACATCACAACTAAAAAACTAGGGAACCAAGAGCAAACAAATCCCAAAGCTAGCAGAAAACAGAAATAACTAAAATCAGAGCTTAATTAAAGGAGATTGAGATATGCAAAACCATTTAAAAGATCAAAGAATCCAAGAACTGGTTTTTTGAAAGAAAAAATTAATAAAATAGATCACTAGATAGAATAATAAAGAAGAAAAGAGAAGATTCAAAAAACAATCAGAAATGATGAGGATATTATCATTGATCACACAGAAAGACAAATACTCAATAGAGAATATCATGAACACCTCTATGCACATACACTAGAAAACATACAAGAAATGAATAATTCCTGGACACATGCTCCCTTCCAAGACTGAACTAGGAAAAATTTGAATCTCTGAGCAGACCAACAATAAGCTCTGAAATTGAGGCAGTAATAAAAAGCTTACAAAAAAAAAAAGCCCAGGACTCAATGAATTGACAGCCAAATTCTACATTCTACTATATGTATAAATAAGAGCTAGTACTATTCCTACTGAAACTATTCTAAAAAATTTGAAAAGGAGGGTTTCTCTGCTAACTCTATGAGGCCAGCATCATCCCGATAACAAAACCTGGTGAGGAACAAATACAAAAACAACAAAAAAAAGAAAACTTCAGGCCATTATCCTTGATGAATACTGAAGCTAAAATCCTCAACAAAACATGGGCACAGTGAATCCAGCAGCTCATCAAAAAGCTTATCCACCACAATCAAATAGGCGTTATACTTGGGATGTAAGCTTGGTTCAACCTATACAAATTAATAATAAATGTGATTGATTACATACACAAAACTAAAGACAAAAACCATATAATTATCTCAATAGGTCCAGAAAGAAATTTTAATAAAATTTGACAGTACTTCACGTTAAAAACTGTCAGTAAAGTATATATTGAAGGAACATACCTGAAAATAATAAGAGCCATCTATGACAAACTCTCAGTTAACATCATATTGAATGGACAAAAGCTGGAAACATTTCCCTTGAAAACTAGAACAAGGCAAGGAAGACCTGTCTCACCACTCCTATTGAACATAATATTGGAAGTCCTGGCCAGGTAAATCAGGCCGTAGAAGAAAAGAAATGTCATCTAAATAGCAAGAGAGGAAGTCACACTATTCCTGTTTGCAGAAAATATGATCTGCAAACAGTGAGCTCTGAAATTGAGGCAGAAAACCCCATAGTCTCAGCCAAAAGCTCCTTAAGTTCTTATCAAGAA
>NW_012116618.1:4884-8934 GCF_000951035.1 Colobus angolensis palliatus
AGATTCTTCAGAAAGTAAAGAAGGAAATCAAAATGACTAAGTTATTCCATATTGAGTGACTTTAGAGATAACTTTAATATTAAAACAAATTCTGCTTAAAACAAATTTTATCATGAGATAAAAGGTATCTTATGGTGTATTAGTCTGTTCTCATGTTGTTAAGAAAGACATACCTGAGACTGCGTAATTTATAAAGGAAAGACATTTAATGGAATCAGTTCCACATGGCTGGGGAGGCCTCATCTCACAATTGTGGTGGAAGGTGAATGAGGAGCAAAATCACATCTTACATGACGGCAGGCAAGAGAGTTTGTGTAGGGGAACTCTCCTTTATAAAATCATCTGATTTCATGAGACTTATTCACTATCACAAGAACAGCATAGGAAAGATCCACCCCCATGATTCAATTCCCTCTGACCGGGTTCACCCCATGACACATGGGAATTACGGGAGCTACAATTCAAGATGAGATATGGGTGGGAACACATCCAAACCATATCACATGAGTTCTTAAAATTAATTAGGGGACACAAATGAAGTTTTTCATGTACAGATAATTGCTTCTGTCTATACCTTCAGTAAACTATCAATGTTATCTGCAGTTCATTATATTATGGTACAAAAGTTTGAAGAGCATTACTGCAAATTTTGGTAATCCTTGAAAATTTTTAAAATAAGCAAATATATGGTCAAATGTGTTTCAGAAATATATGTCTAGCAGGATTATAGACTATAGATGTGTACGGTTTAGTGATCCAAAGGAGACTTTGCCAAGGCCAAGTTTGAGGAATTAGATTTAAGTTAGCCTAATAATGCAGAAGACTGATTCAAAAAAAAAGAAAGAAACTCTATAGTGATAGCAGAAACATACATTTGAGGACACAATTAAGAAATGTTACAAAGATTATCTTGATGAAGCTTAATAATGGCAAATAAAGGGGAAAGAAGTATATGAGGTCAAGAATCAGTATGAAATCCCTTATTAGTGTGAAATAGAAAGTAATCCAAGATTGCAACTGGAGGGTAATTGTTCAATTTGTCTCTTCCATAACACTAGATTTTTATTCAGCAATTTAATTTTAAATATTTATTTTCCAAGCATTGGCAAGGACAGGCAATCAAGGAATGCTTAGATATGTTGTCAAATATAATTTTGTGGAAAAAGGTGGCATAGAGTTGACATATGTTTTGGGTTATAATATTCCTATTCATTTAGGAGGAACAATCAGGGTAGCAACAGCACCCAAGTATAGACATATGTAGAAAATACTGTGTTTAAAATATGTCACTGAACAAACAGACTAGAAAATACCAACTTCCTTAGTATCAGAACCAATTCTTTCACATTCCAAGTGCCAGTGTTGAGTATCTACAAAGAAAAGACATCAGTTGCTAACATCTCAGTCTCTACCCACCCTCAAATTTGAACTCCTTCCAAGAAGGACTCTGCTACAATACAACACAGAGGAAATTACATTTCAAGCATGACTTGTAAAATGAATCTCAAAGAGGAAACAAAATATAAAAAATCCCCTTTTTAGTTTGATTACAACTGGAAGGTGAAACAAATGTCAAACATTAACAAATTAAACATTTGATTCTCCTTTGTTATGAAATTCATTATAGGGCAAGGTCAGTCAAATGCCCTTTGTGTTTGTACTACTTAATCTTTTTAGAGAAACAAGAAGGTAAGGAAGACATTGTCAGATCTCAGGTAAACAGAAAATAGCAATTATGGGTTGATCGCCCCATCAAAGGAAAATGAAAATAAGGTTATTACATCCGAAGGACAAAATACAGCTTGCACCACAAACTGTAGCCACACACTGACTTGCAGGAATTTCATGCGGATGAGTATCATTTTTTCTGAGTTGGCAGAATCTTTAGAAATAGTATCTCATTATAAGAAATAGGAATTGGTTAGGAAATAAACATGCAGATTTATCCTGTAAACAGTTATGCCAATCGTAAATCACATCATGGGTGTGCAGACTGTCATGTGGTAATAAGTAGAGGAGCAAAATAGCAAGGGTGGATAATATTTCAGTCATGGGATTCAGCAGAAATTGGAGATTTTGTCCCATTTCTATTACTTACTGCTGTGTGACATTGAGTTTGAACAGGTTTTATGCTGCTACAAACCTTAGATTCTCTAAATATAAATTAGAAATAAAACTTCTAGAAAAATTACATAAAGTAATATATCTTAAAAACTTACAGTGTTTAGAGCTTGTAATGAAGAATCAACAAAATGTAGCTGTCAGTGGTGATGGAATACCGATTGTGGTTGTTTTGATGTTTTTCTTGTTAGATTTCCCTAGACTTATACAAATTTATTATAGTCCTTTGGCTTCCTGTAGAACTTACAATAAGAAGGAGACAATTTGACTTACAAAATTACTTACAGATTTTGTATGTCTGGCACTCAACACACCACTAAAGCAAATAAAATGCAACACAAATCTGATTCAGAAAATAGTTTTACAAAAATGGTATAAGCTCAAAATTTAATTCTATGTGTGTATTTTAAAATCCATTATTTATTTTTCTTACCTACCATTGCAATAATCCTTGCATCAATAAAACAAATACGGAATGGATAAATTTTGAATGAAATGACACAGTGTATGGGGATTAAGAGGTACAAGAGAGGGTGATTTGATTTAAATAAGGGGTCAGGGAAAGTCTCACTGATGGGGTGGCAATTGGGTACAGATATAAATAAATGGAGGAAAAACCTTCTGGTAGGAGGAACTGCAAGGGCAAAGGCTCCAAGGAAAAGCAACTTGAAGCAATCAACAACAATCAAGAAGGCCAATGTTACTTAAGCCCCATGAGCCAAATAGAGTGATGGGATGCCAGGTGATGAGTTTAAACTTCAGAATTAGAATACGTAAGAGCAAATAAATTACATGTTTTTGTTTTTAATTTTTCTTTAGTTATTACACCCCTATTAAATATTTAGGTTATTATCTTAATTCAGAAATATATTACTTCAGAAGAGTACTTTTTGATGTTGAAATTTAATTAAATTAATTAAACTTTAGAATATTTTTTTATGCTTAACATTCACAAAATAGCAACTTTTCTACTGAATTCCAACCTAGCTGTACTTTCTTATCTTCCTTGTAAGTGCAGGAGGGCCTGACGCCAACACTGTGATTTAGTTAATAAATGGTCTGAGTTCAGGTTTTTTGCTATCTTCTGCATTAGCTAGTACACTGCCAATTACCATTTTTTAATTTCAATAGGTTTTTGGGAAAGAAGTGGTGTTTGGAAATAAGGATAAGTTATTTAGTAATGATTACTGAGATTTTGGTGCACCCATCACCTGATCCGTGTACAGTGTACCCAACGTGTACTCTTTTATCCTTTGCCCCCACTTCACCCTTCCTCCTGAGTACACAAAGTCAATTGTATCATTCTTATACCTTTGCATCCTCATAGCTTAGCTCCCACTTGTGAGAAGACACAATGTTTGTTCATTTGGTTGTCATTCCTGAGTTAATTTATTTTTTTTAATTTCAATTTTATAAAATTTATTTATAACTAATTTATTTAGAATAATGGTCTCCAACTCCATCCAGTTTGCTGCAAATGACATTATTTCATTCCTTTTTATGGTTGAGTAGTATTCTGTGGTATATTCATATACCATATTTTCTTTATCCACTCATTGATTGATGGGCATTTGGGATGGTTCTATATTTTTGCATTTGTGAATTGTGTTGCTATAAACATGTGTGTAAATGTCTTTTTTCATATAATGATTTCTTTTCCTCTGGGTAGATATCCAGTAGTAAGATTGCTGCATCAAATGGTAAATCTATTTTTAGTTCTTTAAGGAATCTCCATACTGTTTTCCATAGTGGTTGTACTAGTTTACATTCTCACCAGCAATGTAAAAGTGTTCCCTGTCACCACATCCATGCCAACATCTATTATTTTTTGATTTTTAAATTATGGACTTTCTTAGAAGAGTAAGGTGGTATCGTATTGTGGTTTTGATTTGCATTTCCCTGATAATTAGTGATGCTGAGTATTTTTTC
>NW_012116618.1:9619-10241 GCF_000951035.1 Colobus angolensis palliatus
CCAGCAATGTAAAAGTGTTCCCTGTCACCACATCCATGCCAACATCTATTATTTTTTGATTTTTAAATTATGGACTTTTTTTTTGCAGGAGTAAGGTGGTATCACATTATGGCTGTGATTTGCATTTCTCTGATAATTAGTCATATTGACCATTGTTTGTATGTTTTTGTTCATTTGTATATCTTATTTTGAGAATTTTCTATTCTTGTCCTTAGCCCACTTTTTGATGGAATTATTTTTTTTCTTGATGACTGGTTTGAGTTGCTTGTAGATTCTGGATATTCGTCCTTTGTTGGATACACGGTTTGCAAAGATTTTCTCCCACTCTGTGGGTTGTCTGTTTACTCTGATGATTATTTATTTTGCTATGCAAAAGCTTTTAAGTTAAGTTCCATCTATTTATCTTTGTTTTTTGTTGTATTTGCTTTCGGGTTCTTGGTCACGAAGTCTTTGGCTAAACCAGTATCTAAATGATTTTTTTCTCATGTTATCTTCTAGAATTTTTATGATTTCAGGTCTTCGATTTAAGTCTTTGATCCATCTTGAGTTGGTTTTTGTATAAAGTTACAGATGAGGATACAGTTTCATTCTTCTACATGTGGCTTGCCAATTATCCCAGAAC
>NW_012116619.1:0-1377 GCF_000951035.1 Colobus angolensis palliatus
CTCCAGCCTGGGTGACAGAAGGAGACTCTGTCTCGAACAAAAAAAAAAAAAAAAGAATATTCTGTTTCAGTCAGAGATCCTCTACGCTGTGTAACCACGATTCTGGCCAGGTGCGGTGGCTCAAGCCTGTAATCCCAGCTTCTGGGGAGGCCGAGAAGGAGAATTGCTTGAACCTGGGAGACGGAGGTTGCAGTAAGCTGAGATTGTGCCACTGCACTCCAGCCTGCATGACAGAGGGAGACTGCATCTCAAAAAAAAAAAAAAAGTTTTTCTGGAAAGCAGTTTCACAGCAGAGCAACAAGACTGAAATTGCTCCAGTCAGCCTTTGCTGACTGACTTCCCTCTTTCCGTTAATAGCATCACCACACCCAGTAACTAAGGCTTGTGTCCTCAGTTATCTGCATGTAGGGAAGAGTCTGGTCAGTGATAAAAGGTAGTTGATCAGTTGCCACATCTTGACTGGAGGCACGCAATGATTCCAGATTCCAACCCAGTCAATACACTGCAGGTTTCATCTTTACAAGGCATAGCTCTGCTGCTTTCTGTTCCAGAGCCTTTGGTGGCATCTTCTTTGGCATTTGATACTCTCCTTTTCCTGGTCTTAACTTAGCTTTCCTACATTCTCAGATATCCATTGTTCCTGGACAGTCAATATATGATGGCTTTCCCCTGATCACACTTCATATTTGCTGTCTTGTTCCCTTAGCTCATGCTATGTACCCTGGCTAGTGTACCTACCTCTCAGCTCGACTGTTAAAATTCTCCCTGAAAACTCATCCATTAACCAACTTCTAGTCCATTATTCAGAGGATATGGAATTGCTATTTATTTATTTATTTGAGATGGAGTCCCACTCTGTCGCCCAGGCTGGAGTGCAGTGATGTGATCTCAGCTCACTGCAACCTCCGCCTCCCGGGTTCAAGTGATTCTCCTGCCTCAGCCTCCCCAGTAGCTGGGATTATAGGCATGTGGCACTACGCCTAGCTAATTTTTGTATTTTTAGTAGAGATGGTGTTTCCCCATGTTGGCCATGCTAGTCTCGAACTCCTGACCTCAGGTGATCCACCCTGCCTCGGCCTCTCGAAGTGCTGGGATTACAGGCGTGAGACAGCGCATCTGGCCATGATTCCTCTTAACACAGGCTGGTTCTTGGTGCTGCTTTTCATGAATATACTCTTGAACTGCTCCCTTCAAATGATTATTGATGTGCATTATTTCGGTTAACCTTACTAGCTCTATTTTTTCTAAATTCTTTTTAGATTACATAGCAGTTTCTTAGTCCTCACCATGATTGGATCACCTGGACAGCCATAAAAATACGGATGTCTGTTCCCGTTTATAGGCCAATTGGAATAATAATTTCTAGGGGTGGGATCC
>NW_012116619.1:8857-9937 GCF_000951035.1 Colobus angolensis palliatus
GATTCTCCTTCCCCAGCCTCCCAAGTAGCTGGGACTATAGGTGCGTGCCACCATGCCAGGCTAATTTTTTGTATTTTTAGTAGAGACAGGGTTTCACTGTGTTGGCCAGGATGGTCTTGATTCCTGACCTTGTGATCCATCCGCCTCGGACTCCCAAAGTGCTGGGATTACAGGCTTGAGCCACTGTGCCTGGTCAGTTTTTAAACATTTTGATCATGTTCTATAAGTTTTACATATGTAATGACCACAAGATATGTTCTCTTTCTCTCTCTCACACGTACATATTTAACATACTTTAGGCTGGACACAGTGGCTCACGCCTGTAATCCCAGCACTTTGGGAGGTCAAGGTGGGCAGATCACAAGGTCAGGAGTTCGAGAGCAGCCTGGCCAACATGGTGAAACCCTGTCTCTATTAAAAATACAAAAATTAGCCAGGCATGGTGGCATGCACCTGTAATCCCAGCTACTCAGGAGGCTGAGGCAGGAGAATTGTTTGAACCCGGGAGGCAGAGGTTGCAGTGAGTCGAAATTGTGCCAGTGCACTCCAGCCTGGGCGACAGAGCAAGACTCTGTCTCAAAAAAAAAAGAAAAAAAAAAAAGAAAAGCATACTTTAATAAAAGTTTCAAGAAACAGTGTTCTGACTTAGGAAACATGTGACACACTGATATTTTCGATTCTGTTTCATGAAACAAAGTGCTTTGAGACCTGTTTAGAACCCCTGCTCGAGCAGATCAACAAGGTTGCTATGCTGCAAGGGTGCACTTCCAAAGCCACCGTCAGTGGGTCTTTCCTGTCTTTGAAGAAGCCTTTCACCTCCAGAGCTTGGCCCAGGGAGTCCTTATTTCTCCAAGTCTGGACCTGCTCCTTTATCACCCATGTTATGGGCTGAATTGTGTCCCCCTGAGGTTCATATGTTGGAATCCTGACCTCTAGTACTTCATTCCGAATGTGATTGGATTTGAAGATAGGGATTTTTTTTTTTTTTTTTTTTAAAAGATGGAGTCTCTCTGTTGCCCAGGCTGGAGTGCAGTGGTGCGATTTCAGCCCACTGCAACCTCCACCCCTCCCAGGTTCAAG
>NW_012116619.1:10557-11759 GCF_000951035.1 Colobus angolensis palliatus
AGCAAATGGCAGCTACTAGTAACTGACTGTATCAGGTTTTGGAAAAGTGGAAAAGTGGGTGGTGGGGGTTTTGTTCATTGGATTGAATTCTGCTTAGCAAACCGTAGATGACCCTGAGGAAGCCTTAGCCTTTTTTTTTTTTTTTTTGAGATGGAGTCTTCTCTCTGTTGCCCAGGCTGGAGTGCAGTGGTGCGATTTCAGCCCACTGCAACCTCCACCCCTCCCAGGTTCAAGCGATTCTCCTGCCTCAGCCTGCTGAGCAGCTGGGACTACCGGTGCGTGCTACCATATCCGGGTAATTTTTGTATTTTTAGTAGAGACAGGGTTTTGCCATGTTGGCCAGGGTAGTCTCGAACTCCTGACCTCAGGTGATCTGCCGTCCTTGGTCTCCCAAAGTGCTGGGATTACAGGTGTGAGCCATAGTGCCTGGCCTGATTGTGATTTTTTTGTTTTTTATAGCAGCCTGAGCAGACTGTATTAGAGCCCACAAGCTTCACAAAGATATTGACTGGAGTTAGTGCCACTGGTTGTCATTTCCCAGAGCTGCTTTGTAGGGCAGTAATTTGTCCTCTATTAGGCTGAGCTCGCCAAGGAGTTTGACACTCTACTCCACCTGCTTATTATAGAACCACTCCTTTTCCTCATGTTTTTTGGGTTGAGTTCAGGTAAGATCCCTGTAATTCTTCAGATGTGGAACCAATCTTCATAAACCCTTCAGAATACTTTGCTTCCTTCTGCATTACTACAGACAAGCAGTCTGGGAGGTCCAAGTTTGTATAATTATTGTTCTTAACATTCTGTCACTCATTATTGTTGGTGTTCGTTTCTCAATGCCAGATGGGGTGTGTCCTTGGCACAAGCATGTCTGGTATAAGCTGTTCTGTTCTTTCAGGCAGAATCACTCAGACTCATGCTCTCAACTTTCTCTCTCTCTCTCTCTTTTTTTTTTTTTTTTTGAAACAGAGTCTCTGTCGCTCAGGCTGGAATGCAGTGATGTGATCTCAGCTCACTGCAACCTCCGCCTCCTGGGTTCAAGTGATTCTCCTGCCTCAGCCTCCGGAATAGCTGGGATTACAGGCATGCACCACCACACCCGTAGAGATGGGGTTTCTCCATGTTGGTCAGGCTGGTCTCGAACTCCTGACCTCAGGTGATCCGTCTGCCTTGGCCTCCCAAAGTGTTGGGATTACAGGCGTGAGCCA
>NW_012116620.1:0-1430 GCF_000951035.1 Colobus angolensis palliatus
GATCAAGGCTACAGTAAGTCGTGATGACGCCACTGCACTCCAGCCTGGGTGATAGAGTGAGACCCTGTCTCAAAAAAAAAAAAAAAAAAAAAAAAAAATTGAAAATGCGAATCCATCTAGAACATTTGTGTGAGGTGGCCTCACTTCTTCCTCCTTTGTGGACAGTTTGTCCTTCCTCCGTGATGAATTGTGATTTAATTTTTAATGATTTGCTTGTCTGCAGCTTTTCTGGGGAGGAACTTTCTTGGTATTAACCCATCATGAGTACATTTCTTAAAGACGTGTGCGATTTCCCTCTCGTGAAGGCGAAGCAACACATCACAAGAGCAGATTTTGTCCCCACCTCTCAGCGGAGCTTAGAACCATACAGAAAGTGGGCCAGGCGTGGCGGCTTACGCCTGTAATTTTTACCAGCACTTTGGGAGGCTGAGCCGCGTGGTGGGTGGATTGCTTGAGCTCAGCCTGGGCAACGTGGTGAGAGTCTATCTCCACAAAGAATAGAAAAACTTAGCCGGGTGTCGGGCTGCGTGCCTCTAGTCCCAGCTACTCAGGAGGCTAAGGTGCGAGGATCGCTTGAGCTGGTGGAGATTGAGGCTGCAGTGAGCCAGGATTGCACCACTCGGCACTCCAGCCTGGGCAACAGAGCAAGACCCCGTACCCCCGGCCCACACAAGAAAACCCACAGAAAGCAGAGTTAGCCGTTTGTCTTCCCCATCTGGTATTACCAGGGCTGGAAGCGTACTTGAGAGCACTGCGTTTTATGGGCAGCATTTTGGGAGGGGGCTGGGGAGGGTTGGTGATGGGCACATCTGGCCACTTAATGTAGTTAAAGCAATAGCAACTGAATGAAAAGCTTTCACATGAATTCGTCGTTTCCTCTGTTGTTTGACTTTTAACATTAACATCTAGTTCTGTTTTTGTCTTTCTTTTCAAGAGAAGTGCATGGGAAGCTTCTCTGTTTTTCCTACAGATGCAGGAGCATAGCTTTGGGCTCCTGAGCTCAGGCCTTCTCAGCTCTGATGAGCTTCAGGAGAGGCAGCTGGAGGTTGAATTCTGGGGTGGGCTATGCCTTATGGAAGTCCCTGATGGGAAGACTCAGGAGCTCTGAGAAGAATACTAGAATGACTTGTCATTACATTTTTATGTGGAATAAGATTTAGATGTCTTTAGAAAAATAAAATTTTGTGAATATGTGATTCTACAAAAGTCACAACATTCATTCTACCTTTTTTCTTTCTTTTTTTTTCTGAGACGGAGTCGTGCTCTGTCAGCCAGGCTGGAGTACAGTGGGGCGATCTCGGCTCACTGCAACCTCTGCTTCCCCAGTAGCTGGGATTACAGGCCTGTGCCACCACACCCAGCTAATTCTTTTTGTATTTTTAGTAGAGACAGAGTTTCACTGTGTTGGCCAGGCTGGTCTCGAACTTCTG
>NW_012116620.1:1480-1789 GCF_000951035.1 Colobus angolensis palliatus
GTTCTTGGCGCTGGAATTACCTTTGTCTTGCGGCCTCTGTCGCTGGTGGTCTGTGTCTCCTCAGCAGGCTCACCGGCAGGGCTCCTGCGTCCGCCTGGCACGTGTCAGCTGTGCGTCTGGGATGAAGCCTGGGTGGAAGTCGGGGGTGTGGATGAGGCACACAGGTCCTGAGGCAGGGCGGGAACTGGGAGTGGGCGAGACATGAGTGGGTCATGGAAGGATCTTTCTGGAAGTGAGTGAGTCACTGTGAACCCTGTAGAGGGGCCTAGGCACCAACTTTAGGTCACAAAGGTGTGGAAGGCAGGTGGT
>NW_012116620.1:8185-9647 GCF_000951035.1 Colobus angolensis palliatus
ACCTTCTTTAGGAATAGAATGGGAGGCAGGTGTGCCCGACACGGTTCCCAGCTTGCTTTCTCCTTTTAGCCAAATGATTTTGGGGTCCCGAGATTCATTGTCCTGTCACAATACCTTGTTTCCCAAATTAGCAACCAAGGAGAGCGGTTATATTTGCCCCGGGGCTTTAGGGGGAAGTGCGGGCCACCCTGTGTGGACTCCCAGCGGAACCAGAGGCTGCCCCAGAGACGGCTCCAGAGACTGCAGTGCCTTCCTGTCCACCCTGGCCAGGAGCCTCAGTGTTGAGCGAGGGGCACTGGCTGTTTCTTGAGGGTGGGAAGGAACACCTTTCAGCCTACTGTGCAGGGTTTTTTTTTAAGGCAGGATTTCTGTTACCCAGGCAGGAGTGCAGTGGTGCGATCACAGCTCACTGCAGCCTCGAACTCCTAGGCTCAAGCAATCCTCCCAGCTCAGCCCCCCGAGTAGCTGAGACTACAGGCGTACACCACTACACCTGGCTAATTTTTTCTCTTTTTTGTAGAGATGGGGTCTCACTATGTTGCCCAGGCTGGTCTCAAACTCTTGGGCCCAAGTGATCTTTAGCCTCCACTTTAGCTTCCCAAAGTGCTGGGACAGGTGTGAGCTGACACTTCCAGCCCTACTGTGCAGTTTTGTTTTTTCGTTTTCTTTTTTGAGACAAAGTCTTAATCTGTCACTTAGGCTGGAGTGCAGTGGTGCAATCACAGCTCATTGCAGCCTTGAATCCCCTGGGTTCAAGTAATTCTCCCACCTCAGCCTCCAGAGTGGCTGGGACTGTAGGCGTGCAACAGCGCACTGGGCTAATTTTTGTATTTTTTGTTTTTTTTGATAGAGATGGGGTCTGTCTTTTTTTGATAAGGAGTCTCGCTCTGTTGCCCAGCCTGGAGTGCAGTGGTGCAGTCTCGGCTCACTGCAACCTCTGCCTCCCAGGCTCAAGTGATTCTCATGCCTCAGCCTCCTGAGTAGCTGGGACTACAGGCACATGCCACCACACCCGGCTAATTTTTACATTTTTAGTAGAGACAGGGTCATGTTGCCCAGACTGGTCTCAAACTTCTGACCTCAAGTGATCCGCCCGCCTCGGCCTCTCAAAGTGCTGGGATTAGAGGCGTGAGCCACTGTGCCGGGCCGAGATGGGGTCTTTCTGTGTTGCCCAAGCTGATCTCGAAGCTAAGCTGGTCTCAAACCTCTGGGCTTAGGTGATCCTCCTGCCTCAGCGTCCCAAAGTGCTGGGATGACAGGTGTGAGCCACTGCGCCAGCCTGTGCAGTGTTTTTAAAAGGATTGGTGTAACAGTTACTTGTGTGAACACATGGATGTGGTCTGGGCCCTTCCCTGCACGAGAGGACTGGTGGAATCCTCAGAACTGCAGGCATGTCGAGCGCCGGAAGCAGGGTCCTTGGGTCACCGACAGGCCAGCCTTCCAGGTCCTCCCGCACGTGGGA
>NW_012116621.1:0-3066 GCF_000951035.1 Colobus angolensis palliatus
AAAAACAAATGGCACACCAGGAGTTTATATCCCATGATGGGCTTGGAGGGTCCCATGCCCACAGAGCCTCGCTCATTGCTAACACAACAGTATGAGATTGAACTGCAAGGTAGCAGCGAGGTTGGCAGAGGGGTGCCTGCCATTGCTGAGACTTGAGTACATAAACAAAGCAGCCTGGAAGTTCAAACTGGGTGGAGGCCACTGCAGCTCAAGGATGCCTGCCTGCCTCTGTAGACTGCATCTCTGGGGGCAGGGCATAGCTGGACAAAAGGCAGCAGAAACTTCTGCAGACTTAAATATTCCTGCCTGACAGCTTTGAAGAGAGTAGTAGTTCTCCCAGCACGGAGTTTGAGATCTGAGAATGAACAGACTGCCTCCTCAAGTGGGCCCCTGACCCCCAAGTAGCCTAACTGGGAGGCACACCCAGTAGGGGCAGACTGACACCTCACACGGCTGGGTGCCCCTCTGAGATGAAGCTTCTAGAGGAATGATCAGGCAGCAAGATTTGCTGTTCAGCAATGTTTGCTGTTTCCAGCCACTGCTGCTGATACCCAGGCAAACAACGTCTGGAGTGGACCTCCAGCAAACTCCAACAGACCTACAGCTGAGGGTCCTGACTGTTAGAAGGAAAACTAACAAACAGAAAGGACATTCACACCAAAACCCCATCTGTACGTCACCATCATCAAAGACCAAAGATAGATAAAACTACAAAGTTGGGAAAAAAACAGAGCACAGAAGCTGAAAATTCTAAAAATCAGAGCACCTCTCCCCCTCCTAAGGAACGCAGCTCCTTGCCAGCAATGGAACAAAGCTGGATGGAGAATGACTTTGATGAGTTGAGAGAAGAAGGCTTCAGATGATCAAACTTCTCCAAGCTAAAGGAATAAGTTGAAACCCAGTGCAAAGAAGCTAAAAACTTTGAAAAAAGATTAGACGAATGGCTAACTAGAATAAGAAATGTAGAGAAGTCCTTAAATGACCTGATGGAGCTGAAAACCATGGCACGAGAACTACGTGACAAATGCATAAGCTTCAGTAACTGATTCAATCAACTGGAAGAAAGGGAATCAGTGATTGAAGATCAAATGAATGAAATGAAGTGAGAAGACAAGTTTAGAGAAAAAAGAGTAAAAAGAAATGAACAAAGCCTCCAGGAAAATATGGGACTATGCGAAAAGACTAAATCTACATCTGATTGGTGTACCTGAAAGTGATGAAGAGAATGGAATCAAGAAGGAAAACACACTGCAGGATATCATCCAGGGGAACTTCCCCAACCTAGCAAGGCAGGTCAACATTCAAATTCAAGAAATACAGAGAACACTACAAAGATACTCTTTGAGAAGAGCAACTCCAAGATACATAATTTTCAGATTCACCAAAGTTGAAATTAAGGAAAAAATGATAAGCGCAGCCAGAGAGAAATGTCAGGTTACCCACAAAGGGAAGCCCATCAGACTAACAGCTGATCTCTCAGCAGAAACTCTACAAGCCAGAAGGGAATGGGGGCCAATATTCAACATTCTTAAAGAAAAGAACAATCAACCCAGAATTTCATATCCAGCCAAACTAAGCTTCATAAGACAAGCAAATGCTGAGAGATTTTGTCACCACCAGGCCTGCCATACAAGAGCTCCTGAAGGAAGCACTAAACATGGAAAGAAACAGCTGGTACCAGCCACTGCAAACACGTGCCAAATTGTGAGACCATTGATGCTAGGAAGAAACTGCATCAACTAATGAGCAAAATAACCAGCTAACATCATAATGACAGGATCAAATAAATACTCCAATTAAAATATGCAGATTGGCAAATTGGATAAAGAGTCAAGACCCATCAGTGTGCTGTATTCAGGAGACCCATCTCACATGCAGAGACAAACATAAGCAAAAAATAAAGGGATGGAGGATGATCTACGAAGCAAATGGAAAACAAAAAAAGGCAGGGGTTGTAATCCTAGTCTCTGATAAAACAGACTTTAAATCAAAAAAGGTCAAAAGAGACAAAGAAGGCCATTACATAATGGCAAAGGGATCAATTCAACAAGAAGAGCTAAATATATATGCACCCAATACAGGAGCAACCAGATTCATAAAGCAAGTCCTTGGAGACCTACAAAGAGACTTAGACTCCCACACAATAAAAATGGGAGACTTTAACATCCCACTGTCAATATTAGACAGATCAACGAGACAGAAACGTAACAAGGATATCCAGGAATTGAACTCAACTCTGCACCAAGCAGACCTAATAGACATCTACAGAACTCTCCACCCCAAATCAACAGAATATACATTCTTCTCAGCACCACATCGCACTTATTCCAAAATTGACCACATAGTTGGAAGTAAAGCACTCCTCAGCAAATGTGAAAGAACAGAAATTATAACAAACTGTCTCTCAGACCACAGTGCAATCAAACTAGAACTCAGGATTAAGAAACTCAATCAAAACTGCTCAAATACATGGAAACTGAACAACCTGCTCCTGAATAACTACTGGGTACATAACAAAATGAAGGCAGAAATAAAAATGTTCTTTGAAACCAATGAGAACAAAGACACAACATACCAGAATCTCTGGGACACATTTAAAGCAGTGTGTAGAGGGAAATTTATAGCACTAAATTCCCACAAGAGAAAGCAGGAAAGATCTAAAATTGACACCCTAACATCACAATTAGAAGAACTAGAGAAGCAAGAGCAAACACATTCAAAAGCTAGCAGAACGCAAGAAATAACTAAGATCATAGCAGAACTGTAGGAGATAGAGACACAAAAAAACTTTCAAAAAATTAGTGAATCCAGAAGCTGGTTCTTTGGAAAGATCAACAAAATTGATAGACTGCTAGCAAGACTAATAAAGAAGAAAAGAGACAAGAAACAAATAGATGCAATAAAAAATAATAAAGGGGATATCACCACCGATCCCACAGAAATACAAACTACCATCAGAGAATACTATAAACACCTTTATGCAAAGAAACTAGAAAATCTAGAAGAAATGGATAAATTCCTGGATGCATACACCTTCCCAAGACTAAACCAGGAAGAAGTTGAATC
>NW_012116621.1:5502-5862 GCF_000951035.1 Colobus angolensis palliatus
CTTCTTTTTCCTTGATCAATATTTAGGGTTTTATGCTTTGTTAACAGCTTCATTGAGGAATAAACGACAAACAGTGAAATTCACATTTAAAGTGTACAATTCAATAAGATTTGGCATGCATCAACACCCACGAAACTATGACAAGCAAAATAATTAACATGTCCCTCACAAAAATGTTCTCCTTTCCCTCAATATTCCTCCTTCCTACTGCTTCTCCCATCTCCCATGACCTCCTGGCAAGCACTGATATGTGTTCTGCAACTGCAGATTAAACCTTCATTTTCTAGAATTGTATATAAATAGAATCACACAACATATACTCATATTACTTGGCTTCCTTCACATAATTGTTTTGAAATT
>NW_012116622.1:0-1014 GCF_000951035.1 Colobus angolensis palliatus
TCTCACTCTCCGTTTAAAATATGTCATTGCTAAATAACTATCCAGCCATTATTTATCTGAATATGTATAACCGTAAAATATTAAGTGAAATAAACAACCCATCTTTGGAACTCTCTCATAAAAAATGCACCTAGCATTTAGTTGTGTTTCAAAGAATTTAATATACAACCATTGGTGAAATTACTTGTATAAAATTGTTTTCTTCCATTCGCTATTTTATGATTATTTTTAATGGTTGATTTATGCAAAAATAAAATCTGTTTTTGGACTATTATACCATAATGAAAATATTTTACATTAGATACTGTATCTAAATATACATATATGAACACAATGCTACCCATCCCAAACTATAGGAAAAAAAAACCCTTGAAAGATTGATTAAAAGGGATTCCGTTTCTGTTATGGCACCACTAATCTGACCAAACAGAAGTATGCATGTATTCTTCTGCCGTGTGCTAATTCTAGAACATTTGCTAGACCTGTGTAAATTCACCCAAGCATACGGATTTAGCTTGATACAAACCTCTTGTAAATATAAATACAAAATTTGATGTTAAAAAATATCTTGTATTAGGCAAAGTAAATTCTAACAGCACAAATAGCAGGTAATTGGGAAACAAAATGCAGGTGTACCAAATCCTAATTTCAGAAGAACAGTAATAATCTATTAGACCTAGACATGCTCATGAAAGATCAGCTTGCACCAGCCAGATTACAAAACCATGCACTTAATTCATCTCATATCACAAGGCCCGACACACCTGGAGGATCTTATAAAGACAGAACATAAATAGTGACCCACCCATCTAGATGGCTACATGGATTTTGCATGTGTCAGGCTCCCTTCAGATTTTGGCATCTCCAAATTCTGAGTGGTGCAGAGTAAGTTTCCTGCTACCAAACAGTGGTGAAGTCGAGATTCACATCATTGTGGTTGGTGGAATACAGTTGCTGAGTCTTTTCGCCAAAATTGCTATAAGGCCTACTTGAACATCTAGAAATAGATATGAA
>NW_012116622.1:2624-7683 GCF_000951035.1 Colobus angolensis palliatus
ACTACATGTCTATCAAGATTGGGTATTAAAGTTATACACTTGGGCTGGGCAAAGTGTCGTCCCAGCACGTTGGGAGGCCAAGACAGGAGGATCACTTAAGACTAGGAGTTTGAGACTGCTGTGAGCTATGATCCTGCCTCTGAACTTCAGCCTGGGAAACAGAGAGAAAAGCTGTTTACAAAAAGAAAAAATAATAATAATAATAAAAACAACAACATCATGATTTGAGAAGTATAACTTTTTTTTTCTGTTCTCTAGAAGGGTTGTCTAAGTGTGCTATTTCTTTCTTAAATGTTTTCAAGATTTCACTGAAAGGTATCACTGGAGTTTTCTTTGTGAGGTTTTTTTTCAATAATAGGGCAAACTTTTATAATCCAAATCATATATTTCAATTTTCTATGCTTTCTTTTGTTAGTTTTTGTCAGGTGGTTTTTCAAGAATTTTCTCATTTCATTGAAATTGTCAAATGTGTAGATACAAAGTTGTTCTTAAAATCTTATTGACTATTTAACGTGTGGATGACCTGCATTTCTGCCTGTTAACTCATGATTTGAACTCCCTTTTTCTGTTATTAAATGAGTCTTGCTGGAAATTTATCAATTTAATTTTACTATTTAAAGAGTCTGCTTTTGACTTTATTGATTTTATCTATTTTATGCTTTTTAACCAATTTTCTGCAATTATTTTTTCAATTTTTCTTTATTTTCTTTGCATTAATTTCCTAGTATTTGTCTGGTTGTTTGGAATGGACCTTTCTTTGTTAATAACAGATGGATTTAATGATACACATTTCCTTCTTCAAATGTTTTATTGTTAGGTATCTGAAATATTATTCAAGTAGACATATTTTCATCATTGGTTCATGCATTTGCAAGGGAACTATAAAGGAGAGGGGAGGGAATAAATTTTTCTGGTGATATTATAAAACAATTATAAATAATTGAAATTAATGTTAATAAAATACTTTAACTGAATATATCCAAAATATTTACAAGATAACATTGCATATATTAGTGAGTCATTTTACATTTTTCTTCTTCTTTTTATTATTTTGACACAGAGTCTCACTCTATTGCCCAATCTGGAAGGCAGTGATGGGATCCCGAATAACTGCAGCCTCAACCTCGTGTGTTCCAGCAAACCTCCCACCTCAGCTTCCCTAATCGTTGGGATTACAGTCTTAAGTTGCAAGGTACCTTTCTGTGTCCACCTAGATTTCCCCAAGCAAGTACACTCATAAAGGGTAATAAAATCGTATGTGCACACAAATATTGTTTTATGAACACAGTTATTTAAAATATTGTCATTTAAAATATTTAAAATTATTGTCAGCCTATCTGCGTATGTGTGCATGAAACATAAATGAATTTTGTGTTTAGACCTGGGTCAATTCCCAGGATATCCTATTATGTATATGCAAATACTCCACAATCCAAAAATATCCAAAAACTGAAACCCTTCCGTTCCCAACATTGTGGACAATGGATATTTAACCTGGATTGCATAGCTTTATAGTGCATGTATTAAAAAATATGATTAAAGTCTGTTGATAAAATTATGAAAATATCAGTTTAAGCTAAATCCTATTATTCTGTATATCAGAAGGGGACACACAGTGTTTATGTCCCACCACCTCCAAGTAGAATATGACAGGTATAAGGAATAAACAGCTGAATGTAAGTATTCATAATCCTGAATTTATTTTGATTATTTGTTTCCCTTATGCTAATTTCTACTGTCATGAGACATTTCCTATATTTGACTCAAGGAGTAACCTGTAGATGCTGGTGCTAAATCCAAGATTTTATAATTATAAATATGTGTATTTACATTTGTATCTTTTGTACTATTCTGTAAACTTCAAACTGCAGCATTGCGGTAAATTCATAAGTTTTCAAAAAATTCCTCCCATTCCTGCTCTTCCTCCTCTCTTCTTGTTTTCTTCTTTCTTCTTTTTGTTAGAAGCACAAATCACATAGCTTTGCTGACTGATGTTTGGGATGCTGAGAGCAGAAAGTAGAGCCACAGAAAGGAAGATGGAGAGAAGAGCTGAGGGCTCTCAATGCAGGTCACCTGCCAAAGCACTGAGAAATACAATGTATTAAAATCCGGAAGTTACATGATTCAAACATTGTGAAACAAAGAAACAGGAAACAAGGCATTTTATCTGCTGCATATGGCATATGTATTATTTGAAGCATAGACAGAAATATTTGAGGCTAGAATTTATATTTGCCTGCTGTTGTCCAGTGAAGATTTTAGAACCATTTCCTAGTACTGGAATTGCTGGGTCAGAGGCAAACTTATGTGTAAGGATTTTCATGCATTTTCCCAATAACATTCTCCATGAAATGTATACAAACATATCAAATGGTAGCTGATGGTACCTACTTTACACTGTCAGAATATTTGATAATATCATGTATTAGTTCTGTCCAATTTTAGATTTTAATAATGATAGCTCACTTATGACAACAGCTTGTCATTGAAACTTGGGAATTACCTATTTTCAAATGTGGAGGATGGTATATCAGACATGATTATGTGAATATTGATCTTATATTCTAAACATTAAATACACATTACATTACAAATTTCTTGGTAAACATATAATTGTTTATCTATGTGGATATAATTACTTTTCTCAAAATTTCCTATTAGTGGGTGTCTGTCGCCCAATCTGGAGTGCAGTGACACGACCTCTGCTCACTGCAACCTCCACCTACCGGTTTCAAGCAATTCTTCTGCCTCAGGCTCCTGAGTAAACATATAATTGTTTATCTATGTGGATATAATTACTTTTCTCAAAATTTCCTATTAGTGGGTGTCTGTCGCCCAATCTGGAGTGCAGTGGCACGTTCTCCGCTCACTGCAACCTCCGCCTGCCAGTTTGAAGCGATTCTTCTGCCTCAGGCTCCTGAGTAGCTGGGATTGCAGGCGTGTACCGCCAATACGTTTTTGTATTTTTAGTAGAGATGGGATTTCACCTTGTTGGCCAGACTAGTCTCAAACTCCTGACCTCAGGTGATCTGCCTGCCTTGGCCTCCCAAAGTGCTGGGATTACAGGCATGAGCCTTTGCTTCTGGCCTTATTTACATAAACATATCTTTACAAATAAGAAAAAAAACAAAGTGCTTTGAGGAATAGTCTGTCTTCGTATTTCTGTTTATAGCTCTGATACTTTAAGTTTTTCTTTTAAATTTTTGAAATTTTGACTTTAATAGTCTCAGAAAAATCAAGGTTATAGTAAATCTCTGATTTATCAAAATTATTTTCACCTATATTGTTTCCTCAATTTTCAGTTTCCAAACTGGGAAAACAGGATTCAAAACATTAATAAATCTTGGTTATTAACCACAAGAAAGGATTTTCCCATCTTTCTTTTGCAGTCATTCTTTGCACAAGGAAGGGTTTGTGAATCTTGTCTGACCTAAATAACATTTAAAGATTCCTTAAAGAAATAAGCAGAAGCTACTATGATTAGAGTGTATAAAACCACATAGCTGCTGTTGTATTTTCCTTTTGTCATAAGGATCGTTGGCATGGATCCACAATAATCTTGGATTTTGCTCTTCGGAATCTGCAGGTCGGTTAAGTCATTAATGCTTTCAAAGACATTTATTTTTAATAAAAGTCTCCGTGACAATCGTCTTTCAAAAGTTACGGCTTCAAAATAATCTTAAAATAAGTTTCCTTCAATGTCTGAAAAATGACTAAGTGGAGCTGGAGGTGACTACATAAGACAACAGCTGCAGTGCAAGAACGAAGGCCCCAGTAGAGCTGGGGTAGCATGGGGACCCGAAAGATGTCTGCACATGCGCCTTGTGCTGCTGCTTGCGTGTGGAACCTCAGAGGTGATGAGTGCGCAGCTGTGGTCAGTCCCTACATATCCTGGTCCTCAGATCCAAAAAGCCCTGTCATCCACTGTTTTATTTAGGTGGAAAAGTGAAATCGATCAGAATTGATTTTTCAAGATTCTTCCAGATTGGCATAGAATAAACTTGGATGGCAGAGTCAATGATGAGATTAGCTGTGGAAATGGGAAACCGTTTTTTTTTTGGACGACAGTAGTAATGCTGTGAAATTTTGAAAACAACCAAGTATTCAGTAGGAACTAAACTGTGTCTCCATAACATTATTTTGCAGATGTGTATCTGAAATCTGAAATTTGGGAGAACATTCTACTAGTGTTCTCTAGTGAAAAAATACAGCTGGAAGAAAGAAGGGAAGGAATATGAAGGAGAGAGAAACAATGAATTTGAGAGAAAATGCTATGTAGCCTAAAACAGAATGCTGCAGATACCAAGACAAAGTGG
The DNA here is from genome assembly GCF_000951035.1 of Colobus angolensis palliatus. Taxonomy (NCBI): domain Eukaryota; kingdom Metazoa; phylum Chordata; class Mammalia; order Primates; family Cercopithecidae; genus Colobus; species Colobus angolensis. The sequence goes on from NW_012116622.1 coordinate 6,941, forward strand.
TTAAGGTGTGTGTTACGGAGCAGAAATGGCAGAAAATACCACAGTAAAGAGATTTACAGTTGGATTCTTAGGTCTGTCTTTTACTCTGTCAATGTTGTGGCTTCTAAACATGTCAGTGCTCTCCTTTGATCCATGTGCTAATTAACAGCCAACACTCTGTCCCCTCTCCCCGATTCTTTCATCATTTTTAACCCAATCTAATTCTAATCCAGCTAGTGACTGTAACAAATGTAATCGTCTAAGAATTTTAAACATATTTTTGATGAACTAGGGAATATACCTCATTCTCCACAAAAATAGTGTTTGAGAGGAAAATTCGATGGTATTTATAATCATGTAAGTGCATCCACACATGCAGACATATACATATGTAATATATGTATATATTTAAGTATCTGAGTTAATTACATTAATTATAGTGGCTACCTGGATTAGGATTACACTGGGCTTTGCTGATGAAAGAATTCGGAATGTTGTTTGGTTACCCTGTAATACCTATATGAATATGTTAACTCTGTAATGTTATTACTGCAGAAACTCCGTTAGATGTAATCAAGGATAATTGCATAGGGATGTATACTGTTGCACTCTTTCCAATCATGAAAGAGAGAAAAATATATATATTGTAAAGTGGAAATCGTTTAGAAAATTGGAATGCCTTTTACTAAACCCTGTAAAAACAAACACCATCTATATGTATTAATATATTGATACTAACAGATTTTCTTTTATCTCTTATGTGA
>NW_012116622.1:7733-21109 GCF_000951035.1 Colobus angolensis palliatus
ATGGCTAGGGTTACTTCCTGTGAACTTGTTTGGCCTACAACTTGTAACGTGCCAATTAGTGCATACTTTGAATTTGAATGCTCATCCTGATCATAAAATATATATATATATAAAACATAGGGACTCGATTAGTTTCTGCTAGTGTGGAGATAAGTCATATCATGGCCAGGGGCCATGATGGTAGGAGCAGTCAGAGGAATCCTTGCATTGTGATGAGTGCATGTAAGTTAAATGAGTCTTTTATCAGTAGAATTGATAGCAGGATAATGGCTAGGGTTACTTCCTGTGAACTTGTTTGGCCTACAACTTGTAACGTGCCAATTAGTGCATACTTTGAATTTGAATGCTCATCCTGATCATAGAATAGAGTTGATGACTAGGCTTGATACGGTTAGTAAAAATAGGAGGCCTGTATTCAAATTAATTAGAGGATCTGCTATAGGGAGGGGAGTTCACAATAGGAGAGAGATAGAAAAGGCCAGGTTTGGAGCAATAATATAAAGGGTAATAGTAGATATTGAGGGCCATAGGGGTTCCTTGGTGAAAAGTTTTATTGCAGCAGCGAATGACTGAAGCAGTCCATAAGGGCTTACAATGTTAGGCCCTTTGCGTAGTTGTATGTAGCCTGAGTTTTCGCTCAATGAGTGTAAGGAATGCTATGGCGATTAGAGTGGGAAAAATAAGTAGGAGAAGATTAATTATGGGCATATTGTTAAGAAGAGGAATTGAACCTCAGATTATAAAGTTTTAAGTTTTATGCAATTGCCAGGCTCTGTCATCTTTATAAACCCTGTTCTTGGGTAAGGTATATAATGATTTGTTAAATTGAGATAACGTCATTTGTGAGGCAAGGGCACTTTATGAATGGGCCCTATTTCTCTTGTCCTTTCATTCTGGGAAAAATCTTAAATAGACAGAAACAGACTTGGATTGCTCTGATCTGAACTCAGATCACCTAGGACTTTAATCGTTGAACAAACGAACTCTTAATAGCAGCAGCTGCATAATTAAGATGTCCTGATCAAACATCAAGGTCATAAACTCTATTGTTGTTATGGAAATCGAGAATAGGATTGCACTGTTATCCCTAGGGTAAATTATTCCATTGATGAAATTACTGGATCAATATATATTGATTCGCTTACAATAGCGCAGTCTTAGTTAGGTTGAGTCATGCTCCGAGGTCACCCCAACCAAAATTTTTAATGCAAGGATACTGGCTAGGGCCTGTAGGCTTTTTGAGTTTTTATTTGCATTAATAAAATGAAGCTCCATAGGGTCTTCTCGTTTTATTTATCTATATCCGCTTCTTCACAGATAGGTCAATTTCACTGATGAAAAGTAAGAGACAGCTGAACCCTCATGTGGCCATTCATACAAGTCCCAATTTGGGGAACAAGGGATTATGCTACCTTTGCACGGTCAGGATACTGAGGCTATTCCTGCATGCAAGTGCATTAAAAGCTTACCCACATGCATATAAACACATATTAGAAATCCTCCCATCAACCTACTAATATTAACAGTACAATACAAATTTAACCCAATTAGTACTGTAAATCCTTAATATTACATAGTACATATATTCGTTCATTGGCCACAGCAAGTCCTAGTCAAGAAATTTCTCATCAGCATGGATATCCCCCACCAAACTTTGGTCTCTTAACCTACAACCTCCGAGAAATCATCATCCTGCTCGCGAGTGCTACCCTCCTTGCTCTGGGCCCATTACACTTCGGGGAGACTATATTGAAACTATACCTGGCATCTGGTTCTTACCTCAGGACCATAAAATTAAGATCGTCCACACTTTCCCCTTAAGTAAGACATCTCTATGGACTAATGACTATCACCCTATTAAACAGTCATGGGAGCACTGCCATGCATTTGGTACTTTTAACTTTGGGGGTGCTATCACTCACCATCTCAGAAGACCTGGTCCCCTCTAAATAAGCTGTAGATGAACTTGGATTTTATTTCTGCCAAATCAATTGTAGAAGCTGAACTTATATTGAATATTCTGAACTGGCATTCCAATCATGAGGTGCTTATTAATTCATACTTGATGGACATAATAATTAATCAATAGGTGCGTACGCCCACGCACGTACACTCACTTCCAAGAACTACTTCCAATTAAATCGCCAAACCCTCCATCCCCTCATCTCAGAACTTATCACCAACCCAGGTCAATGTGCCCTTGCCAAACCCCAAAAATAAGAGACTAAATGCAACCCAGTCAGAGCCCAAAAACCACATTTTAACCATGAATATCCCAACAGCTACCCTTCAATTGATATAATTTTCCTAAAATATTCTTAAGACCCTCCCACTAAATTAAGGTTCCATTTCATATAATAAATGTAATAACTAAAGTTTCACCCTAATACTAGTATAGTACGTTGAACATACCCCTCTGAAAGTGATACCCCACGTATTATACCCTAAATCAGTTATACCCTAACTATAAATATTCTCTCAGTCAAGTCTCTGTCAATTCAACTTTAAAGACTAAATTTTCAGAACTGAAAATTACTATTCACAATTACTTTTTCCCTTCATATTTTAATCTTACACTTAAGTATTTTTGCAGTTAATGTTGCTTAATTATTAAAAGCAGGACACTGAAAATGTCTAGATGGGTCTTCACAGCCCCATAAACAAATAGGTTTTGTCCTGGCCTTTCTATTAACTCTTAGTAAGATTACACATGCAAGCATCCCCGCCCCAGTGGAAGTGCCCTCTAGATGCCCCAGATCAAAAGGAGCAGATACCAAGCACACACAAAGGCAACTCAAAACAGTTTGCTCAATCACACCCCCACGGGAAACAGCAGTGATAAATCTTTAGTAATAAACAAAAGGTTAACTATGGTCTACTGATGTCGAGGGTTGGTCAATTTCGTGCCAGCCACCGCAGTCATACTCAACCCAAGCTAACCTAATGGAACTCGGCATAAGGAGTGTTTAAGGTCCCTAAATAAAGCTAAACTCTAAGTCATTAGAAAAAAAAAAAAAAAAACTCCAGATGAAAGAAAATATACTATGAAAGTGGCTTTAATAGCCTAAAGACACAATAGCTAAGACCCAAACTGGGATTCAATACCCCACTCTGCTTAGCCCTAAGCTCTAATAGTTACTTTAACAAAGCGATTCCCCAGAACACTACAAGAAACAGCTTGAAACTCGAAGGACTTGGAGGTGCTTTATGTCTCTCTAAAAGAGCCTGTTTTATAATCAATAAACCCCGATATACCTCACCACCTCTTGCCCCCAGCCTATATACCACCATCTTCAGCAAACCCTAAAAAGGTTATGGAGTAAGCACACGTATTTACATAAAAATGTTATGTCAAGGTGTAGCTCATGAGGTGGCAAGAAATGGGCTACATTTTCTGTATCCAGAAAAACTTACAACAACCTTTAGGAAATTTAAAGGTCCAAGGAGGACTTAGTAGGAAACCAAAAGCAGAGTGCTTAGTTGAATAAGGCCATGAAGCATGGACATACTGCTCATCATCATCCTCAAATATTGCTCTAGAAACTATTATCACGAAAAACTCTCTATGCACATATAGAGGAGATAAGTCAGAACATGGTAAGGATACTGGAAGCTGCACGTGGGCAAAACAAAGTGTAGCTTAAATCAAAGCATCCACTTACATCCAGAAGATTTCATCACTACTTGATCACATTGAGCCAACTCGAGCCCCAAACCTCACTAAAGTGCTATCAAATTATCTCAATCAAATCATTTACCTTAAACAAAAGTCAATATGATTCCTATACCTTCTCATCTGATAAATAGTTGAAAGGGCTTTTGGCAGTAACCAGAATTAATTTCATAATGAGGAAAATAAGTAGATATTGAAAAATTGATTGATGTTGGGGTCTGAACTTATATACCATATTGAAAATTCTACAATAGATCAGGTAATGAATAATGCTACTGAGATCAATATTATGGAGAAGTAGTCTAGTTTGATGCTTAGTTACAGTTTAAGAGTTTGAATTGTCATTCAGTCAGTTTGAGATAATGACGTCTTGGTCTGTATCTATGACATTGTGGTAGGGATGAGGCTAATGATGAAGGTGCATGCAGTAGATATTTCTACATAATATAGATATGAACCTTTTTCAGGGATTAGTTAAGGTATAATAACTGGTAATATTAAGGGAGTTAGTGCTATTATAGTAGTGGAAAAATACATGTTTGTTACTTTTATTTGGAGTTCCAGCAATGTTTTTGGTTCATAAGACCAATGGATAATTCTAATTCTTTAAAAACTGTGAAAGCCATATTGTTAGGCATGGGTGCATGAGTTAGGAGTTCTTGCATACTTTCAAGGCAGATAAGAAGTTGTAGGCTTCTGTTATTAGATTCACAATCTAATGTTTTGGTTAAGCCATAGCTACAGCATGAAAATCCCATAGTAATTTTAGGGTATAAGAATAATAGGAAGATAGGCATAAAATGTATAAATATTCATGTATTTTCTCGTGTAAAGGAAGCTTTAATACTGTTAATACAATATGTAAGTCTCCCTCATTGTGTTGGGGTTAACATACGTAAGGAGTAGTTAGTATATTAAGTCCTATAAGCACAATAGTGATATTTGATCAGGAGAATGAAGCCATGGTTACAAAGAGTTCTCCTACTAGATTAATGATAGGGGGTAGGGCAAGGTCAGTGAGATTTGCTAGAAGTCATCAAGATGCTATTAGTTGAAGCAGAGTTTGAAGACCTTGGGTAAGTAATATAATTTGGCTGTGGACTCACTCGTAGTTCCAATTTGCTAGGCGGAATAGTAGGGATAAAGTAAGTCCATGAACAATTATCAGGGTGACTCCACCTGTAAAGCTTCAGGGGGTTTGAATAAGGAAAGCTGTAATGACAAGTGCTATGTGACTTACAGAGGAGTAGGCGATAAGTGACTTTAAATTGGTTTCTTATAGACAAATAGAGCTTGCCGTAACTATTCCTCATAGGGATAGCATGAGGAAGGGATATTCTATATGTTCTGTTAGGGTATTGAAAATAAGAGTAAGCCATACTATGCCATAGCTGCTTAGTTTTAGGAGTACCACTGCAAGTATTGTTGAGCTGGCAATAGGGGGTTCTACATGGGCTTTGGGGAGTCATAGGTGAAGTCCATATAAAGGTATAAAGGTATTTTTACTATAAAAGCCATTATACATGCTAATCATATAAGATTACTGGATCAGGAGGCTAATAGCTCCTGGGCAGTAAGTAAATTTACTACTATATTAGTGTACCTAATGTATTTTAAGTATGGATGAGTGTAATAAGTAGGGAAAGAGATCCTACTAGTGTATAAAATAAGAAATATGAGTTTATGTTGAGGCATTCTGGTTGATTACCTCAGCAGGTGATGATAATTAGGGTAGGAATTAGTGTAGTTTTAAAGAGAATATATAATATAATGAGTTGCGTGACTGTGAATGTTATAATTTAAAAAAATCTGAGGGAAATTTAATATAGCTATATAGAGCTTTTTTCATGGTAATTCATTGGACAGGTGATATTGGCTTGACAGGATTATAAGAGAAAGTAGTCAAGCTGTTAAGATTAGAAAGGGTGTTGTCAGCAGGTCAGAAAGGAAAATTAATGACAAGTTGTATAAATTGTCATTAAACTGGTTAAAATATAGTACGGTAATGAGGCTGAGGAGTAGGCTGTAGGTAGTCATGTAAATTCAGATTAAAGTATTTTTAGAGAATCATGTCATTGGTAGCAATATAATTGTTGGAATAATAATTTTTAGCATTGAAGTAAATTTATATTTTGTACATAATCTAGGCCATATGTGTTGGAGATTGAAATTAGTAAGGCAAAGCCCACTGAGGCTTCACAGGCAGCGAATGCTTGAAGGATGAGCAAAATGTGTATTTAAAGTCATAAGAGTAATTATAATAAATATTGACTATAATATACCTTCCAGGCATAATAAGGATGATATTAGGTGGGATCGATAGACTAATATTCCCAGTAATGACATAGTGTATGCTAATATAATATTGACATAAATAGAGGATATTTGGTAAATATGGTCTATCATAATCTAATGAGTCAAAACCATATATATTTTTGACTTAAACTATCTAACAATTCTACTCAATGTAATCCTTTTTGAGTTCATTCATAAGTCCAGCCTAGGATTAAAATGGCAACAAGCATAAGGACTGTGCTAACTATTAGTGTTAGGTTCTTTGTTTGAATGGCTCATGGCAGGGGCAGTAGTAGAGCGATTTCTAGATCAAAGAAGAGAAAAGTGATGGCTACTAGGAAAAATTTTATGGAAAAGGGGAGGCGGGAGGAGGTTATTGGGCAAAATCCACATTCATAGGGACTGGATTTTTCCATATAAATTTTAAGTTGTGGGATTCAGAGTATAATTATAAGTAGTAATAGGGCCAGTAGTGTGTCAGTTACTAGGGCTAGTGTCAGGTTAATTACTCTCTTTCAGATATTATCAAAACTGATCGGAAGTCAGTGTACTGATTATACTAAGAGAGTAGGATCCTCATCAGTAGATAGAGATATATAAAAACAGCCATACTACATCTAGGAAATCTCAATACCAGGTGGTGGCTTCAAAGCCAAAGTGGTGTTTGGATGTAAAGTGGAATTTTAATTGGTGGAGGAGGCTGACAGTAAGACATGTTGACCCAATAATAACGTGAAGTCCATGAAAGCCTGTGGCTATAAAGAATTTTGAGCCACAGATTCCATCAGAAATAGTAACTGGGGCTTTGAAGCATTCTGAGATGATTTGTAGTAGGGTAAAGTAAATTCCTAAGGTAATTGTGATGGATAGTGCTTGAATTATCTGCTTTCAATTACCTTCTATTAAACTGTGGTGAGCTGAAGAAACTGAGACTCCTGATGCAAGTAATACAGATGTATTCAGGAGGGGAACTTCCAAAAGGTCGAGGAGAAAAATGCCTGCTGGGGGTCAATGTCCTCCTAATTCTGAAATTGGGGCTAGACTAGAGTGGTAGAATGCCCAGAAGAAACCGGCAAAGAAGAATATTTCTGAGATAATAAAAAAAATTTTTCCATATTGGAGACCTTTTTGGACGATTGTTGTATGGTGGCCTTGAAATGTACTTTCATGCATAATATCACGTAATGATTGATAGTGTGTTGGTTAATATGCCTAGGGTTAAAAGAATAAGAAAGTTAAAGTTAAACCATATGGTTAGACCAGATGTTATTAGGAGAGCTGAAACAACTCCTGTTAGTAGTCAGGGGCTGGGTTTAACTATATGGTGGGTCATTATGTGTTGTCATGTAGATAAAGGCTTACTAGAAGTGTAAAGACATAAGCCTGAATAAGGGCTATGTGAGTCCGAGAATGGTCAATAGGATCAGAAGAATGAGAGTGGCTGGAGCTGTGGAAAAGTTAACAGTTGATAGTACTAGTGTGGTATCTCCGGTTGAATGTATTAGTAGGTGGCCAGCTATAATGTTGGCTGTTAATTGCACGGCTAATACCATTGGTTGAATGGATAGGCTAATGGTTTTAATGATTACTAGTATGAGGATAAGTAGCATAGGTGTGCCTTGTGGTAAAAAGTGAGCTAAGGAGTTTTTTGTTTTAAAGCGGAAGCCTGTAATTACTGTGCCTGCTCATAATGGGTTAGCTGTATCTACATCTATATCTAGCTTTATTGATAATTGGTTAGGGTTGGTGTAAATGAATGGGGTAGAAGCCCCAGTAGATTGACTGAGGCAATAAAGAGGTTTAGGGATATCAGTATAAGAGATCAGGTTTGTTCTTCAATGTTATGTGTAATTATCCTCTGTTTTAGTACAAGATGTACTAATCATTGTTGAATGGAAATTGATCGATTACTAATTAGATAATTGGAGGGTGAAAATAGTATAGTGGGAAATAAAATGATTAATATTACTGCTGATAGACCTAGAATTGTCAGGGTAGTAAAAGACGTAAATAGATTTTCATTCACTTTTATTATCAGAGGGTTTTATGTTTTTCTGCCTTGATTATATGTGGTACAGGAGGTGTACAGTAAATGTAATTTGATAGCTTTAGCTGAATAAAGAAGATTAAAGTTATGTTGATTGATAGAATAACAGTAGATCATGTGGCAGTGTCTAGCTGAGGCATTCACTACAGAGAGGTGTAGGTCCTCTCAATCTTTAACTTAAAAGGTTAATGCTAAGTAGCTTGACAGTGATGTTATAGTGTGGATGTGGATCAGGTTTTGAAGTATTTCAAGGAGGTTAGTTCTAGGACAGTTGCTATAAAACTGTGATTTGATCCACAAATTTCTGAACACGGTCCGTAGTAAAGGCCTGTTAGAGTAGCGGTCAAGGTAGTTTGATGTAGGTGTCCGGGAATTGCATCCGTTTTGAAGCCAAATGAGGGGTTAGTTCATGAATGCAGGATGTATCTGGAGGAGTTTGATATACAGTCGGGAATTCTATTGGTAGAATTGTTCAGTTGTCAACTTCTAGGAGTCGAAGTTCTCCTGGCTTAGGGTCTGTTGTTGGGACTATATTAGGAATCAAAGGCTAATTCTTCATAGTCTGTATATTCATAGCATCAATATCATTGGGGGCCATTTGCTTTGACAGTAAAAGAAGTGTTAATCTCATCTGTTTGATACAGAATCTCTCATCTGTTTGACACAGAATACATAGGGATGGGAGGGCAATTAAGATCAAGATAATGGCAGACAGTTTCAATTTCTTGGGCATCTATGGTGTTAGTGTGCGTTAATTTTGTTGTATTAGGGAAATAATATATGGAACAAGGGAACTAATTAGGACAATAATTATAAGAGCGTGGTCATGGAAAGTAACTCTTCTGTAATAGGGGAAGTAGCATCTTGAAGGTCTAATAGAACTGGATGAGCCATTAAGTCACACAAGATCTAACCTATAATTTAACTTTGACGAAGTTATGTAATGATTTAACTACTATCTTATGGAGAAAGTCATAGAGGTTATGGGACTGGCTGGAAACCAGTTTTTGGAGGTTTGATTCCTTCTCTTTTTGTCTAGAGTTTAACGCAGATTGGTTCTTCGAATGTGTGGTCCATGTGGTGGACAGCCGTAAAGTCATTCTAAATTAGGAAATGATTATTCAATTGTTAGAACTTTTCGTTTTGAAGCAAAAGCTTCTCAGATTATAAAGACTGTTTATATAACTGCTGTTATTGAAATAAATGAGGCTAAGGATGACAGAATATTTCATGTAGTGAGCGCATCAGGGTAATCAGAGTAACGTCGAGGTATACCAGATAGGCCAAGGAAATGCTTTGGGAAAACGGTTAAATTTATACCTATAAATATAATGGTGAAGTGGATTTTAGCATAGGCTTGATTAAGTCTGTAACCTGAAAATAACGAGAATCAGTGGACAAAGCCTCCTCTGATGGCCAATACTGCTCCTATTGATAAGACATAGTGGAAATGGGTTACAAAGTAATACGTATCATGTCAGACAATATCTAGTGATGAATTAGGTAGCACAATGCTGGTTAGACCCCCTATTGTGAAAAAGAAAATGAATCCTAAGGCTCAGAGTATTGCGGGAGATCATGTGATGTTACCGCGGTGCAGTGTAGCTAATCAGCTAAACACTTCTGACACCCGTAGAGATAGCAATAATTACAGTGGCGGAGGTGAAACATGCTCGTGCGTCTACGTCTATTCCTACTGTAAATATATGTTGGGCCCATACAATAAACTCTAGGAAGCTGATTGATATCATGGCTCATACTATGCCCATATACCCAAAGGGCTTGTTTATTCCAGAGTAACGCATTATGATATGGGAGATTATCCCGAAGCTTCGTAAGATAAGGATATAAACTTCAGGGTGACCAAAGAATCAGAAGAAATGTTGGTATAAGATGGGGCCAGCCATGCCAGCAGGGTCAAAAAAAGTAGTGTTAAAGTTACAGTCAGTTAATAGTACGGTAATGCCGGCGGCTAGGACTGGGAGAGAAAGGAGGAGAAGGACTGCCTTAATGAGAACTCATCAGACGAAGAGCGGTGTTTGATACTGGGATATGGCTGGGGGTTTTAGTTAAGAATCGTGGTAATAAAGTTAATGGCCCCTCGAATAGAAGAAACACCTACCTGCCAAGTGGAGTGAGAAGACGGTAAGATCCACAGAGGCCCCTGCATGTGTCAGGCTTCCTGCTAAAGGGAGATAAACTGCTCAGCCGGTTGCAGCTCTGGCTTCTACTGTTGAGGATGTAAGTAGTAGTAGGAAGGAGGGTGGGAGAAGTCGGAAGCTTATATTATTTATCCAGGGAAATGCCATATCTGGTGCACTAATTATCAGAGGGACAGGTCTGTTGCGGAAGCCTCCAATTATAATTGGTATAACTATAAATGAATTATAACTATAAATGGTTATAATGAATGCATGGGCGGTAACAACAACATTATAGATCTGATCATCTCCTAGCAGAGTTCGCGGTTGGCCTAATTCTGCTTGAATTAGAAGGCTTAAGGCGGTGCCCACTATTGCTGCTCAAGCACCGAATAGTAGATGTCATTTCCCGTATCTGTGTGGTTAATTGAAAACAATCAACGACTGATGAACGTGTGTGTTTGTGTTGGAGGGGGACGGGGTTTGTAAAATGGCTGAGTAAGCATTAGACTGTAAATCTAAAGACACAAGTCAAGACCTCTTTTTACCAGCCCTAAGGTGATTTCTCATGTTGAATTGCAAATTCAAAGGAGCAGCCTCAATCCTGCCTGGGCTTCTCTGGCCTTTTTCCCTCAATGGGAAAAGTAGATTGAAGCCAGTTGATTAAGGAGTTTAGCTGATAAATAAATTTTCGTGGGTTTGAATTCTATCAATCTAGTAAGAGCTTAGTTTAATTCACGTGGTTGATTTGCGTTCAACTGATGCAGAATAGAGTCTTGCAGTCCTTAGATCTGTTACAGAAATTGAGCGTAATTTATTTAGTAAGGGCTTTGAAGGCTCTTGGTCTTATTTAAACTAAATTTCTAGATGATATTTAGTATTAATGGAGACATGGGTAAGAGGAGGATGGAAAAAATGGTAAGTGGAGGGAGGAATAGCATGGGTTTTGCTTTTTTCAATTGTCATTTTATTTTCATGTTGTTCAATGTGGGGAATATTGTCACTGAGATGGAATAAATTAGGCATATATAAAAGTATAGGTTGAGTAGAGTTATAATAGCAATAATGGTTGGAGCAATAAGACTATTGTTTTTTGTAGATTCTTGACTAATTAGTCCTTAGGCTGAAAACCTGTTACTGGAGGTAAACTTCCTAGGGATAGTAGAATTAGTGGGATTATGGGTGTCAATCATGTTCATTTCTTTCAGGCATGAGATAATGACAGGGTAGTGGTGCTGATATTCAGGTTGAGTGCTAGAAATGCTGTAACTGTTAAATTAAATGATCAGGTTTAGAATAGTAATACTTGGATTATAAATTAACACTGCTATTATTCAACCTATGTGAGTAATTGAGGAGTAGGCTAGAATTTTTGGTAGTTGTGTTTAAGTCCTCCTCAATGGCCCACTATAATGAATAGTAATGTGATACATAGGAGGATGTTCGTGTTTATTGATGGAGAAATTTGAAACATAATTGAGAGAGGGGCTAGTTTTTGTTATGTGAGGAGAAGTATACCAGACATTAGGGAGGTTCCTTGAATTACCTCTAGGACTCAAAAGTGAAAGGAGTCACTCCTAGTTTTATCACTAGGGCCATTATCATTATTCAGGAAGAAAACTGATTAATAATGTTTATTATTGTTCATTGCCCAGAGAACAGGTTATTGAAGAGGACACCTATTATGAGAACTATAGATGTGATTGCTTGTGTAAGGAAATATTTGGTGGCTGCTTCTGTAGAGTGGGGATTTATTTTTTTTAATTAAAATCAGGGGTAAGAGCTAACATATTTATTTCTAAGCATGTTCAGGTGAGAAATCAGTGTGAGCCTAGCATTGTGATAAGAGTTCCTCTGAAAATAGTGGTTCTAGAGTAGATAGAACCATAAGAGGCACTAGTCTTAGTTTCTGCTCTATTCCTTAGACTTTTTAAACCCAACACTCATTAGTTCATAACCCGGAATCCAATGGAGGGAAGGGTAAGATCATGAGCCATTTTAGAATATCTACGGTTAGATTGGCAGGGGCTAGGAAATAAGATGGGAACTCTACTTCACATTACTCATTTCACTATTCTGTGCTATGAAACATAACTGTAAAATTGAAAACAAGCATTCAAATTTAGCAGTAGGCTGTGTAAGAAAGGGGTACTAAGTCAGATATGGGAAGAGTAAAGGACATTAATCTTCTGCCTACTGAATTTAGACTTTAGCCTAGAAGAAAATGTTCTGTTAAATCTGCTATAAAAATGTTTTGAGGCCGGAAATGGTGGATTACAGCTGTAATCCCATTGCCTTGGGAGGTAAAGGCAAGAAGATGTTTTGAATCTAGGAGTTGGAGATCAGCCTGGGTGGCATAGGAAGGCCATGTCTCTATAAAAAATAAAATAAAATAAAAATAAAACAAAACAAAAACAAAAACAAAAAATCAGAATGGTAGAGCCTGCCAGTTGTTCTTTCTACTCAGGAGGCAGAGGTGGAGGATGGCTTGACCCCAGGAGGTTGAGGCTGTTGTGAGCTAGGAACCACCCACTGCACTATAGCCTGGGTGACACAGCCAGACCACGTCTTTAAGAAAATAAATAAGAAAAGAAAACAAAATCTTTCAAATCTGACATCTATGGTACTGCTTGCAATTGCTGCCTTCATTATTTTCTTAAGGAATGTAATCTATTTGATTCTAATTTATTTTATAATAATAAATTTAATACATTCTTACATTTAAAGGCATAACACTTGTAACGTAAAAGCTATGGTAGCATAAAGGAAGACATGTTGAATTGTTGTGTTTTTTTATTCTGATGTTTACAGGCTTCTATGATGTTAAAGTGTTCAACAGCTGAATGCTTTATTCATGAGATAAATAAACCTCAAAATGTAGGCTGAAAATCAGATGGACAAACACAAAAGGAATCCTATGTGTTTCTGTGGTTCTAGATAAGGCAATACATTGAAATATTTGAGGATTTATGGAGTTGGTGACATGGGACTGACTCCTGACTCCCTCCCATACAAGAAACAGGATAGAAAAGAGATTGCTTACCCTTCATGTGCTCGTATATGAAGTTGGGACAATGGGATACATATTCTACATTTTCTGTTAGGATTATGGAAGGTGTGGGTAGGGAAATAGCAAAGTATGTGGTACATCAAAGCCCATGGAGTACATTGTTCCCTTCCTTATTCTAACATATTTATCTTAACAGAAATAAATAAGGGG
>NW_012116622.1:28794-30875 GCF_000951035.1 Colobus angolensis palliatus
AATTAAATTAGAAGCTACCCTTTTTCCTTTCTCTCCTTGCCCCAACTCTTTCCTGATACACATAGTCATCAGACCTTGTGATGGAATACCAGAGCCCCACCAAGGAGCCCCTGAATCTCAGCAAAGAATGTCTGCAGGGTCCAGTCCATGAACTAAGGTCTCAAAGGCTTCCCCCTCTCGAGTGCAGGGCTGAGCCTCCAGTACCCTCCATGCACCCAGGGCTGATCTCACCTCTGTGTGGACACGTGAATTACCTCCATTTATTGAGTTACAGAATGTGTAAATCAAGGGTTTCAGTCTGTTGGTGGTCTTGCACAGTAAACTTAGGAACAAGGAATCCTATCTTCTCTTTCTTAAACTTATGGCATATAACCTTGTAATGATTTGCTCAATGTGTCAAGTTGGCAAGCTTTAACTACAAGGAGGGAAATGACAGCAGCAACCATTTTGTAGCATATACACACCTCCTTCTTATTCAATGAAATGCTAACCTAGGCCCTGCTGGGAAAGCAGTTTTCAGATGTAAATAAATGTTCTAATTCTGGGACTAGGAAGTTTACCCCAGTAAGTCTGACTTTACCAGTGAAAGTCCTCTGAAGGAAGACTTAGACATTCCTTGGACAAGACTAAAGTGTGAAAGATCTCTGTTGTTCCCGTTGCTCCCAAATGCCAGCTTTATTCCATGACCATTGGGATCCAAACAGCAGATTGTTTTTTCCTGATTGATTGTACCAGAGACGTTATTCTTCCTTCATCAGCCCCTCAATTGAGTAAACTAATTCCATGTACTAAGTCCATATATGAATCTCCCTAAGTGTACATATATCTTAAGAGTTCAGCTTTTGTCTTTGAACCTTGACTGATATAAGGCTGATAGATATGTTTTCACTGTTCTGTCAGTGTTGACCATAAATCTTGTGAAGCACTGGCAAATAATTCCTCTGTGAGAAGATATTTGGGTGTCCCCTTCTGGAATCTTTTCCTTCTTTTGGAGTTTCATATCACAAAACAAACTTTGGAATAGAAAAAGCATACATAGTCTTTCCCCATCATCTGGATTCTGTATTCGTGAATTTGCCTACATCCTAATAGATATTTATAATCCCAAAATCAGTACTCATGGTACTTTTCTAGCCATTCTAGGATATTATGCACTATGTGGAGGAAAGCAGTTAAAAGAATAACTCACGTTTTACCCACGAGATTGGCAAAACTTTTGAAAATTTGACAAAAAGCTAAATTATTATGTGGGATTACTTGGTTAATTAGTGAATACTCTTAGAGTGCTAAAAAACAAAAATGGAAATTTTAGTTCCTTTTGGCCTACTCTGAGAATACCATGGAGATAAAGGAGGCTTTACGAGTGGGTTACGTGGCTCACCCTGTATTCTCATCGTTTTGGGAGGCTGAAGTCAGAGGATAACTTGAAGGCAGGAATTAGAGACTAGACTGGGCAACATAGCCATATCCCATCTTTAAGAAAAATAAATAAATAAAAAATTAGCTATGTGCAATGGCATAAAACTCTAGTCCTTATTACTTTGAAAGCTAAAGCGGGAGCACTACTTGAGCCCTGGAATTCAAGGCTGCAGTGAGCTAAGATTGTACCACTGCACACCAGAAGGAGAACCTTTCTCTAGAATACATAAACAAATGAATTAATGTGCGCTTAGAGGAAAGCCTGTGCCATAGAAGAAACTCAAGAAACAGTATTAATCAATCTTAGTTAATTTCTAGCCTATGTTTACCCTGATAAGATTGATGACAGGTATGCCTCATTCAAGCAGTGGTTTTTACAATGATAGTGTGATGCTAATTTAGTCAGTGATGAAAAGGTGTGTACTAAATATTGCATAAACCTAATCAACTCTGTCTCCACCTTTCTTAATACACTAAATACCACTAAAGAGGTGGGTGTGGTCTTCAAAGATTCATATAAAAGGATGCAGAAGAGAGAAGCTCATTTTGCTCCAGAGGAGGACAGCACTTAGAGTTACCTGCATTCAGGTGACCTCTGAAAGTCAGCTCTGCAGGGAATGAGCTCCTGATCTTGGGGAGTACTTAAAAGAACTTTTTTTGGA
>NW_012116622.1:30949-31633 GCF_000951035.1 Colobus angolensis palliatus
GTACATTTTTGAAAAATGTTAAATGTCTAGTGTTTGCTGCAGTAGATTTGTATGCATCATGAATACATGGAATTCACATTAAAACATATATGTGTATGTACTGCATGTACTAATATTGGTACATTGAATTAAGTAAAAAGAGAGAATTATTGAATATTGTAAATGTTGTGCTTTCATAACCTTAAACTTTTAGACATGACTTTAAATTACTAAAGCAATGATGAGATGAAAACTGGTGATACTAAAGGAAACAAGAAGGCTCTCCAAAATAGCCTAGCTTAGAAATCAAAATACAGTTGTTGAGCAGATAAATGTGTAAGGCATAATTTGATATGTGATACTAGTTGTCATTTTAATTGAGGCTTATGTCAGATAAAACTGTGAAAAATTCCTGGAAATGGCTCAGATGACCTCTGAAAAATATTTGCATTTCTTTGTTTTTTTTTTTTTTTTTTGGCGATGAAATCTTACTCTATTGCCCAGGCTGGAGTGCAATGGCATGATCTTGGCTCTTGGCTCACTGCAACCTCCACCACCTGGATTCAAGCGATTCTACTGTCTCAGCCTCCTGAGTAGTGGGGATTACAGGCGCCCACCACTATACCTGGCTAAATTTTGTATTTTTAGTAGAGACGGGGTTTCAGCATGTTAGTCAGGCTGGTCTCGAACTCTTGACCTCAGATG
>NW_012116622.1:32098-34880 GCF_000951035.1 Colobus angolensis palliatus
ACAACATTTGAGTTCATAGTTTGAGTAGCCCAAGGAGGAAGTTAATTTAAGCCACAAGAAAAATAACCCAATATCTTTCATTATTTATTTTCTCTCCTAGTGAACATAGACCGGTTTAGTTGTTGTCTTTCTGTTTATCTGGTCGGTTGGTTGGTTTTGGGGTTGCTTTTGTTTCAAAGAGCCGGGTTTCTGGGTCCCTCCTTCTGAAAATATGCCATAGAGCCCTCTGACCATCTTCTCGTGTTTTCTTACCTAGTGTAGGTTTTCTACTCCTCTCCCATAGTCATTCAGTAGTCACTTGAAAGAGGAATAGGGACAAACATGATTCATTCTAGACCATTTAAGACTAAAACCCAAGTTTCATATCAATCGCAGGGAATAGGTTATTGAAGAGATTTGCATGTTACGGGCAGGAACTAGGAATAGAAGAGGTTGTAAGTCATCTAGTCAGTGGTGTCTGCTGTAAAGCCTGAAGACTCTCCTTGTGTATGAATTTTTCATTTTTGTTGCAGAGGAAATAGTTTCTTCCCCTTTAATGAGCACTGTTGAGAAGAAAATATAGCTATCACATATCACCACATGTTGAGAGATTTTCACCAACCCAGACCCCAAAATGACATGCTGCTCTTTCTTCCTCAGAAACATGAATTCGGGAATCTTGCAAGTCTTCCAGAGGGAACTGACCTGCCCCATCTGCATGAACTACTTCATAGACCCAATCACTATAGACTGTGGGCACAGCTTTTGCAGGCCCTGTTTCTACCTCAATTGGCAAGACATCACGGTTCTTGTTCAGTGCTCTAAATGCAAGAAGATAACACAGCAGAGAAAGCTCAGAACTAACATTCGCTTGAATAAGATGGCTTCCATTGCCAGGAAAGCCAGTCTCAGGCAATTCCTTAGCTCTGAGGAGCAGATATGTGGGACTCAGAGAGAGATAAAGAAGATGTTCTGTGAAGTGGACAAGAACCTGCTTTGTTTGCTGTGCTCCAACTCTCAGGAGCACCGAGACCACAAACACTGTCCCATTGAGTGGGCTGCTGAGGAACACCGGGTAAGTGATGCCTCTGAAGATCTATTTCTATAAAGGACACATGAAATTCTTGTAAGTCTATTTCCACGGAGATTGGATGATGCCATCTCTGTGTCCCTTTAAGCATGTCTGTTATGAGCTTCCTTGGCTTCACACTTCTCAGATTTGACAAACATTTGGAGAAACAAAGCAAACTATTTTCTATGGGCCAATTTGTCTCTCATTTGGGATCCTTCGTATATCAGAGAGTGAATGATACTTTAGTGTCTTCACTTGTGCTTCAATTCATGACTCTTTTGCAGGAGAAGCTCCTGAAGAAAATGCAGTCTTTATGGGAAAAAGCTTGTGAAAATCACAGAAACCTGAACATGGAAACCACCAGAACCAGATGCTGGCAGGTGAGTACCATATTACTCTACCTTCTTCAGTAACTTATGTTGAACAAATGGGTGACTCTTAAAATAGGAACTTGATCTCAATCCATAATATTTCTGGAATTCAATAAAAAAGGAAAAAACACTTGAGAAAAAAATACCCTAATTTTTTATATAAGATAGTGTGACTCTTTGGTAGGATTTCTAACCAGACGACAGATGTTACCCAAGCATGCTCATCTGTCTCCATACAAACCTATAGCAATACAGCAACAAATGCAGGAAACTGGGCCATTTCACGGCATTCTCAACTGTTTGCCTGGATAACTTCTGGGCACAAGCGTTATTTGGCAGCCATGGAAATTTCAAGTGAACCTTCTAAGGCTGAGTCAGCATGAATTTGAATCCTGGTGGGCAAATATATATGAAATGTGAGTTAAATATCAGGCAGAAGGAACAAGACTGCAAATTTAGAAGAAGCATGAAATTAAGTATCAGAACTAATTAATACTGAATAAGTCATAACATGTAATGGAAAAAGGGGTGAGAAATGTACACTCATGTCTTGAAGACACAAATATGCAAGAAATATGGGAACTAGTATTTAATATAAGGAGAACTTTAAGGACTTGAGAAGAATTCTAGAAATGATTTTCTCTTTGTGGACGTTTATCTTGAGGGTATGATATCTAATATTAATTCATTAATTAATTCTAATATAAATTCATTGAAAAATATTGTATGAATACCTAGTGTATGTCAAATATCAACTTAGAAAATTAAGTAGTAAAGAAGAAAGAAAACACACAAATCTTGCAATTGAAATTACAGAAGCAAATGGTCACCATGCAGATATGTGAAGTACATGATGTGTTAGAGTGTAGTAGTGTCTTTGGAGAATAATCAAGGAGGAAAGTAGAAAAGGAGCACGGAGGTTAGGGACTGGGGATGAGGGTTTGGGTTTTAATTAATGTGGTCAGCAAAATGGCTCATGCAAAAATTCACAATGAAACAAAGTATCAATCAAGAGGAAATACATATATCCTCCTGTTTGCCTTCCCCTTCCTCATAAATATAGGAATATATACGTGTATCTGGGTGTGGGTGTATATATTTATACATGGATAAATGTGAGGAATATATATACACACACAGATACACATAGATATTCCTCATATATCCATATATACCTATATATGAGAAATATAGAGAGAGTACATATGTGAGAAATACATATATATATGAAAATAGTTTTAGATATAGGAAACAGCATGTGCAGTAATATTTCATTTGCATTTATTTGGGGGGTTGAGGAACCACAAAGAAATCCATGTTGCAGATTAGGGTGAGTTTGGAAGAGAATAAATGAAACCTT
>NW_012116622.1:39755-41597 GCF_000951035.1 Colobus angolensis palliatus
AGGGGAAGCCAGAGAGAAAAAGGGCAAGTATTTTTGCAGTGAAAAGTGTTGATGATTTCTAGTTTATATTTAAATATATAATTCTGAAAAATAGATGAAACAAACTATTTGGAATGTTTGAACTGTGGAGGCCTCCAGAGAACCTCAGATATAAAAGGCAAATCTCCCTGCTTAGAGCATATTTCAACACCCTGGCCTTGAGAAGGAAGCAACAGATGCAGCAGTCTTAAAAATAACCCCACCTTTCCAGATGGTGATAATCAGGAAATTCTGGTGAAGTCTGGAACCCAGAATTTTATTTTTGAATATTCTCTTGGTCTTAAGATTAATGATCCTTACTAATTTGGAGAAATAAGAAGAAAGATCCAAATGAATTCTCACTCAGACTGACTTTTCTAACATGCTTGAAAATCAGAAACTGTGAATAAGAATGAATCTGAAACAAAAAATGATAATTTTGGAATTAGCAAATTCTGGGTTAAAGGGATTCTCATGAAAAGTCTTTTAAATAAAAGTAGTGATTTTTATGTACTTTTTGACTGTAGATGTGGTAACTGCATCTTTCTCCTTGCAGGTATGAGCCCCTGCTGCTGCAAATGCCCGAGCCTGTGAATCCAGAGCTCAGTGCAGGGCCCATCACTGGACTGCTGGACAGGCTCAATGGATTCAGAGGTGAGTGTCAGCCCATTGGCAGAATTCCCACAGTGTATTACTTCTTGTTGCAATCTTGGGGGTAATATTTTATCCTTCATCAAATCTTTATTTCATTTCAGAAGGAAGTGAGTGATATGATTATGCAACCCTATTATATCTGTGTTTCTATTTATAGCTCAATTTATAACATGAAGAGTAAAACATAGGGAAAAACAAGTATGTTCTGGGCTCACATGGATAGAGCTATATTTTGGGTAAATGGAATGACATAAGAAGTAAAAAACTGAATAAATGGAGCAATGCTCAGAAGGAAGCTTAATAATCTGAAGTTACATAAAAATTTTACATTTCTTTACTGTATTTCACTTGAATTTTTAAAAAAACAGTTTTTTTGGGGAATAGAGTTCACAGCAGTTTCTATTTTCTTACAATAAATGTGTATTATTGATATAATGTAAAAATTCAACTTAATATGTACAAAGAAAGAAGAAATTATTTTGTAAACAGGAAGTAAAAACAGAAATGATAATTTCAGTTCAGTTACACCATGAAGACCTATGTGTAAAATCTAAAATTCAGTTTCAATCTAGAGCTAGCAGGGAAGTCCACAGAGTGACTGGTGAAATATTTTGCAAAAATCTGCCTTAAGTTACCACTTATAATTTGAACATACGGACTTTTATCCAGTTATCTAGAGCAGTGCTTGAGTAAGCTAAAATCTTCTCATTCTTATCAAAAGTATATCACTAGTATTTAAGAACAAGAAATATTTTAATAATGACCTTGATAGCTAAAGGGCATTCGGGGCATATAACATTTCACTTTTACATTGGAAATTGGATTAAAACAGGCTGGTTTTATATTCAACTCTCATTTTTTGAGTTTTCAATACATTTTCAATGTCTGTTTTTAGGATATTGTTTTTCCTATAGAGAATATTAATCATCCTTATACTTGATTAAATGTTGTAATCAAAATTCTCCTGTCCTTGTAACTTCAAATTTCTTGGTAGAACAAATTTTCCCTCAAGAATTCTAATTTCTATTATTTACATGTATCTATACTTTTTTTGTTATTTTTGCAGTTGATTTTACTCTGCAACCTGAAAGAGGCAATAGTCATATCTTCCTGTATGGAGATTTGAGAAGCATGAATGTTGGATGTGACCCTCAAGATGATCCCCATTTC
>NW_012116622.1:46121-47618 GCF_000951035.1 Colobus angolensis palliatus
AGGTTGCCTATATGTATTTCAAGATAAATACAGTGTTGCTCATTGCATCAATTTTTATAGTAGCTCCAAATTGGAGACAAAATAAATACTAATCAACAGTAGAATTGCTAAATAGTGATCTCTTCATAAAAAAGAATTCTGTAAAACACAGATAAGATGAAAATGCAACAAATTAGTGAATCTCAAAGAGAAGTTTAAGAAGAATTGAAACACACGAATGTTATATTATAGATAAATATATTTGGATGAATTGTGAACTCCATTAATTGATACTAGAAGTTAAAATATTGTATAATATTTTGGAAGGTAATCATTAGGAAACTTAAAAATTAACCAGGATAAGATTCAGGAATCATTTCAATCAAAGAGAGAAACTATAAGTATTTTTCATGCAGAAGAAAATTATATATAATATATATTTTAAATATTTTAATGTGTAAAATAAGAAGCTTGAAATAAATGAATTTGATGTTATGCCTAATTTTTCAAATGCATATATATATATATATATATACACACACACACACAATTTAATTTATGGTAAGTTAACATCAACATTAAGACATAAACCTTTTTTTATTATTATACTTTAAGTTCTGGGGACATGTGCAGAACGTTCAGGTTTGTTACATAGGTATACAGGTGCCATGGTGGTTTGCTGCACCCATCAACCCATCATCTACATTAGGTATTTATCCCAGTGATATGCCTCCCCTGGCCCCTTATCCCCTAACAGGCCCTGGTGTGTGATGTTCCCCTCGCTGTGTACATGTGTTCTCAGTGTTCAACTCCCACTCATGAGTGAGAACATGCAGTGTTTGGTTTTCTATTCCTGTGTTAGCTTCCTGAGAACAATGGTTTCCAGCTTCATCCTTGTCCCTGCAAAGGACATGAACTCATCCCTTTTTATGGCTGCATAGTATTCCATGGTGTATATGTGCCACATACATTTGTTTTACAGTCTGTGAAGAGATTCAGAGAAGATCACATTTTAAGACCTGTACTTACCTCCCCATCTCTCCCGTGTGACAAAACCTAAAAGTACAAAGGGAAAGATAAGGAATGCCATTGCCCTTGGGACATTGGTAGAACTAACTGAACTTTGGAAAGGGGAAAAGGAAAAAGAGGAAAACCATATGTGGATGATTTAGACCTACACCTGAAGATTGGACAGGATCATTAAGAGGGTTCCAACCATGAAGACCCAGAAACAGTGTCGACCTGTCACTGAGCTTCATCAGAATGACAGAGAATGCTTCTCTATCTCTTCGCCACCCCCAACTAGGAAACAATTGTTGAGTAACAGGTCAAAGCAGTGTCCTCTGGGGGACTGAGCAGAATTTGGAGGGAAACTTAAAGGTGAGGATACAGCAGATACTGAGAAAAGCTGCTAAACTAGTCCAATCCGGAACACAAAGTATTGCTAGATGAGCAGGAAACCTATGGTGCACCGGAGTTAACTCTAAGAGGAACAAGTCCCAAAACCAAATCAACTCC
>NW_012116622.1:47668-49121 GCF_000951035.1 Colobus angolensis palliatus
AATCCGGAACACAAAGTATTGCTAGATGAGCAGGAAACCTATGGTGCACCGGAGTTAACTCTAAGAGGAACAAGTCCCAAAACCAAATCAACTCCTGATTAGATTGATTCAACCTTCTCCCTCAAAATACACATACACAGCCTAGTAAAAGGGAACACATGTGGGTTTTGCTTTCTATATATGAGTCTACACTACATAGTTCACTTTTTGAGTAAAACTTACCAGACATATATAGAAACAGAAAAGATACATAAAGGAAACATTGTTAAGAGACAAAGCAATTAATAAAACCGGATTCAAATGTGGCAGAGGTGTTGGAATTGTCTTTCAAGTAGATCTCATGGGCACTGTTCTAGAAGCCCTTAGTAGGGTATAAAGCCCCCCCCTTTTTTTAAATTATACTTATGTGACAAGATCATCCTTTTATCCCCTTATATAAAAGGTATTTCCAATCCACATTCATCTCTGTTTTGGTAGTCACATTTTTTGACACTTTGCAAATGTTAGTCCACTGTCTTATTCTTACATTTACAATGGTGGAGCAGTCTGTTGTCATTCTATGAAGTGTTCCCTCACAATGAAACAGTTTACTTTGGCTGATTTTAAGAGATTCTTCATGTTTGGTGGTGGTTTCCAGCTTAAACACATCATAATGAATCAACCAGCAAAGAAGAGAAATACTAAAAATCAGGCAAAAATATGTTGTTTTGCACATTCAAAACAAAATAAATTTATGTCTTACACATCCAAAATGAGGATTGTTTGACTTCCTGAATACAATTCATTTGTTTACTTTGAAAAAATTATCAAACGTTATACCCTTGAATATGTTCTCTCCTCATCTTCTCTACTTAGCTCTAATTTGTGCTACAGCCAATCACACATTATGCTGTTTGTAAAGCACATACGTGATACTCTCATCCTCCATGTGTCACTAGCACTCTCCTAGTTTACCTCTATTTGTCCCTCTGTGAAGCCCTCATGACATATCTTTATTATTCAATTCACACTTTCGGCAGCTTCATTTAAGTTGCTAAACAAAGTTTTCACTAAACAACAAATATTACTTATTTCACTTTTCACCAATATAAATTCTAATTTTTATTCCTCAATGACTGCCAAATATGAAAAAAATTCTTCCATATATTATATATATTGATGTATGTATGTGTTATATATACATACACAAAATTGCTAATGGTAACGGTGGTTTTCATAGGAGTCTATAACTACTGGAGATTTTGTGTTTCCTTAAAGACATAATATTTCCTTAAAGATATTCTATTACTTAATTTATCATAAAGATAATTCTTATGCTTTTATTAAAAACATAAATTAATAGGCTGGGTGCAGTGGCTCACATCTGTAATATCAGCTTTTTGAGAAAATGAGGCAAAAGGATCACTTGAACCTAGCAGTTTAAGGCTGATTTGAGCTGCGATTGCATCACTGC
>NW_012116622.1:49847-51584 GCF_000951035.1 Colobus angolensis palliatus
TAAAATCATAACTTGATAGTATCCTCTTTCTCATCTTTTGATGAGTAAAATATTAAAGTACACACTGGGTCAACACTGCCTTTCAATAAGGACGTACGTGGGGTATGATGACTCCAGCTGTGATCTGCACCACAGTGGGCAGAGTGGTCACAGTGGGTCCTCGGGCCATGGGAAACCGAGACCCCATTAAATACCCTGAACAACATGCCATCAAAGCACTTCCCATCTGACACTGCCCAGGGCCCACAGAAAGCTACAGCAGCATCACGACCTTTGCCAGCACAAAGCCCGGTGTCTTTTCACTTTATCTGTGTGTATGAGCACACACAGTTATGCTCGCCTGTGCATACCCTCACACCAGAGTGTACACTGTCCACAGTGGCACCGCCAGCTACTGAGGACTGTGCCTTTTACCAAGTCTTATTTCAGGCTGGCTCAGCATGAGGACATTGTGCATGCAATACTGACTTTGAACTGAGTCACTCAAAAATTAGTCAAATCAATTCAGGTAGTGTGTATTTTTCCTTCTCCTGCTTTTGAAAACAACCTGTAGAGGAGTTTTTTTAGCCACTTATTTAAAATGTTAATGAAGGAACCTGTGAGTGCAGAGGCACAGAAATGGGCAGTTGATTTAAGAGTCATTCCAACGCATAAGCAAGTTCCAAATGCTCTGAGAGGCAAGGAGGGGAAGATGCAAAGGGCGCCTTGAGAAGAACTGCTTTTGCGGTAAGACCTTGGCAGCTCCCAGCATGCTCGCTGCAATGGCATTCACCCCACTGTGGTTGTCATCATCAATGTGACTTTGTTTTTTTAGAAGGATCTGTTGTGGTCAGGGTTACACCTGTCCTTCCCCACACCATGGCCCTCCAGGCAGTTCCTGGCAGGTGCTGGCCAAATGGGACTAGCGTAGAAACAAAGGACCAGGCCCACAGAAACAGGGACCCCGGGGCTTCCAAGGGGGACAGCTGACTGCCTGGTACAGAATCCATAGAATTATCCACTGTGGGAGCTGGAGGGACCTGCGCAAATCCCTGGGGAGTGTGTTACAATTTCCCCAAATACTGTAAAAGGGAAAAGTACTCACACTTTCTCACGTGAAAGACTAATGATGTCTAGGAGCTGACACAGAACAGGCGGACTGCAGGGACAGCGAGCTGTGTCAGGACAGAAATGAGCAAGCTTGAGTCTCCGGGGACACCTGCGGAAAGAGTAATGCAAGGCACACACCAGGGCTGTGACTCACTCCTCAGAGCAGGCTTGGGTCCCCAGAGTAAGGATGAACAGACAGCCTTCCCGCATCATGTACTGCGAATGGCGGGGCTGCAGGAGATGTAGTGCTCTTGCCGGTGGGCTGCCAGAGACCTGTCAGTCAGACCCACCTCTTAGTGAGGGTCCCCTCATTGCTTCTCTGGGATGCATTTCATCATATTCAGTTGTTACTCACGATTCTTCCTGACAGTCTGCAAGCGTTGCATCTTTTTCAGGCCTGGGGTCTGGCCCTACCCCAGGGGATTCTTGCCTCCACACCAGGGACCTGGTTACTGCTGACAGCAGGGAGAGAAGCAGGCAGAGGGGTCCAGCATGGGCCTCCCGCATTCATAAATCCTATTTTTCAACCAACATTGCGAACTGCCTGTCTCCTGCTCAAAGAGGAGACTCAGGTCTCAGGAGTGGTCAATGCTGAGCTGACAAAGCTATTGAAATTCCCATCTCCATAGTCTTGAGATCTCTAGTGTT
>NW_012116622.1:53094-54752 GCF_000951035.1 Colobus angolensis palliatus
CTCCCCTGAGGAACCCCTTACCAAAAAGAATTGAACATAATAGTGTTGCTTAAATATAAACTGGCTCATCTGATCAACCCGATACTGAGCCCAGGACACTCCCCTCAAGGTGGCTCCAGTTCCCTATCATCTCGACTTTTCTCCCTGGCCTCCCACACTCCCTGAGCCTGCCTGGAGTCCCCCCTGTCACCTCTGCTGTCCACTCCAAAGAGAATAAGAAACCAAGAGCATAAGCCCCCCACAGGTTGAGGACAGAGGCTTGGCAACACTTCTTTCCCTTGGAAAATTCCTCTACTAGCAAATCTGCTTCCAGGTGGCAAAAATGAGAAGTGCTGGGCCAGCAGCCAGGTGCACAGCTGCAGAAGCTGCGTGGACCTGCCTCAGGGGCCAAAGGGAAGGGCTGTCCACAGGGAGGCCACGTGTAGAGTGAGTCCAGAGGGACCAGAGAGAGTCTGGGATCCAATCAGGGATGACCCTACTTTCAGTTGGGTCTGGCAGATTTTCAAAATCCGGTCTTTCCAATAAGGCCATACCAAAGCTCCCCAGGGCGTCAGGGTCCCCAGTTCCTCCAGAGCCCCCCATGAAGCTGTCATTTCCTCTCAAGTTGCATACACTGGCCAGGTAAAGGCAGTTTCTACTCACCAGGCAAATGGTCAGCTCGCCTTCAGATTTACCAAAGAAATCTTGGTCCTACCCCACACTTGCCGGCTCAGTAGGCTTTTCAAAATGCAGGTATCTCTGGAGCTGTTTTGTGGACACCAGGAGCATTAATGGACAAGCCCTGTGCTGGTACCATGGTACCCTGTGCAGCTGGGTAAGGCTGGAAGACATTGGGGGCAGGGCCCCGACATGCCCACTCTGGAACAGCGTGGGACCTGGGGAAATCGCCAGTTGTTTCCTGTCCTGCCATGGCTGTTCTACACATCCCTGAAGACTATGAGCATGGGTTGTGGTGCAGTAGTGGTTGGGTAGGACCAGAAGTGTCCATTTCTGACTTGGAAGCAGAAGACATCCAAGGCTTGGGGTAGAAGGGGGGGCTCCAGCTCCATACCATTCCCAGTGCCAGATTCCCATGGCAGAAACAGAAAGGATTATCTGGCAACCTACCAAGGGTCAGATGCCATGTCAGCCCTAGCAGAAGCTGCCTAACCCTGGCTGTTTCAATGACAGTTAGACACTCTTGGGAAGGTGGAGCCCTTTGTGGGAGCTCAGGATGGGTGTCCTGGAAGTGCCACTTAAAGACCACTGAGGCCTTTCAAAATCCCTGTGTTAGAGCTGCACCTCTCCATGTGGGCTACAGTGCAGTCACCTACCGAGCTTTAGGACAAGCCCAGGGCTCAGCTGCCCAGACCAGTGCCTTTAGCACTTTCATAGCAGGGATAACTGGCTTGGAGAAGCGTGCCTGGGAGCCCATGTGGCACTGCCTGGCTGGGTCCTCAGCTGACAGAGGTGAGGGTAGGGCTCATGGGGACTTGGTAATGCTGTGAATTATATATGTTTGGCAGGACGGTGCCACAATGCCAAGGCCCCACGTCTTGGAAATTCCATGAGGTCTGCATGAGGATGAACTAAACACCAAGTGCAGTCCTCAAAGGAGTAACAAAAGAAATATCCACACAAGCGACTCTTTGAAACTGAGTCTGGAAGAAGGGCCTGCC
>NW_012116622.1:54947-55812 GCF_000951035.1 Colobus angolensis palliatus
TCATGTCTATTTTTAATATGTTAAAGATTTTGTATCCAGTTTATCTAAAACTCCTTGTTTAAAAAGAGTTTAATTCTAGCAATACATACATGCTTTTCTCTGCATTGTTTTATAATTTGATGATAAATGTTTTCCCCCAATATATGACTGTATGGATAATACTTTTTAAAAAGATACAGTAAAATCTGATCTGTCTCACTTGATCATGTGGCTAAACGAGTCAATCCTTCCATCAAATAGAAATATCTGGTATCACTTAATCTGATTAATAAGAACACCCAGTGTGCACATGCACCCACGATGAGAAGACCAAAAAAACAGCCAAAAAGGAGAGAATCTCATGATTTCTGTGTAAACTCCTAGGGATACTATAAATATTTTTTGCTAGAAAGAGTATTTTAAACAAAAGGTCTTCAGGTATGTGTATTAAAATTGCCTTGGATATGAGGGACCCTATCACTTGCAAAACTTGGCAAATTGGATAAATAGTGATTAAAAATACAAATTACACAGAAAACCCTTTTAATAAATTGTTTTAATTTAATCAATTAATTAAGTAAATAATTTGAGACGGAGTTTCATTTTTGTTGCCCATGCCGGAGTGCAATGGCACGATCTTGACTCACCACGACCTCCGCCTCTCGGGTTCAAGCGATTCTTCTGCATCAGCCTCCCGAATAGTTGGGATTACAAGCATGTGCCACCAGGCCCTGTTACTTCTGTATTTTTAGTAGAGAAGGGTTTCTCCACGTTGGTCAGGCTGGTCTCGAACTCCCGACCTCAGGTGATCCGCCCGCCTCGTGCTCTCAAAGTGCTGAGTTTACAGGCGTGAGCCAGCGCGCCCTGCCGAATAAATTGATCTTTA
>NW_012116622.1:59833-72285 GCF_000951035.1 Colobus angolensis palliatus
CCAGGATTTCCTGCACCGCCAGCAGCCTCTTCCCCACGCACGGAGTGCTCTCAGGGCACGCGGTCTGGCACGCTATGGCCACTGCAGGGCTGTCAGAGGCTCGTGGTCATCCTGACCATGTGATCCAAGGCGCCCCGGTCCTCCGGGTCCCGCACGGAGCGCGGCGTCAGCGCGGACAGCTCCAGTCCGTGAGCATCTGGAGGCGGTTCTTGGAGCTCTAGGGCTTCGGCGCCCTCTCTGGGAGCGGAGGCAGCTCAAGCTGGTACTTTTCCCTGAACTGCTCCCAGCAGGGGCGCTCCAGTAGCCACTGCATGAGGCGGACGTGTAGGTCGTCACTCCAGCGGCAACATCCCATGGCGGGGGCCCTCGCGTGGGCACCCTCCCCTGCTAGCTCAGGGCTCGGATGCGATCCGTTTGACCCTCCCTGGCGCCTTTCCTCAGGGCGATGAACCCGAACGCGTTTTTCCTTTCAAGGTCAAGACCCGGGACATAAGTTCAACAAGTAGTTGGTGACGATAGCGTGCCCTAATTGCTATCGAACGGCCTCTTGAGGAAAACAACGCAGGGAAGTCCTGAACGGATGCTCAGCTGCTTTCCTCATTTTCTTTTTAATTCCATGATGAGTCTGTGTCAGTCTGACAGCATCTCTCCTGGGCTCTGTGACTCTGCTGGTCTTCAGTGCCTACTGAGAGGGGTCCCTGGCCGTCATCAGGCAGGAAAACCTCAAAGCCGTCTGTCCTCAATGTGGGATCCCTGGGCCAGCTGCATCAGCCTCACCGGGAAACCTGTTGATCTGCTCATTCTTGGGCCCTGCACCAGGCCTATTCAAAGAAAGACTCCCGGGGCAGGGCCTGGTAGTCTGTTTCCACCAGATGTGTGCTAAAACTGAGATGAACCAGCCCAGGTGATGGTGATGCAGGAAGCGCCAGGCTGAGAGCCAGTGTCCAAGGCAACTGTGCCCATGGGGCAAGGGCAGCCCCTGCCTATGCAGCTGTGATTAGGGCTGTGTTCCCCTCCCTGTCCTACCAGTTGATGTCATTGTGGGGGCACTCAGCTAAGGCCACCAGGGTATATCCACAAAGCCATGGTAGCAGGCGACGATATCGCCGATCCAGCCATTGTGGTCAGTCTCCTGCGCTTCCTTGACGCTCAGCCCCCGACGCACCAGCGTCCCCAGCAGCCCCATGCCTCCGGGACACTCCCCTCGCCCTCCACACCATGCTCCTCCTTGTCCTCTAAAGGGTAGAAAGAGTTGTCCGAGGCGATGCTGCGTGTATTAGACGGACTCAAGAAGTCCTGCAACTCTTCATAATGAGCGCGGTCTTCCTCGACCTGCGCTCCCCGGGGTGGGGACGGCGGTGACGGGATCATGCAGTGCGCCCCGCCGCCCTCCCGCCCAGTCCCAGTCAGAAGCACCCTGCTGGCGACTAGAGGCAAGGGCAGAGGGCGCCGGCCAAGGGAGTGAGGCGTGGGGCAAGTGCCAAGGTCCCTACTTCTCGCTTCTGTGTCCCCAGAGAAGCCATAGCTCCCGCGCTCCAGCCCGTCAGAAAACTGCCTTCTTTTACATTATTAAGTTTGTTTTCATTTTAATTTTTTTGGACATTGATAAAATCACTTTCTGATTTTTGAATAATTTTCAAATTTACCCTTGAAAATTTTTTTTACAATGTATTTTAATGCTTTTATTCTTTTGTGAATTATAATTATTGTAATTTCTATCTTCAATTATTGTGGAAGAATTTTATAAAAGTCTTTTTCACATAATAAAGTCTAATATATGAACTATTATTTATTCTCTCTATCTCAAAAATGAATTTTAATTAAAGTTTTAGAACACTTTATGTTTTGAGACTTTTGTAACTTATGTGACGTTATAACTATTATTCTTCACTCTTCTAGTGAATTTTTAATGTCATTCAAAGGGTACATCTTGATTTACTAAGAATTAAACATATTTCTCAAAAATATTCTTATCAGATTTTTAGAATTTCACCTTCCACTGGCATGTTAAGCATGTTCTTCTTCCATTTTAATGCATATTTTCCCTCCATGTTATACTCCTTATTCACCCTCCATTCAAGATGTGAATTTTTTTTATTATTTATCTTTTGAGACAGAGTCTCACTAAGTGTATCACCCATGCTAGACTGCAGTGGCATGATCTTGGCTCACTGCAATCTTTGCCTCCCAGATTCAAGTGATTCTCCTGCTTCAGCCTCCTGAGTAGCTGGGATTGTAGGTGTGCACCACCATACCCCATTAATTTTTGTATTTTAAGTAGGAACAAAGTTGTTCCATGTTGGCCAGGCCAATCTTGAATTCCTGACCTCAAGTGATCTGTCTGTCTAGGCCTCCCAAAATGCTTGGTTTACAAAAACAGCAATTAAATGCTGGAATGATGACTGGGAACTTGTCTAGAGTCTCCAATGATTATTCTCCCTATAATAAGGCAGAAAGCCTTCCTCAGAATTCTCTGGACTGACATCACTCATTGTCCAGACCTGTTAACAGTCTGCTGCAACCCAGTGCTGTGAGTCTCAAATGTGTTCCTCCAATAATGCGGTAGAAGGCCTGAGTTTCCCCATAATAATATCTTTGAATGCCTGGAGGCTTTTAAGGCACAAGAATGTATTGATCCTATGAACTTTATGTTTTGTAAAAATCTCAGACTAGGTGAGGTGTTCGGACAAATTAAGATTCAGGGTGATATCCACCATTGAGACAGAAAATCAGTCTAAAAAATTATAACCTCAAAGTCCAGAATGAGAAAAAAAGCTTTCCTTAGACCCTCCTTATAATTGTCTTTTTATACATAGATGTAAGTACTAAAGGACAAGCTCTGCCTGATGTAGCTGGCCTAGATATATACAGATTTATTAATTGTAGAAGAAACAATTATAATTTTCAGGTAAAATGGCTACATAAAATATTTACTTGCTGTTTTTGAGACAAGTTCTCACTCTGTCACCCAGGCCCAGTGCGATGGCACTATCAGAGCTCACTGCAGCCTCAAAATTCTGGATTCAAGCAATCCTCCCAACTCAGCCTCCTGAGTAGCAGGGATAACAGGTGCACACCACCACTCAAGGCTAATTTTCCTTTTATTTATGGTAGAGATGTTGCCCAGGCTGATCTCAAACTCCTGGCCTCAAGTGATTTTTCTGCCTTGGCCTCCCAAAGCCCTGGGATTATAAGTATGGCCACTATAACCAGCCTTAGATCAATTTTTTTTAATACAGATAGCTTCCCAACTAAAAATATTTTATTAGAATTCTCTTAATTCAGCAAAGCAATGTTATTACTGACCCAGTCTTCACTTATTTTCAGCTTATATGCAAGAACAAGATTGCCTTTATTTTTTAATTTATGCTTTATTTTACATCCTCAAGGTGCACAATATGTTCTTTTGAGAGACATATACATAATGAAAGGATTACTATAATCAAGAAAATTAAATCAATCATATCACTTAGCTGTGCTTCTTTTTGTGATAAGAACACCAAATGTCTAGTCCCTCACAACTTTTGCCCTTCATCTACCTACTTTCTTCCCACCAGCCTGACCAATGTAATCACGTTTTTTAATGTATTGAAATTTTAAAAATAGATTTCAAATATGAGCGAGACCATGAAGTATTTTGCTCTGTGTGTCTGTCTTATTTCACTGAAGAAAACTGCCATTTACATGTCTCCTAAATTGAGTACAGAAATAGAGTGCTAGTCAAGAATGTGTTTCAGTTTTGTTAGATTATTTTTTCCAAGTTATCTTCTTTATCAATTTTTACTTTGTACTCCAGAAGAATCAAAATTCTTGAATTAAAAAAAAAGTCTGTAACCAGACTATTGATAAATAACTTCCTTTAGGGATTAAAAACTCAAGAAGTTAAAGATTTCTGGATTAATGATTGACAATGTTCTTAGTGGTCTCTCTTTGATTTATTTCAATTGTAAGTAAGTCTTGGTAATATTCTAACATAAATTCTGAAAAGTGAAGAGAATAAATGAATTAAATATTTCTAGGAACATCAATAGAATAAGATTGTCTTGGTTAACGGCTAAGAAAATACGCTAAATAGATACAGACACTTTTTCATCTTCCAAAATCAGAGTCAAAGACTAAATGATCGTAAAATAGCTACTTCTGTCTCTGCAAAAGTAAATCTGAGCTAAATTAGAAGAATGTCAGGAAAAAACTTTTCCTTGAAAACTAAAAACAAACAATGTAATTAAATTATGAGGCACTGACTGTTGCAGAGAGTTTTAACATGAGTAGAAAAGCTCACAAAATATAGGTGAAAATTAAAAAGAAGTGCAGGGTTGGTGCTCTAAGGTGAATAATTTTATCATCTCGGATCACTTGGAAAAAAGCAGCAAGTCCAAAAGAAGCTAGTGATAGCTTTCTCTCTGCTGACCTCTAATGTGCTGCATGAAATACACGGGGGAGAAGAGAGACAGTTTATTATACAGTCTATGTAGTATAGAGTGAAAGAATAAGAGAACATTTCTGATAAGTATTTTCAACATTGGGAGAATCATTCCCATTTAAGGAACTAAAATACAAGTAAGATGTTTCTTGCCACATAACTCTCAGCTAGCCAGGCTCTAAAAAGGACAACACTGGACACCTTGACAATGTTAAAAAACAGGGTTTACTCACTCTTGAATACTAAGACCTCTGCTTACCTTTGGCAACGCCTTCTCTGTTTTGTTGAGGTTCTGCTTTGTTTCATTGAACAACTCTCTTGGGCTATTTTCAGTTGTGCCAGTGATTTAATTTGTTTTCTGAATCTAATGATAAAAATAAATATTGTTTTGTGTGTAAATAGCATTCCTAGATATATCTTACAACTTGGTGTGCCATCTACCTAATTTTGAACCTATAGGATGGGAATAAAAAGCATTGTGAAAAACACCAGGTGATTTTCTCAAAGTCAAATATTCTTGTCCATCCTACTTTTCTTTCAGCTTTCCTGCTGCATGGGACATGGCAATAAATGGCAGCTCTCTGCACACAGAGATAAAATTCAGTTGTTGAAGATGTCAGTCTTCTTCTTGACCAAATTCTATACTGGTACAAACATGTGGGAGCAATGCACCTTCTGAATCATTTCAAATTTGTGCTCTTCATTAGAGCAGATAAGCCAGTGCCCTAGGAGACGTAGCTATTACATTCTATCATAGAATTTTCCAGGCTGTATCA
Organism: Colobus angolensis palliatus; assembly: GCF_000951035.1. Taxonomy (NCBI): domain Eukaryota; kingdom Metazoa; phylum Chordata; class Mammalia; order Primates; family Cercopithecidae; genus Colobus; species Colobus angolensis. Next base: position 65,033 of record NW_012116622.1, read on the forward strand.
TTGGGATTCTTAGTCAAAATTTAAATTAATTTCATTCTTTATACTGCATAAGAAGTTTATACCACTTTATGCTTAGTGAGTAATTAAACTTATATGACAGTTTAAATAATGACAGTCTCATTATTCAAAGCCTTGTACCTCTTCACCATCATTTTACACAGGAACCTTCCTCTTTCAATGGTTTATATTAAAAAACCCAAGACAACTGAAATCAATCCCATAAAAATTATGCTACAATTATTTTAAACCATAACATAATAGTATTATCTTTGATATGAATCTGAAAATCGATTTATTTCTTATCTTTTGATAGATATTCATTAGTATATTCTATCCTATTTTATTACATTGTGGAAAAGTATTTTAATGTTAGAATAATATTTGTGCATATTAACTCCTCTACTTATCCATTTATTCATCTTATTTATGGTGTACTGTATTCTAAAAATTGCACTGGATAATGATAATATCTTAACAAATAAGAAAAATAGTGCCTTTGCCACCTTGGAATTTTCAATCTGGTAGTAATAAATATAAGAGTTTTCTGAATATTATAATCTGATATAATATACTCAGAGAGAATGTAATAACAGCAACCCAGCACTGAAAAACTGTTGCATGAGCTGAAATGTGATTAATAGCTAGGATCTTGAGAAATAATAAAGTCTGTGAGGTCAACTTAACTTGGTCAGACTTAAAAAGAAAATAAGCACTCGTCTTTATTCTTTGTAAGATAAGATATTCACCATTTTATTTTTCTACCCCAGCCTGTTCAAATATACAAGTAAGACAAATGGTTTACAGTGTGTACAAACTCTGAAAACATACTCTCAGAAAAAAAAAATCATATTAAAAAATTTATATTGTATGATTTTATTTACCTAAATGCATAAACATAAAAAGTAGATTAAGTGTTGTGAAGGAATGGGGGAAGGTGAATGGAGAATAAATGTTATTGGGTATTGGGATTCTTCTGGAAGTGATAAAAGTGCCCAGGCAGTAGAGAGTTCTGATGGCTGCACAAGTGTGATATACTAACATTCTCTGAATTAAATACATTAGAACATGACTTTCACGGTAAGTGAATGGATCTCAACAAACCTTGTACAAAAAAAAAACAAAAAAGCCATTATTGATGTTCTAGTGAAGATTCCACAATAATTTATTAATTAAAATAACTTAACTAGCAAAGGTATACATTCAAGGTGGTTATCCCATGTATAACCATAAAGTAATTACATTCCATGAAGTTACAATGAGCTCACAGGCTCTCACACATAGGATCTCAGGACACTATTTACATCATATATGGGAGGTCACAATAAATCATCATGAAACCAACTTTTCATGTACAACCAAAGCAAAAGAAAGGCCTCAGAGGGGAAGAGAAGGAGGAAGGAGGAAAATCATAGATAAGAGAACCTTTAGAAACATCAAAAAAACTCACAGATCCATTTTCATAATCCAGAAACACCCCAACCCGACCCAGAGGCCTTTGCACATGCTGAATTAAAGGTGGAGGGCTGGTGGAGAGACTATAGTGATTGCTCCGCTTTGAGGAAATTAACAAAAATGTTTCATCAGAATCAATAACGATATTGGTATCTGCTGTCCTGGAATCTCTACAGACTCCCAGAATCCAGGTGGAGGAGTGGGTCACATCCACTTCCCAGTAATGCCTGCCGGAGGTGAATGCTTGCGCTCCCCACACAGCAAAGCTCTCCACTCCCTGGGGATCCATGGGTGCACTGCGATGGTCATCTTCAAATATCACATGTCTCACATCCTCAGAAAGGCTTATATAGCAAGGAGTCATTTCTGTGCTCAGAGCATTATGCACTGACAAGGAAAAAATATTATATTAGTGAGAGCTATGAGGCACAGAGGCTCTGTGGCTCAATTATTCACTTCATTTGCTCTTCTTCCAAGAAAATACAGAAAAAAGGAAGCCAAGAGAGTTCAGTGCCATGCATCCATGAAGATGAAATGTCATTACAACCCTACAGCACATACAATTATGTATTGTTCCTTAAATAATAGAGAAAAAATGTGACCACATCCCTGGGCAAAGTAATGATTTAGTATCTACCTCTGCACAGTTTCTTTCAGGGCATATCAACAATTTTTTTCTTTAATAGAAAAATCTTCTTGTATTATTTGTCTTTAAGATCATCAATAGGTAGACATCACTTTGCTGTGATGTATTTATTGGAATGTAAGTTATGCCTGTCATAGTCTCAAACATCAAAACTTTGGTAGAAATTAACACATGTAAAGTTTATAAGTTTCTGAAAAGCATACCCTGGCTTTAAACTATCTGTTTAGCCCCTGATTCAATCTGCTCTGGGTTTCTGCCCTCTGCTACCTAGACCTGTTCTCTAGAATGGGCCTAACATGGTTAGCTACGTTCACAGATTCCTCAGCTTTCAGTTGTTACGAGATGTATCTGATGGCATTAGAATTATCCTGATTATGGACATTTTAGTCATTTTCTTTGTTGCTCAAAACGTTCTGATTTTATAAATAATAAAGTTTACTTGTAAAATGAATGTAAATGCACATACAATAGAACCAATTAAAAACCATTATGCCAAATCTAAGCCTTCAAAATTGAATTAAAATACTCATGCCACCATGAGAATTAGTGTCTTCATAACTACATGACGTGAATCCTCTTTGTCCTCTTATTCTGAAGACAAAGTATGCATCGTGCTTCACATTTTGATCAAACTCTAAGTCAGGAAATTGAGTTTTGATCATTGTAGTATTACTATGCAGGCAGAGAAGATGCACATGTTTTAGAAAACTATGTATTACCTACATGTCAAAAATAATAACTTAAATGAGAAAAGTCTCGACCAAGGGACCCAATAAGGAAACGATTTGAGGCTGGACTGCCAAGCAGCTGGCTCTTACCTCTGAAGTTGTTGAGCATTTCTAGGACTCCAGTTATGCGCCATGAAGTGAGCTCCGGGTTCACTGGCTGGGGCTTTTGCATCTGTGCCAAATCAGCCCTGCAAAAAAAACGGTCTCAGTTATATTTCCAGGCCCAGAGCTAATCACACAGTCATATAAGGGTATCATATTTTCATATAAGATGTTTCCTCAGAATTCTGCCAGTTTTGGTTAACTGCGTGTACATTTTATTCCACACTCTAGGGGCCATAAGAATGTTACTTTTTCTGAATTTTATTGCATAAAAACCCAATTTCCCCAGATATGCTGTTTTCAGACATTACACAACTTCTAAACTCATTAAAAGTCATTACCTCCCTCTGCCCATCACACCTCCTGAGGGAATGAAGAAATCCTGGAAATATTTCAGAGAGCAGAAAACTCAGACAAAAGCATTTGGGACCACAGCCTGCAGTTGTCACTAATGTTAGTCAGTGTCTAACAGAGAATGTTCACTGAGACAAAAGGCTTTAATCTTTTGTGCAAAACAAAGGAGTCTAATTCGAGCCTGAGAACCCTGCTGCTGTGGGTCCTGAGGCAACCATTTTCCTGAGGTCTTTCCTAGAACTGGGTATATTGTGATGGAACAGGTCCTGGTTATTGATGCTGTTAGGAACAAAACCTTCCTCCTTGGCCCACCCTGAGGGAATCTCTCTCCTACCTCTGTCTTTTTTTTTTTTTTTAACCTCCCATCCCTCTAGAGTAGAAGACACCTCTATGATTCCACAGAGTAATTTTGTATTAAGATCTGTGAGGTAGGGCTGTACAGGATGGATGGAATGAGAAGAACAAATTTCAGAATGGCAAATTGTTTTTACGTATATTTGAATTCATACAAATTTTAAGATGAAAACTTTCCAGACCAAAGAGAAGAAGACCTCAGGCCCTCTTTTGAAACAAAAATGGAAATAGCCACTCAGAATGATATTAGTACCTCAAAATGTATATATCCCCTTCATTCACAAGAGAATGAACTTTTCAGAAATAGCACTTTTTTTAGTGTAAACTCACCTTGCTGATCCATTTCTCACATCCTGCAAAAAATAAAAGATAATGTTAATTATGAGAGATTTTTCCTTCTGCATCTTTTCTCATACTCTTTTTCTTTCTGTTTTAGTGTTTTAAAAATGTGTATCTTTTTATTCTCCTGTAAGGAATGGTTCAAGGCTACGTTAATAACAGAATGTCAACTAAATAATGAAAAGCTTAATCAGTGGGCATGAAGAAGAAAGGAGCTGAGCAAGAGATGGTGGAGTAAAGCAAAGATATCTAGGCTTCCAGTATCATTAATTTCCTAATCTTATTTCCAAGGAAAGGTCTGACCACACATGACAACTATTAAAACAAAACAGAACCATATGAGAAACAGAGTGCACGGACATTGATGAGCAACTTTCAAAAACCTCGCCCAGGCAAGGGGAAAACCCTCAATGTCTTCAGCAAATCACTGTTATATGGGACATCAGAGAGTGAGGAGGAACTAGGGCATATAAATGGAGTATTGCTAATCTTCCCCTAGCCTCGAGTTCTAATGATTTTAGATGATCTCTCTGTGTGGATAGTACTCCAAATTATATTGAAGATAATTTTGTTATATGTGATCTGCTAAAATGGTAAAAATTTCCCAAACATTATCAAAGTATGCAGTAATAAGTGACTGGACAAAGGTAATGTAATCGTGGGAGTCAGACAGCATGTGTCACTTAGCTTAGAGCAGTGACATATGCAGGTGACATTTGCATGTCCTGGCAGCAATGTCTAGCAAGGACTTCCCATCTCTGAGGATGGACCCTCCCTCCTCACCTGGAGCAGCTCCATGTCAGGCATGTGGCACGTCTCCCACAGCTCTCTGTACATGTCTTTCATCCTTTCTAAATGTTGGGTCATTCTCACTTGACTGTCTTGTAGTTGTTGGAAAAGCTCTTTTGCTTCTCTTTCCAGTGCCTGCAGATGCAGTTGCTCTTCCTCATGGAGAAGTAGATGCATCTTTTGATATTGAATAGTGATTATCACCTTCCTTAATGACACATAGTCCTGCAGAGATGTTTGGATTAAAGAATTACATGTTCTCACTCTCAATAGAAAACTTCAAATAATTATATGCTGGGTGTAATCAAGCAATTTGTAAACTTTCTGCCTCACTCTTGCAAAGAGTCTTGAATATTTGGTGTTTTGTTTTTTTTTTTCTGTCCATCTTTTTCAATATTCCTATTCTCTCTCCCATTTTAAATCAAAACCTATATAAAGACTTCTGGTTTCTGTCACTGTGATGCTTCTTTACAGTTCTTACTGAGTCAATTATTTCCTCTATTAATCTCTCTTTTAGGATTTTTCCATGTCTAATTCACCTGAATGTTAAAGAACATTTAGCCATACATCATATTATGTATTTTTTTTACTTTTACTATATTTTTACTCTATTTACTATTCTATTTCTTTCCTCTTCCTCACACCCAATCTTAGTGAAATGTCTCATCTCCAGTGTCTGAAAAGGTTTATACCGACCTTCAAATTTGAACTGGAATACATATCATGCCATTTATCCAATATACTAGAATTAATTTGGCTAGTTTGTGTGGGCTTCTCTATTTGTGATTACTATAATATCAATGGAAATCACTATATTTTCTTGGGATGAAATCACTATCTTTTAACTGGTAGTTGGAATTTAGCTAAAAAGTATAAACCAACATGGTGTTTATTTGCATAAAAATAAATGAAATACTTTCATTCTTACCACTAACGAACGAAATTTTCTAGTTTCCTGATTTAGATTATTTTGTGTCTCTTGATTGATTTTCCACAAAGAGTCCATTTTCTTTATAAGTTTCTCCTGCAAAAGAAGCAAGAAGCTTAGCAATAATGGAGACAGTATACTAGATTTCATCCCTTATCAATTAAATAAAAAGGCTATAACTGAAAGAAACACAAATTCAAGTTAGAGTGGAGTGGCCAGATTTTTCCATGTTAAACAAATTTGATTCTAATAATTTGGATGTGAAAAGTCATAGAAATATAATGAGAGTTTTAAGGGACCCTTCAGACAATATCATCAATTTTTGGAGAAACTGGCTTTTATGTAAAATGACTTTGAAAAGTGTTCTTGGTGTTGGTCACCTGTTCCACAGCTCCATTCTACATGTTCAAACAATGTTTCTAAGGAAACCTCCTTTAGTAAAGTCTCAACACAGCTATGATTAGAGTGCCAAATTAGTCAGCAACATTGAAAGGACACGTTTATGTGTTATGATTGACATGGAATAATCACCACCTCCACCATCTGCATTCTCATCACCATCATTGTCACAGGCCCTCATCATTCTTATTTGGTACTCTATACATATCAAACTGCCTTAGAGGCATCACATACCCTGCATTCCTCAGCAGCCCATCCTATTGGACTGTGGCTGTGAGCCATGTGCTCTGGTGACTCAGAGCAGGGCCCACAGAGCAATCGCTTGTCAGCCTCACAGAAGAGCTCCTTAGTCTCCTCATGGAGCACACAGATACGGTGTGAGTTGTTGATGTTCTGAGGTCTGGTCTGTCTGGCTAGGGAAGCCAGCTTTTTCAGTGCCGCATTGGTGTTGAAGTTGGGCTTTGCTGAGATTTCTCTGCACTCAGGGCAGCGCATTGGTGCTCTGCCTTCTTCCCAAGAGAGGCAGAGGCAGGGCCTGCAAAAGCTGTGCCCACAGTCAATGGTGACCGGGTCTATGAAGTAGTTCATGCAAATGGAGCAAATGAGCTCATTCTGGAAGGCTTGCAGGGTGTCTGAATCCATATCTCTGAAAATTAAGAAAAAGATCAGAATTTCTTTCTCTTATTTTTATTTGTCCTGATGAAAAGGAAAGAAAAGGCCAGTGGACAATTTTCCTTGTCTGCTTGAGCTCTGTCCAATATGTCTAATAAGTTAGCTCCAGCACAAACTGAGACATAGTAAATGCAAACATGCTGGATTTATAAAGTTTTCCCTCAATAGCCACTGAAGATTGGGTCCAGGACTCCCTGAGATACCAAGATCCTAAGATGTTCCAGGCTCTTATTAGTAAATGGTGTGGAATTTGCATGTAACCTAAACCTATCCTCCTGAATACTTTAAGTCTAGATTACTTTGAATGCCTAATACAATGTAAATGCTGTATAAATACTTGTAATGCCATACTATTTAGGAACAGCAAGAAGATTGTTTAAAACATGTACATGTTTGGCAGGGCGCGGTTGCTCACGCCTATAATCCCAGCACTTCAGAAGGCTGAGGTGGGAAGATCATGAGGTCAGGAGATCGAGACCATCCTGGCTAA
>NW_012116622.1:73424-73766 GCF_000951035.1 Colobus angolensis palliatus
GGAGGCGTCCTTCCCTCTGGGAAGCCTGACCCAGGTCTAACAGTGCCTCAGGAGATAGGCAGGGAAGCTTAGCGGGTGGGGGCAGCTTGTCTCTATCCCATCTCAGTTGCAGGCGAGGGGTCGGTTGCAGCAGCAGTGGTGACCCTGACAGCTTTCTTTTGTGGGACTCGTGGCCGGCAGCTCTGGGTGGAGAAGAGCTACTTGATCCTAGAGCTGGAGGATCTTTGTGCTGCATGTCCTTCCCCCGCATTAGCAATGCTGGAGAGCTGGGCAGGTGGTCTTTACCCAGCATCTTCAAGGCCGCCTTCTTTGGCCACAGGGAGCAGCCCGGAACTGGGGCAG
>NW_012116622.1:73816-82227 GCF_000951035.1 Colobus angolensis palliatus
TTCCAAGAATTAATTAACAATTAATTATCTTCTAAAATAACAATAAAAGTGAAGATATGTATTAGGTTTTCCACTCTACACTAGAAAATCCAGAAATGCAGTTAATGGAAGCATGGCCACCAATTCGCCATTCCTCTTAGTGACTTGTGAGTTGTAGCCACTTGGAAGCCCTTGTCAGAGGGTTACATCTGCTTGCTTGCTTGCTTTCCCTTTTTTTGTTGTTGTTGTTGTTGTTGAGATGCAGTCTCACTCTGTCACCAGGGCTGGAGTGCAGTGGCACTTACTGCAACCTCTGCCTCCCAGGTTCAAGCAATTCTCCTGCCACAGCCTCCCGAGTAGCTGGTATTACAGGCACCCGCCACCACGCTAGGATAATTTTTTTTTGTATTTTAAGTAAAAACTTGGTTTCACCATGTTTGCCAGGCTAGTTTCTAACTCTAGACCTCAAGCGATCTGCCTGCCTTGGCCTCTCAAAGTGCTAGGCTGCAAACATGAGCCATCGTGCCCGGCCAATTAAAACTATTTTCAATGGCTTTCTAATCTAGTCTGCAAAATGCAAATTTTGAAGAGACGCAAAGAAGACCTTTGCAACAAGAATTTTCAAAGTAATTCAACATTTTTAACATTGACTTTGGTGTACATTATAACCATTACTACATGCCCCCATTCTAGTGAACATTTTAGGTATTTTATGGGTTCTATCTTTGCATGAAACTATCGAAATATACCTTTTCACACTTAAAAATATCTAACAATACAGAAAATAGTCACATAAGAAGAATCCAATAGCAAGGGAACACAAACCATATATTACAAATTGAAGATACTTTATATTGATTTTCTGTAAAATCACGAAGACAGTATTGTTTGCTTAGAAAAGACCCAAGCATGCTGCCGGGTAAATTTAAAGTATTTTTAAGAGAAAATGTGAGCATGATGGGTTTACTGCAAATTTCATACGTACAAGGCTACTATGAATGGTTGCAGTCTAGAAGCTCTGTAGATATCCAGATTACAAGTAACCTCTGGTGCTCCAAAGCCCAGCAGCCACAAATCTGGTGGGTCCTCACTGAAGGAGAGAGAAATCTCTGCACAAGCATCCTTTTAAAGGATATGGGCCGACGAAAGACCACACCCACTTCCTGAGATTGATTAGATTGCACAGAAAGGGGTAAATTGGCTGATTAGGTTTATAAAGTATTGAAAACCACACTTGGGGGCTCAAAGCTCAACAGACAAGTTTGGAATGAGATGTTTTTTTTTGAGGCGGTATCTCACTCTGTCGTCCAGGCTGCAGTGCAAAGGCTTGGTCTTGGCTTACTACAACCTCTGTCCAGTTCAAGCAATTCTCCTGCTTCAGCCTCCCAAGTAGCTGGAATTACAGGCACCCACCACTAAGCCCAGCTAATTTTTGTACTTTTAGTAGAGACAGGGTTTCACCATGATGCTCAGACTGATCTTGAACTCCTGACCTCAGGTGATCTGCCCACCTTGGCCTCCCAAAGTGCTGGGATTACAAGCGTGAGCCACTGCACTGGGCCACACGCTAATTTTAAAATTTTGTTTCTCACTCTGTTTTAAAATTATAGTTGCTTAAGTGCCTAGCCGTTATTTCTCTGAATATGTTCCAAGATAAAACATTAACTGGGATTACCAACATATTTGTACTGTGTAACTCTTTTGTTTAAAAAATACAGCAAGGAACTCAATTGTGTTTCGCATAATTGTATATATAATGGTTGATAGAATTAGTTGTATCAGCCTGTTTTGCTTATTTTTACCATTTTATGACTATTTCAAAATGATTGTTATATGAAAATAAAATCTGTTTTTATTCATCCACCTTTTTCAATAATTTTAAAACTGATACTTTACATATATATGTACATAACTATCTATAACAATGTTATGTATTCATATTTTTAAAATTATATAATTATTTACACAATGATAATAATTATTATTACTTTTTTTTGAGATGCTGTCTCCCTCTGTCAACCAGGCTGGAGTGCAATGGCACAATCTTGGCTCACTGCAACCTCTGTCTCCCAGGTTCAAGTGATTCTCCTGCCTTGGCCTCCCGAGTAGCTGGGATTACAGGTGTCTGCCACCATGACCAGCTAATTTGGGTACTTTTAGTCGAGATAAGGTTTCACCAAGTTGGCCAGGCTGGTCTCGAACTCTTGACATCAGGTGATCCGCCCATCTCAGCTTCCCAAAGTGCAGGTATTACGGGCATGAGCCATGGCACCTGGCTGCTATTGACACAATAATTATGTACATAATTATGTTTAATAGTGCATGAAAGTTATTTTTAGCACAGTTGCCATACTAATAGCGTTTGTTGTCATTCACCATGGTTTAATAAATCACCAATGTTTTTACACATAGTTGTATTCATAAATTATCTACTGTTTGGGGATTTAGGTCATTTCTATAAACTTAAAATTAACAAACCTTGCTAGAAGTTGAAAAGTAAAAATCTATATAAAAGTCACCATTTACATATTAATAGACATTTAAAAAATTGTAAAATTTATAGAAGTCAGCATATCCTAGGAAAAGATGAAGTGGCTGTGTTTTTAATCGGTCCATGGCATTGCAAATGAGTGGGTTTTCTGAAGTCATTTGATCAGCATTATGCTTCCAAAAAATATCCAACAAAGTTTAGGAAAGGTAATCATAGATACCTATATGCAGACTTTCCCAGAAATGCTGTTCTTTGAAAGCTGCTTCGAACAATTCTTAAAATGTTGCATAGTATCTACCTAACTGTAGAGAAGAAAGACTTTCTAGTATTCTCACTTCTCAGGAAAAATTCAATTCTGTATTTTGTAGACTGCCTGTATTAGACAGAAATAAACAATAAGCAACTTATGAGATGCATATAAAAGAATTCAAAAAGTTGAAAATTTTAGTGCTAGTAGCTGAAAAAGTTATTATCTATTTTACTACAACCGTGTTACCATGCAGCATAGGTAAGAGAGACAAAGTAGTATTTCCTTACCTAACTAAAAAATACTCTCAATCAAGTGAAGATACGAAACATTTATTGATTACCAACTCTGTGCTAAAAACTGTTCTAAGTGCTTCACATGTTCTAGCTTACTTAATTCTTACAACAACCCCATGAAATAAATAATATTTAATACTGATTTAAAGATTAAGAAATGTAAGAATAGGAAACTTTAATAATCTGCCCATCTGCATACTTTAGAGTATACTTTGCATATCTGCATACTTTGAAGGAGGAGAACTAGGGTTTGAAACCAGGGAGTCTGTCTCTGAAACCTGTTTTCCTTTCAGTGGCGTTAAATATGATGTCAAAGTATGTTCCTAAGTCACCAAATTACATACAATATATTGGGAAGATGCTTCTTGCATGCTAGCAGAATTGATTGAAAGTTGACAAAGCTTTGAAGTATTGTGCAGGTTTTGATTCATTTTTTTGAATAATAATATGCACACTGTCTTACATCTACCATACTGTCCAACTCTCTATCAATGACATGACAAAAATCCTGTGAGCATGCTTAGTCAAACCCCATAACAAAGACATTGTGGAAATCCTAGTGGGCAGTGTAGCTCTTCTTTTCAAAGCACAGAATGTCTCAGAGGGTCTCATTTACTCAAAAAATGAGTATCTACTACGGATTCTCCTTACTGGCCGAGATTGGAGCCAAAATAGTAACAAATCTGCATGTTCTGCACATGTATCCTGAACATTAAAGTAAAATTTTAAAAAACAGTGTAAAAAAAAAAAAAAAAAAAAAACAAGACTAAGTCCTAAGTCCTTAAGGAGCTAATGGTCTAGTAGTAGATACAAAAGAAATGACAGTCATCCTAAAAGTCTTCCTAAAAGAAACGACACATAAGCTGAAACCCAAAAGATGAGAGTAGCCTTGTCTTTTCTGATAGTAAAGTCCATGTGACAGCAGTTGTCATGAGAAAAGATTTCGGGATGTGGCATGGTGGTTCATGCCTGTAATCCCAGCACTTTGGGAGACCTAGGTGGGTTGACCGGTCAAGCTGAGAAGTCCAAGACAAGCCTAGGCATCACGGCGAAACTCCATCTCCACAAAAAATAGAAAAATTAGACAGGCATGATGGTGTACACCTGTAATCTCAGCTACTTGGGAGTCTTAGGCTGGATGACTGCCTGAGCCCAGGAGACAGAGTTTGCATTGAGCCGGGATTGTGCCACTGACTCTAGCCTAGGGGACAGAGTGAGATCTTGTCTCATACACTCAAAAGAATATTAGTCCTGTTCTTTTGTTGGGTTGATGTCCTTCTATTACATCTATGCCAGAAAGCTTTCTGAAATGCAAATGTGCCTATATTCCTACCTGCTTAACCTTATTATGGGATTTTGATAAACTACAACAAAGTAGTTACACTCCTCTTGATGTCTTCCAAAACGTACTTCATGTATTTGATGCTCAATGTATGAATTTTTCTTCCCACAAATGCCTTGGATTCTAGTAAGGGTTCTTTGTATTTCTTTAGCTTGCCACAATCATCCATACTTCTATTATTTTGTATAACATGATTACCTTGTCAGTGGAAGTATAAATAAATAAAATTACTTTGAATTGCTCTGGCATTGCCCAGTAGAATTGATGATCCGCAAATTTTATAACCTAGACATTCAACCGATCAGAAGATACTGTCAGGAAAGAGAATCTATTGAGTATTTGCATTAGGAGACATGTTCACAAAAATCAAAATACAAAAATCATTCCAAATGTACAACAGCAGAAAATGAATAAATATATTTTATGATGCACCGTTTATCCAACTTTGAGTTATCCACTACAAACTCACTCTTGATTGTTTACATAAATAGATCTGGACCTTTTAAATACTTTTTCTTTGCCACATGTTATGATGTCAATCTTTGTGAGTAGAAAGCTTTGGAGAGAAATTCCAAAAAAACACTTCCAATCTGCTTTGTAAATGACACCTCCAGTGTCTGGCCCAGAGGGCATACGGGGATACACCAATGCCCAGATTGTGTAGTTCAGGCTGCTGTTGTAGCACCCACTTCCTGAAGTTCACTGGGGCCCACGAGAAGTCAGCAGCCACGAGTTTCTCTTGATACTGCCCTTTGCCAAATTTGCAGTGGAGCCCGTCTGGCATGACATTTCTTCATAAACAGCTTCACCAGTGGCCCAGAAGGCAAGTTTCTGGGGAGCCCTGAAGTGTGGATTTAAAGCAAGTTTTCCAAGCACAACAGCACCACGACTTCTAAACTTTCAGTGAGGCCAAGGGGTGAGGGGACTCTCCAATGGCTACTCCAACTTCCCCCTGGAAACAATGGCAATTCCTTATATGTGCTCATCACGTGTTATTTAGACTTCTTCTTACATTCTTCTAGACAATATTTCCTTGCCCAAATGCCGTTATAATTAATCATTCTTTATATTAACTTTCCCTATTCACATTATTGTATGTTTTCTCTTTCTTGATGGACCATGAATCTTACTTTCATTTGAATAAATGCTATCCATCTATCTATCTACTTACCTATCTATCTGAACACTTGAAGATCAGTGGGAAAAAAAAAATCCAGTACCATAAAACTATACATGGTATGATTTTATTTAAAAAATTCCAAAACTACCTAAAGCCAAACCATAAAACATGTAAATAATATAGCCATGTGTGATAAAATTATAAAGAATAACAGAGGAAATAAAAATAAAAATAAAATTCAAGAAAGTGAACAAGCACAACTGTCATTAGTGTATGGGGAACCCAAAGATATTGGAAATGTTATTTTCTTACTATGGTTAGTAGGTTCACAAATGTTCATTTCATTACTATTTTTCTCTATACTTGTGTGTTATATTATAGTCTTTTATATAAATAAAATGTTTTAATAAAAAAGATTTCTTATGCTATAGAGGGATTACATTTACTAAAAGTGTAATTCAATCACTGTCCCAAGCAGTGTGTTGAGATAGTGATCCTCTCAGTCTTGGAAGGCCAGGCAAGGTGTGAGACCTCTGAAAACTTAACATTTTATTTTTAATCAATAATGAGAAAATAAAAGAAAAAATATATACACAGACAAATATATGTACACTCAACTAACTGTATATAATGTCCATCTTTATTTCTAATATACTAATTTTAAAATTCATCAATGTACCCATCAGGATTCTTTCTGAGTGACATACCACACAAATTCATTATTACTTCTCTAAGGAATCCTCTTAGGCTACTTCTTTCAAAGCCTCTGAAGCTGCCTGCACTGTGAGGCTGCAACAGAAATCTTTCTCTTCACTTCTACCCTAGCCTTGCAAGGGTCCACTCTCCTTTCAATATCAAACAGAGCATTAGAAATTCCTGGACATGACTCCCCTGAATACTTGCTGTGGCTGCTTGGAGCATAGATAACATGCCTGTTGATAAAACAGTATGCTGTTTACTAGTTGCCCAAATGATATGGAAGAGAAACACAAGAGCACTCTACAATTCTAACACTGAATATTTCTAATTTAACAATTTGAATCAGCCACTTGTCAGCTGAACTCCCACATTCAATCAACTCCAAAGACTAGTTTGGCCGGGTGCAGTGGCTCAAGCCTGCTACCCCAGCATTTTGGTAGGCCACGGTTTGCGGATCACGAGGTTAGGAGTTCGAGAGTAGCCTGGAAAGCATGGTGAAACACGGTCTCTACTAAAAATACAAAAATTAGCCGGGCATGGTGGCATGTGCTTGTTGTCCCAGGTACTCAGGAGGCTGAGGCAGGAGAACTTCTTGAACCCAGCAAGCAGAGGTCACAGTGAGCCGAGATCATGCCACACCACTGCGATCCAGGCTGGGCTACAAAGCGAGGCTCCATCTATTAATAAATAATAAATAAATAAGATGAGTTTATGAAATGTGTATTAATTCATAATATTTGACTTCAAACAAATAACTTAAAGTGGTAAGTGGTTCAATGCTACAACAGTAACAACGATAAAGTAATCACAGTAATCATGCTTGGTGATAAAGTATTTACTTACAAGTTTTCTAATTCTTCAAATTAAACTACACACAGTTGATATTAGTATTTCCCAGAGGAAGAAACTGAGGTCTGAGAAGCCAAGTTACTAAATGATTTGCCTCAAGGCACATTACAAGTAAGCGCTGATTTTTTAATATATCATAATAAATTATAGCACAACTGAGATCATTAAAGTCTTGTTTGTGATTAGCCAACCTATTGTGTTTTTTTGTCCTTTTTTAAAAAGCTACACTACCATGTTAGAATACTTAACATAAAGCATGAAGAAACATCAAAAACAATTTTTTAATGTTTCATATGACCACGACAGACGAATGTTTTATGGAAAGGGCAAAGACAGTTCATGTCATAGACCTAGAAAGGAAGGACAAACTCTGAAGAGACAAATAAGGCCAGGATTGGTGGCTCATGATGATAATCCCATAAATTTGAGAGGCTTAAGTGGGAGAATTGCTTGAGGCCAGGCATTTGAGACCATCCTGGGCCACATAGGGACACCCTGTCTTGACAAATGAAAGTACAAATATTAGCTGGCCATTGTGGCATGTGATTGTAGTCCTAGCGATTTTGGATGCTGAGGTGGAAACACTGATTAAGCCCAGGAGTTTGAGGCTGCGGTGAGCCAAGATTGCACACTGAACTACAGCTTGCGAGACAGTGTGAGAACCTGCCTCTTAAGAATAACAACAAAATAAGCTAGGGCAATGGGTAAGTTAAAAATATGCTGCCATTGGCCAACCAATCAAACTGTTTAAAGCATGCTCTTACTCCCAAGCCAGACACTTTGATAATCCCTGGACAGAAAGATGGGAGCCACTTCTGGCTGTCCAATGACCTAATCCCTTCTGCAATACATATACGATCAACCTGGGGATGGTCAATGTTTGGCAGAAAAAAATTAAAATAGTCAAGATTTAGGAAGAAAAAAACCTCTAAATATCAAAAATCTGAAAAAGAACAAATAAATATGTGTTTATTATATACCTTACATATAGAGAAATTTACTGGGTTTTGTATATACATAAACAAAATATATTTAAAGTAGGAAACAGGCTAGAATTATATACACAAGAATATAACCACGATTTTATATTTTTCTAATGGAATTAGGAAGATATTTATTTCCTGCTGTGTCTTTCTTGATCTTTACAGTTTCTAAAATAAACATTATTTTAAAATAAGAAACAAAAATATACTGAAAATAAAGACACACAAAAATTATATTACATTGTATGAGAAAATATTATATTTACCATTTACTACATATATTTTGAAATTTTCTATTGACTTACAAGAAATCAACTATCATATATTTCCACAGTACAAAAAAAAAGAAAAAGTGATATTATAAGAGGGAGTCATTTTTTCTTTTCCTACCTATAAAAACTTCTA
>NW_012116622.1:83497-171082 GCF_000951035.1 Colobus angolensis palliatus
TTTAAATTGTGCTTAAGTAGACCTGTGCAATTCAAATCAATGTTCTTCAAGTATGAAATGTATATTTTAAATTCCTATAATATGCAAATTAAGAACAATAAAATACATAGCTACCATATTTTTAAATCTTATAAAATATGATTCTGCTAAGGCTTATGAAAGCACATAAACAGCTGCATGTGCCAATGGGAAAAATATTTACATCGATAACAACTAACTGATAAACCCTGGTATACAAATATAGGCAAGACTTCTTCACCTTAGGTCTCCTAGTAATCTACTCACAGAAATAATATCAATATTAAATTAAAACAATCTACTAATGTTTAGTAAGATGCCTGACAAGTTATAAATATTTACCAAATGCTAACTAACAATATTCTAATATTTAAAGCTAAACCTATTAGGAATACAAAACATGGTGTTTATTTCAGTCTTTCTACAATATTTGCATGCCTGCTATGAATCAAACACTCCCTGCTTTCACAGAACTTACATTCCAAAAGGAGTGATGGGGTTGCTATTGCAATAAGAATGATTCAATCTAATTGAAAGCGTATCAACAAGCTCTGAGAAGAAGAACAATGAGTCACTGAATTCAATATGCCAATTCTGTCACACTGTTATTAACTAATGAGAACAATCATTACATGAAGAAAGCAATATTATATTCATTAATTTACTTCTTACTTTTTATAATTTCATTTTACTAACAGTTAGCATTTAGAAAAGGCTGATCACCTCTTATGAGACAATTACTGTTTTGAATGTTTGTACAATACATGATTTTTAATCTTCAGGGCAATTCTGCAAGTTGGGCAAGGTAGTAGCCTCATTTCATCGATGAGATAATAAAGAATCAGGAGTTAAATAATTTTCCTGAACTCACATTAGATAGTTTTAGAATGAAATGGGAAGTTCATATCGTTCTTTCAACTGCACCCTGTTGACAAAGGAAAAATAGGAATAACCACAACCCCCATAATTTGGATTTCAGCTCTGTTCAACGTTCATGAATTTAGCATCATGAACTCAGATTTTGTAATAGTATATGGTAAATGAAACACAGACTGTTAGCAGCTCCCGTAAACAGATGAGACAATCAAGCCAAGCACAATTCCAATAAAATGCTATGGGTTTCTGAATCACATTTAGAAGTCATTGCTACAAATACAAAAACTGATGTGGCTAAACACATGTAAATGCACGCGCACACACAAACACACACACACACACTTCTCTTTCTCTGTATCCTGTGTTTACACCCTGTGTCCTTTGATATAGGGGAAAGAAGTCATACAAGAAAAGCAGGATGAAGATATGTCTCTTCCTTAGATTTCAAAGTTTTGGTTGAGAAATTCAACATTCAGCTTAATTTACTTAGTGAGAAATTCCTATTACTATGTGCAATGCACTTCTCAGGTGTTTCAGGAATTGCAAACATCATATAGGAAACAGACTGAATCTTTACTATCATTTGGAGACAATGAAACAAATATAGATATACTCCAGGAAGAAAAATCTGTGCGTCCTTAACAAACCATAATTCAAATGATGAGGCATTTTGTCAGGGAGAGAAAACATCATTTTTCTTTTAAAGATAGAAAATCAGCTTTATGGAATCTGCTTAAATTTTCATTCTCATTGTTGACGTTTTACCCACATAAAAAAACTGGAAAGAATTGTTAACAATAAGAAACAATTCTCCCAATATTCCTCTGAAGATAATGCAATGCTTATACTAACTGATTAACTCCCTTTAAGTTTTACCTATATTTGTTGAATAAAATTAATTAAATTATATTTACAACTTTATATTCTTTCTGCTTACTTCATATTTTGTTTTAAATGTTTTCTTATATTGTGTCTGCAATAATCTTTTTTTTTTTTTTTGACGGAAACTTGCTATGTCGTCCAGGCTGGCCACCTTCTGGGCTCAAACGATTCTCCTGCCTCGGTCTCCTGAGTAGCTGGGATTACAAGTGCCTGCCACAGCGCCTGGCTAGTTGTTTTCTTTTTTTTTTTTTTTTCTTGTTGTTGTTGTTGTTTTTCAGTAGAGACGGGATTTCACCATGTTAACCAGGCTGGTTTCAAACTCCTGACCTCAGGAGTTTTGCCTCACCCACCCAAAGTGCTGGAATTACAGGCATGAGTCACCGCACCAGGCCTCTAATCATCGATTCTAATGATTATAAAATGTACAAATTGGTGAATATTGACTTCTTTAGTAATTTCTCTTCTCTTAGGCAAGAGGTTATTTTGAAATACTTGCTATTACCATTTTAGAACTCAAGTATTTTTCAAAGCAATCTTTCTTTTCCAAATTTGAGACTTTTTCTTAAGAAATAATACAAGAAATGAAAATACTATGATAAAATATAAAACTTTATAACAGTTCTTGGACACTTTAACAATATATAGCTATTACTTTCAAAAAGATTAATATAATTCAGAATATTATCAGAAGTCCATGGAGAGCATATGTTTCAGTGTACCAGATAGAACAATGAGCACAACCGAGATGTAAATTGCTACGCTACTGTGAGCAGCAGAACAACAGCAAAAGGGTTCCATCTAATCATTTCAACAAGGGAACAAACTTTTTATTAGGATTTCTTGCTAATGTGAAAATATTCAGCTAAAAATATTTGTTTCCTGGGGAATGATATAAAATATCAATAAACATGATAAAATACATTATCACTGTGAAATACAATAATTGCTCCATGAGAGGAACACAGGGTTTTGCAGAAAGATAAAGTATTTGAATGTTCACAAGGAGATTCTCAGATTTTTTGAATATTTAATAAACTTAGAGTTGACCCTTGAACACTGTGGTGGCTGGGGTGACGAGAACCCATGTAGTCGGAAATCAGCGTATAACGTTTGACTTCCTCAAAACTTAGTTATCAATAGCCTATTGTTGACTAGAAGCCCTGATGATAATATTCACAGTTGATTAACGCATATTTTATATGTTATATGTATACTGTATTTTTACAATAAAGTTAGCTAAAGGAAAGAAAATGTTATTAAGAAAATTAAATGAAATATACTTAATATTCATTAATGGAATACTAAATGTAATTAGTGGAAGTGGATCATTGTAAGGGTTTTCATCCTCCTGATCTTCATGTTGAGTAATCAGAGAAGGAGGAGAAAGAGGATGGGTTAGTCTTGCTGTCTCAGGGATGGCAGAAGTGGAAGAAACTCCAATTATAAGTGACTCACATAGTTGCAACCAGTGTTATTCAAGGGTCAATAGTATATATAGGTCAAAAGCTTTAAAACTGTATTCTCCAATTTTCTAAATAAATTAAACTACATTACATTAAAAAATTTAATAGGAAATTTCTGGGAATGTGCAGATGCTGGAAACTATATACTAGATAAACCATTGTACTATTGGATTTCCACATAGTTCACATATGTGATTAACACATATATCATGAGAGAGGCAGTGCTTAGAGATGTAGCAGAAAAGGTAACATAGGGTAGTTCAAGAAGGGGCCTAGAAGCATGGCTGAAGAATCTGTATTGATCATTTACTGATTTAAACATAAAATGAATATTGTGAAGAGAAGAGATGAAATGAAATTACATACCCATTCCGAAAGAAGTAAAGATTTCCTGATGGAAAAGTAAAAACAAATAATGTTAAAGACACTCCTAACCACTAAGAAAGAAATTGGCTCTGTGTGAAAGAGAGAGATATCATCAGCTTAATTATTTATATTATAAGTCATCTTGATGCTTTAAAGGCACTATCCTTAAGGATATAACTTACAATATTTTTTTCTTCAAAATATAAAGTGCCTACTGCGTCTTAATAAGCATTCTAAGCCAAAACGGAAATGAAAACAAGAGACAGATTTTCTTGCACCTAAAGAGCTAATGAGGTTGTAGGTTGAGAAACACAAATCAAAAAGTCAAAATATAACATTGAAAAAGTGAAGCTGGCACATTGGCTCTGGCCTGTGATACTAGCACTTCAGGATTCTGAAGCAGGAGGATCACTCGTGCTTAGCAGTTCAAAACCAGCCAAAGCAACAAAGTGAGAGCCCATCACTAAGAAAAGAGAAACACAATTAGCTGGGTGTTGTGGCAAGTTACTGTAGTCTCAGATACTGGTTTAGGTGAGAAGGTTACTTGCAAATGGGAAGTCAAGGCTGCAGTGAACTGATATTGCACCATGCTTAAGCCTGGATGACAGAGCAAGACCCTGTCCCCAAAAAATAAATAAATAATAGAGTGATGCATTGTGATAAGTGCTTTAGAGAAAAATACAGCAGGAAAGGAAAATAAAGAAAGTATCATAGACACAATTGATTTTTGTTTTGTTTTGTTTTTGTTTTTGAGACAGAGTCTCACTCTGTCACCCAGGCTGGAGTGCAGTGGCCTGATCTCGGCTCACTGCAAGCTCCGCCTCCCAGGTTCATGCTATTCTCCTGCCTCAGCCTCCCCAGTAGCTGCGACTACAGGTGCCCACCACCACACCTGGCTAATTTTTTTGTATTAATAGTAGAGTCAGAGTTTCACCACGTTAGCCAGGGTGGTCTCGATCTCCTGACCTTGTGATCTGCCCGCCTCGACCTCCCAAAGTGCTGGGATTACAGGTATGAGCCACAGCGCCCGGCCCAAAACTGAATTTTTAAGATCATGGTCAGAAAAGATATAGTATAGGATATGTGTGGGCAGATACCTAAAAGAGGCTAGAAACTAAAGCATGTGGCTGTTTCATGTACTTCAGCCTTTTCCTACCTTTTTAGGAAGAGATAACTAAATTAAAAATATCTGAATCTAAATTGGTTATTTCTTCATACCATATTTGTCCCCATTGTCTATCTTGAAGCTTTTGCTATAAAGGAGAAGGAATGAGAATAGAGAAAATTGAAGCCAGACCTCAAGGTTGAGAATAACTTATTTATGATCAGTAAAGGCTCATAATATGTACAGTAATTTTAGTATAGTAGGTGAGTGTTATTCCGTGTGAAATGAATCAAAATCTTATTCAGAATACTGAAAGAAAATATGACAAGTGTATATGGAGACCAGAGACAAGTGCTCTGCTGCCTTTGGCATAGAGTACAAGCAACACTTTTAAGCTTCATTACTTGTTTCTCAATATAAGAGGAGGGGAAGAGGTCTGCCTATTGACCTCGACAGCATCCTCCCGCAGCTAATCATCCTTCATTCCCCTTGTCCCTGAATTCCCTTGACCCACCCCTCCTTCATTTGATTGGCTCTGTGTTCTTATGTTAGAATCAGAAAATCTGGGGGAATTGTGGCTTCTAAACATGTACACTAGACTCTACCCATATCCAGCTCTGTGACCCTACAAACATGTTCAACTGAATTTTCCTCCCGTAGAGACACTCTTCCTGCTGAGTTTCTTTCCTCTGCTCCTAGAGCCAAATGGCATCTCCTGTCCTATCCCTGGATGGCTTAACCCAGAAAACCTCCTGGATCCCAGAAGAGTCAGACAAAGGAATGGTGGTCTTGAGGGTGCTGAGATTCTCACCGATATAAAGGGGATATCCTGAATTCTAGAGTTTCTTCCTTCCCTTTTCTCTCCCTTACAGCTTCTGCTGTTCCTGGGAGCTTTGCTCTATCACTCACCAGCTCAGACTGTTGCTGGGTCTGATAGTCTTTGCATAGCCAAGGTGGTTCTTGAAGAACTCTTGTCTGCACGAGGGCTGAGCTGCTTCTCCAGAATCTGCAGCATGATTTTCCATGACTGCATGAAGATCTGGAGCCACTGGTAACTAGGCAGAGAATGTTCTCATGTGTCCAACCTGGCATGTCACTCCTCTCCATGAGCAGTGGAATAAATGCATTCAGATGAAGCCCTGCCATCATTACTTTGTCAACTAGAAATACATTTCAATTAACCACAGAGCAACATGTCCTACAGTACCTTGGCCCAGGGAGGTCCCTGAGATGGAGCTTTCTAGACTTTCTCTCCTTTACCCCATGAGCTGGTATAAGCAGTGCCAGGTAATATAGGAGGGAATCCTACATCTTGTGGTTGCTGAGAGGCCCTTGGAAGGCTTCCTCTGGAGCACAAGGAGCGGGAAAAATGTCCCTTCTGGAGTGGAGGCCAACAGTGTTCTTAGATTAAATTCCTACATTACAATAAAAGTGAATCACCTGGGCACAGTGGCTTATGCCTATAATCCCAGCAGTTAACTAAACACTCTACTAAAATTGCAAAAAAATTAGCTAGGCATGGCAGTGGACACCTGTAAAATCCCAGCTACTTGGGAGGCTGAGGCAGGAGAATTGCTTGAACTTGGGAGGCAGAGGTTGCAGTGAGCTGAGATCACTTCACTGCATTCCAGCCTGGGCAATAGAGCAAGACTCCATCAAAACAAAACAAAACAAAAAAACAAAAAAAAAACCTTCTGTTTTGAAAATACTTAATCATCTATATTAACACCCTGCTATGCTCCCTGAAATGCAATCAATTGGAAGAAAGAGTGTGGTCTTCAAAGATTTATAGAAGGACACTTCAGGAACCAAGCTCATTCTTCTCCAGAACCCACAGAGTGGCTTTGCAACTGGCCCTGGAGACTTCCAAAAGCTAACAGCACAGCACTGTGAGACTCTGATCCCTGAACTGAATTTATCTTATTCGACAGCAAGCTTTGATGAGAACATAGATGTATTTCTGAGGTAAGTACACGATTTCCAGAGTAGGAGCTACTATTAGATTACAAATCCAAACAAACACAATTTCGGGAATTTAATTTATCTCCAAACTTAGATTTTTTTTTTTTACATGAAATTATCTCATTTTCTGAGTTTTAAAAACAGCACCATTTCTTTTTTAAAATTATTCTAAACATAATCCATAGTTTTACAAGCTCCATTTACTTAACCTACTTACAAATTAACATTTTTGTCATCTGTCTTGTTACATGTTCCTCAAATTAAGGTTATGATTAATTTTTTACTTAATGTATTTCTTAGTTGTTATAGATTGTAAGCATTTTGCAATAGTTTCCAAATATCTAGTTAATTTTTAATCTCTGTAGATTCTATAAATGGCTTATGGGTACTGTAATTTATGTGTATGAATGTGTTACATTCTACTGTGCTAGTAGTAATGTGCCTGTGTTACAGTGTATGGCTATATATAGGGAGAGTGCAGTGAATGATTTGGGCAAACATTTTTTCCTAAAAATTGGTAAAAGTCTCTTCACAAACCTCCGTTCATCTGTCAAAGCAAGCAAGAAATGAGTATTCCTGCAGAAAAGTCTCACTGGCAATCATGCAGAATATCAGAAATAGAGGGCTCATATATTTATAAAGTGTAGAAACCAGAATTTAGGTTTTTACATGTCTCTGTCTCTTTGTTTGTTTTAGACAGGGTCACCAAGACTGGAGTGCAGTGGTGGAAATAAGACTCACTACTGCCTCTACTTCCTACTTCAAGCAATCCTTCAGCCTCATCTCCCAAAACAGCTGGGACTACAGGCATGGGCCATCATGTTCGGCTATCATATATACATATATATTTATAGAGATAGGCTGACCTAGACATTTTGTCATGTCGCCAGTCTAGAACTCCTGAGCTCAAAAAACCTGCCTGATTTGGCCTCCCCAAATACTGGGATTATAGGCTTGAGCCACCTTATCTGGCTTAGGTTTTCTTTCTTCTTTCTTTTCTCTTCTATTTTTTTTTTTTTTCAAAACATACATTTAAAACTCTGACTTACTGTCTACTGTCTATTAGTATTGCATAATACTTACTATTTTTCTGACTGTGTGAAAGAGTAATGATAATGTTTCCAAAGAACTTAAAAAATATTTGTATCCTTTGTGTACTCTTCTATAGTTTATCAGTCTTTTTGTAATTTTAATTACCTGTCTTTTGGAGGTAATTTAAGGAGGTTGATATGTTAACCAGTGTATTCTCAAATTCTCAGACAGTCCGGGAATAGTAAACATTCCAGAACGTTTTTGTTGATTAAATTAATATAGCAGCCTAGAAAAACAATGATTGTTTGTTTTAACTTGGAGAAGTGCCTTTACCTCAGTTTGTCTGTTTTACCTTGAAGAGCAAAGGCTAGCTTTTTCTGATTTTGGTCTAAGTATGAGTACTGCTCTAACATTTTCAAGCAGGGTCCTTCTAGAAAAGTCACGATGGAAGGTTGTTACAGTTAAATAAAAAAGTGAGAGTAGAAGAGCTTAGTTAACTTGCCTTCTCTAAATCAATCACAGGCAATTAAGAGTGTTATTGATTTTCAGACAATTCAAGACTCAACCCTTGAGTTTACAGGTTGATGAAACCCTTGAAGCCCAAGCAATTTGGTGGACACTAACACCTCAGAAAATCTGACATTTTTCTATGCAGGAAAGTAGAGTTTGGAAAGCGAGCCGTGTGTTGATTGGAGAACAGGCATGTTTGTCTACAGAAGTCGATATCTCTTAGTGCCTTGGTTTTCTATTTTTCCTATTTCTGTCATTGCAAATTAAAGCCTATTCTTCTCTAGAAAAAAAAAAAAAAAAAGGATATTATTCAATCACAACCTGATTCAAACTTTGCTTGCATCTTTGTCTCTCCAGGGTAGAAGATTAAATTCTTGTGGTTTTCTTTCCTTAGGAAAATGGACTCAGACTTCTCACATGCCTTCCAGAAGGAATTTACCTGAGTCATCTGTTCAAACTACCTGGTAGACCCTGTCACCGTCTGCTGTGGGCACAGCTTCTGTAGGCCCTGTCTCTGCCTTTCCTGGGAAGAAGCCCGAAGTCCTACTAACTGCCCTTCATGCAGAGAACTATCACAGAACAAGGACTTCTAAACCAATATTCTTCTGAATAATTTAGTGACCATTGTGAGAAAAGCCAATCTCTGGCAATTCCTGAGCTCTAGAAGCAAATATGTGGGACCCACAGGGAAGGAAAGAAGATGCTCTGTGACGTGGAAAGAGTCTGCTCTGTTTGCTGTGCTCCAACTCTCAGGAGCATGGGGCTCACAAACACCATCCCATTGAAGGGGCAGCTGAGGAACACCAGGTAAGAGATGGCTCTGTGATCACCTCAAAGCTGGAGGGTGCCAGAGGTAAAGAGATTAGAAGGACGATGAGAATCATCGTGGTGATTACTCCATTCTTTACTGAGTGCCAGGTGCTGTTCTAGGTACCAGTGATGAAATTTTGAATAAAGTATGCAATTCTACCTTCCTTCAAAGAGCTTGCACCCAAACAGAGGGTGAATAAGTAAATGTCCTTATTATTGACTCTACAGTTCAATGCTAAAGGCATTGAAAAGCAACCAAAACTACAAGTGCAAAGAAACATATTTTGGAAATCTATTTAATATTACTGGACAAGCGAGTATGGGAATAGCACACTACAAAATCAGGGGCCTAGCGTGGGTTCTGAAGCAGGATGTTTCACTGAACATTAGCCAGGTTACAGGAAATCTTCACTCTTCAGTTCCCTAAACTGTTCTACATTCTGAAACCTCAGAATTGAAAAATATCAATTGAGGACGAGCAGTGAAATTTTTTTTTTGCCTCTTTAATGTATTTATATATTACATCCCTTGCCTGTGTATACCACTCAGAGTGTGGAATCTATGGTATTTGACTTTCTGTTGTTCAACCTCATAATTCTTTTGCAGGAGAAGCTCTTAAATCAAATGAGGATTTTATGGAAAAAGATTCAAAAAAAATCAGAGAAATCTAAATGAGGAGAGAAGAACAGCCTTCCTCTGGAGAGTAAGTTTGAGACTGAGTCCTCACGATCAGCTTGAGACAGGCATGCTGACAACATTTATATTAGCAACTTGAGTTAAAATTCTCACATGCCAGATTTTGTCATGTGTTTAGTCGTAGGCTGGAAAACAACCAGACTGTTCAATATAACGCTTATTCAGGTTTTCTGGAAATGTTTTTCAGATAAGTAAAAAATAAATATAAATTCTGAAGGGCCAGTATGTGCTTAAAATTAATAAGTATTTCAGGCAGAGTTTTCTGAATAAGATGAATTATGTAATATTAATTACATAGTATATAATTGAAAAATAAATGTATTTAATGGCGAATATGATGTTATCCAGGGGGAAGAAATCAGGTGGGAACAGTAATTTAAGAAATGTGCCTGTGCTGGTGAAATCTGATAGCAAAGGACCCAGATGATGCCAGTTTAAGTAGAAGAAAATGTAACATGACGAAAAGCTGAGGAGAAGGGCCAAAAAAGGACAAGGGAGTGAGAAAATAAATATGTCAATTTTGAGAGGAGAAGCACAATGGAATTGAGATTCATGTTCTTAGAATGGCAGGACAATACAGAGCCTATGGCTTTTGAGAGAAGATAGGTGACAGCAAAGAAGTAGTCAGTTTGAGAGATGGGGGTTAAATTTTTTACTAAGATCCTTTTTGTGTGACGGCTTCTGATCCTGATTATAATATACTAACAACATTTCTACTAAGAGTGATTGTTTAGGCTGTGGAGTACAAAGATTTGATACTACAAACTAATTGAGTAACAAAGATTATATATATTATTGATGACAATTTAACAATCATACATTTTAGTTGTTTTCTAATGGTATTTCAGATGTGAGAGGACATATATTTAAACATTTAAATCTAAAGTGCTATTTTACAGGTGTTTGGGAATTGATGAATTACATAAATTTTAAAGGAAGATCTTGCTTAGCTCATCAGACTGTTTGTAAATGATGGAAAATAAAAGAAGGAATGAGGAGGATGAATTTGTGCGTTCTGTGAGGCGGAAGTAGGCCTGGGTATGTAACCTACAAAATCCATGTCCCTACAGGGTGATGTGGTTTTACGGGCACAGATGATCAAGAATGAGTATAGGAAGCTGCATCCAGTTCTCCATAGGGAAGAAAAACAACATCTAGAGAGATTGAACAAGGAGTACCAAGAGATTTTTCAGCAACTCCAGAGAAGTTGGGTCAACATGGATCAAAAGAGTAAACACTTGAAAGAAACGTATTAGGAACTAATGAAAATGTGTCATAAACCAGATGTGGAGCTGCTCCAGGTAAGAATGGAGGATGCCCCTTGAGCTACTTTGTATTAGCTGACATATAACATATAACAATGCAAAAACTGAGAATCTGTGAACCATAGAAACGTGATTTGGTGGTTGCTGAGGCCTTAGATAGAACTCCAGGATAGATCATGATAAATCCAGCAGATAAAAGAAGTCTGTGCCTGAATCTGACATGAAAGTCAGATAATTCTTGCAAGGAATTTGCACTTTTCAGAAGGGAAACTGAGATTTTCTCTTTAAGTATGAATCTGCTACCTTAAGCGGCAGATTATAATATTTCTGGTGAAGTGATAACTTTTTTATTTGGGTCTAAGAATGTTCCCCACCTCATCTCATGTCCCCAGCCTCCTGCTCTGCCCTGACAGAGAAGAGGCAATGGAGGTTAATTTTATTGCTATGGGCTTGGCTGCAGTGCAAGAGCTTCCAGTTTTTCAGTTGTTATGAAAGTTCGCTAGCTAGACATAGACATGACCTTCCTCCCCATTATACTTTTTGAGTTTATAGAAATTGTGATCATTGTAGTTTAGCCATTTACTTGTGCAGATACCCTAACACCCTTTGATTCCAACATTTTTCCAGACAGAAGTTTCTTTCTAATCTTGATAGTGAGAATCTCTATCTTATATGAACATAAGAATTTATAAACTGATTTTTACTGGAACATTCTCTTTTTTCTACAGTGGAAATTTCCTTCAATTGGGAAATAATCACAATATCAGGCTGTTTGAGGATGTGAGAAGTTTGATGTTTAGATGTGGATCTTTGAATTCCGACAGATCTGACTATTTTGCTGCATGGGGAGCCTGGGTCTTCTCCTCTGGGAAACACTACTAGGAGCTGGATGTGGACAGTTCTTGGGACTGGGCTCTGGGAGTCTGTAAGGACTCCTGGATAAGGAAGAATAGCACAATGGTTACATCTAAGGACATATTTCTTCTTTTATGTGTGAAGATGGATAATCATTTTAGTCTCTTGACCACTTCCCCAATGTTTCCTCACTATATAGAGAAACCTCTGGGCCGGGTTGGTGTGTTTCTTGATTTTAAAGGTAGAAGTGTGAGTTTTTTGAATGTCACCAAGAGTTCCCTCATATGGAGTTACCCGGCTGGCTCCTTAAATTTTCCTGTCAGGCTTTCTTGTACACTGGCCACAGATGATCAGGATTAAGAGACCTGACTGTTTGGGAACTCCATATACAAGGGAGCCCTTCACTGTTGATACAAAGAAATCATACTGTTCAGGCTTTTTTCTACTTTAGTGTCAGTTCATTTTATTGCTATTAAATGGAAAATGTGTAAAATGCAAAACAGCTTTGTACTTTTTCTTACAATTAAAATAATCTCTTATGGCCCATTACCTAAAATATGTATTGTGATTTTCAAGTGTTTGTGAATTGATTGGAAGGAATTCTGGAAATATGTGGGTGTGTGATTCCAACTTAATGATCTCATGCAGGAACAAAATTTGCACATCATGGACAGACAGGATTTTGTACAATGCACTTGTAAGTGTGAAACTTCCCTCCTATTAATACAGTAAATTCTACACATCATCACTTTAGGGGGAAAAATGTATTTTACACAGAAGTTTTCACTGAATCTTTGGGCAAGAATAGAAATTTAACAGTCATGTGTCCTGTGGTGACAAAAATACCTTCTGAGAAACACATTATTAGGTGATTTTATCATTGTGTGAACACCAGATCACACTTACAAAAACCTAGATAGAATATCCATCTACAGACATAGGCTAAATGGTATAGCCTATTGCTTCTCTGAGAAGTTTCTAGCAATGCCTGAGCAAGAGCCAAAAGGGTATAACCCACATGGAATTCTGTAGCTGTTTAATAAAGCAAACAGCATCACCCAGGGAAAAGAAGACAGATGAGCAGACTGTCTCCTTAAAAATGTGTTTATACTTCCAATTCACACAGATTGTGAATTCTCATTGATAAACTAGAGACCTGAGACATAACCATCACCTGGTGTTACAGTGGGAACATATTAGTATCAGGGAAAACAAATAAATACAAAAATAGAAAAATAAATTAAACTGTACCAAAAAACAGAAAACAAAACAAAACAAAATCCAGTTCTAATGAAAACCCAGTTTATAGTGAGTCCACTGAGTCTGTCTACCCACCAAATGGTCATTTTCATAATCACTGATTAAATAATGGAAACAAACATTCTACTTCCAGTCCAGCAGATGATCCTGGCTGATGTCTGGGGTTCCTTGGTTGGGGCTGTTACCTAGAATATATTCAAACGGCCTCTCCAGGTAGTGGCTTGGCCTTGCTCACAGCATGGTAGATAATTTTCCACAGTGAAGACTCCCATAGAGTCAGGAGAAGTCTATACTACCATTATGCTACAGAGTAAAACATCAGCTGTAGTCACAACCCTACACAAAGTAAAGGGACTAGAACACACACAGCAGTAGCAGTCTTGAAGTTACATCATGGAAAGCCAATGGGGGATGGAATATATATTTTAGCACTTTTTAGGGAGAATGGAGGAGGAATATAGCCTACTACACCTACTCTTTCTAAGAAGTGGACATTGAGGACTATATCCAGAGACTCAGGGTCCTGTAAAACATGAGATCCAACGAGCCCCTTATAGAAACACCATTCAAGTTCCAGATTCCTGTAAAAGGACAATTGACAATTGACCAGGTAAATATTCTTTTGGAAATTTTCTTCAAGATTTGGTATCAACTGGACACTCATTATGAACACAACATAGCAAAATCACTGAGGAAGATGCACCCGATACTGAAGTAGAGGGGTGGAAGGGGTGGTCCATCTCCTTCAAGATGACTAGAGACAGACACGGTAATTCTAGGACAGTAGGATATAAAAGGGCAGTGTATCCTTGTCAGGAACCCCCTTCTGATGTCTATATGTGGCTGCAAACTACTCATGTAAGCCTTCTGAATGCCTTCTACTTCCCAAGATTTCTTGATGTTAAAAGCCACTGACTGGGGTTCATAGTATATAGAATACCTTCAGCATAGAGTGTGACAAAGTCTTTCCCTCAAAAGTCAGAAGTTCAGAAACCTGTAGCTGAGTCATCCCCTGGACCTTACCAGTAAGTGTGGACTAAAGAGAGAGACATTGGCTTTAACCTCAGATAAAAGCTTTTCCATTCTCACTGCCTTGTAGACTCTCGTACTCAAAAGGGAAGGTGAGGCTAGGTCCTGTGACTCTTCATTCTTCCAGATCGTGGAGGTTTTTGATGCTGACTCAGAGAGATGTCCTTTCTTTACAAAAATCTAATGTCTATTAACATTCTGCTGCAAAAGAGATAGGCTGTGTCCTGTCACAGGCCTCTCACCCTGTGCCCATATGTTCCACTCCTCTGGCCCTTACTGAACCATGATGCCTGCCAGAATCACTCTGAAATTCTTCTGTGCCTCTGTCAGTCTTCTGGCCCAGTTCTCAGAACACAGGTCCCTGTCTATCCGTATTCCAATGATCTGTCCTTGCCCTTCAAATTCACAACATAAGAAAAGTTGGTCATTAAAATATCCCAGAATGGGAAATAGGGGTTGCCTGTTTTGTCTGAGACCAGCAGTGCAGATGCAGGATTCTAAGGGAGGAGGAGAAAGCAAAAGTTGATGCCCTTGGAACTGGTCAATCACACCTTTATGACATTTAAAAGGGTAAACGGTATTTGGAGTTAACTAATGGGAGCAGAAAGAGGACAGTCAAGTTCAGGCATATATGGAGAAAGAGAGTTTCTATCAGTGTCTGACACAAAGTAAAACTCTCTTTCTTTAATGGAATGCATGCATAAATTTGTCAGAAAAGTAACCCTTGGTGAGGAAAAGCAAAGTTGTAGAGAACAAGGGATACTGATAAAGAAGACAACAAGCAACATTTCCCGCATATTTCAAAATAATTCTTGAGTGCTTACATTTCCCGGAATTGGCATGAGGCTTCTACTGTGTATTAGTACCTACTCTGAAAAAGCCAGCGGAGAGTAACATGGTATCATGGTTAAGAGCAATGTCTTGAAGCTCAAGTGCCTGGATTTGATTCCCAAACTCACTGCTTACAAGCCTCATTCCTAGAACAAAGTGCCTTTCTCAAAGCCATGTGTGTGGGTGTTGGGTGCATGGGTGTGTTATGCATACATTTATATAATATAGTATTTGTATATACACAGTAATTGTGTGTGTGTGTGTGTGTGTATCCTGTACCTACATTTAATAATTGGATGAGAACCTTGCACAAGGGTTAAAATTTATTTGAACAAAGTAACAGCAACAAGACAGATAAACTGTAAGGCAGCCCAGCCAGGAGAAAGGCAAGGAAATGGGAATAAGGGAAAGAATAGAAATTTAGGAAGAGGCAAAGAAAAAGAAAAGAGCCAATCATTGAGAGAGAACCCAAATTTAAGATAGCAACGGGTGAAAGTGCCAGCAAAAGCCTTTTAAAAGTCCTTTGAAACTTCTAACATTTGCAATAGAAGATCAATTAGAAAAAGGACACATTTGCGTATCACCTGAGATGGAGAGTTCATCTGCTTCTCACACTCAGGGTTCTAAGATGCCATGATCATGACATACAACAGTCACAGATCTCAAGTCCCACTGTCTGGAGCTCTCCAGCCTGCCTCAAAAGACAGCAGAAAATGACTGAAGGTCTCAGCTAAGGGATTCACAATCTAGGACTTGGGCTTTAGCCATTTGGACCTTCCTGTACGTCATCCTCAATTTGTTGAGTTGTGGCACAATGCTGCTTTTCAGCTCCCAGAATACATCACATGACACCACAGACTGCTCCGCTAGGCTCCTAAACCTTGCTGTGGCTCCTAGTCTTGGTTTGGAGAGCCATGGTGGCTCACAGCTATCCTTAGAGTATGTGAGACAGACACCCCTGCCAGTTCATAGTGGAGCCACAAAGAAATGAGAGACTTAATGAGGCTGTGTGAGGACACTGGGCAAATGAAGTACAAAGGACTGAGCCCATGTGTTCTGGTTTTGACATTTTTCCCGATCACCCAGGTGCACACACACTCAGGACTCAACTTTCTCTTTGTTCAGTGATGCCTGTCAAGTGTCTTTAAATAAGCGCCCATAGATTAGGAGATCTGGCTTTTAGCTTAATAGGTTCAATGAAAGGATTATCTGTGAGAAATGAATCCTGATTTCATGTGTTTGAGAATATTTTACAGGTCTGTGCCACCACGCCTGGCTAATTTTGACTTTTTTTGGTAGAGACGGGATTTCTCCATGATGGTCAGGCCGGTCTTGAACTCCTAACCTCAGGTGATCCGCCCGCCTCGGCCTCCCAATGTGCTGAGATTACAGGCGTGAGCCACCACACCCAGCCTACTCTTTATTCTTTACACTTTCCACCACCCCCCGACCCAGCTGGCAACCCTTTATGTACTTTAGATCTTTGTGGACTTGTGTATTATAGACATTTCATACAAATCAAACGATACAATATGTGGCTCTCTGTGTCTTGTTTGTTTCATTTTATATAACTTATTCAAGGCATATTCACATTGTAAACAATGTGTTTTGCTCACATATTTAAAACAGGTTGGGGTAGAAGAATAAAGTGCTAACTATCTCAGCTTACTAAACTAACTAGAGTGCTTAGTTTTCTCTTGAAATGTGATCTAAGTGGGTAGATCTGAGTACCTGACAGATTATGTCTCTAATTCCTAATCACTCATTACTTGCCAGAAAACCTCAAACAAAGCCTTTTAGGGAATTCCTCCCACCCTCTGTAGACCAGACAGTTATTATTATGACACACTCTAAGCATATTATGTTATCTTCTTCATAATATCCAACGAACTCTCATTCAATTTGTAGATACTAATTACTACTAGACTATAAATTCTAAGATGGTAAGGCCAGGATTTTTCTTATTTGCTGCTATATTCTCACTTTCTAATGCAATGCTTAGAACATAGTGTATAATACTTGTGTAACTAATAAACCAATATGTTAACAAATAAAAGAGTTAATATTAAGAAATATTCTTGCATTTAAGTTTCCCAAAATGTAGCTAACATAGTGGAGAGCAAATTCTAAAGGACAGACTCTTTTTAACAACTTGCTCACTCATGAACAAACCCATTCCTGCTGAAGCTAAAATTCACCACCGCATCTTACTCCAACAACACAAAGGCATTAATCACCTCCCAGTAGGCCCTACCTCTCAACACTGCCAAATTTGATTTTGCCAAAACAAAATCAAGAAATAGATTGAATCCCAGATTCACAATCTAAGAAAAAATACCATTACTTTTAGGTTTGAATTAACTACAGCAAAACTTTATTGGATAGTGCTGATGTTGAAACTTCACCTGGGTCTTCAGTGTAAACAACAGAACAATAAAGTGATAGGGAAGGAGAAAATAAGACTTAAAATGATGGAGACTGTCATCATTTAAACCATCGCATATTCTATGGTTTGACTTGTCCCTGCGAAATCACATGTTGAAATTAATCTCCAATTTGGCAGTGTTGAGAGAGAGTTGGGTCACGTCCCCTTCCTAGTAATGCCTGCCGGAGGAGAAGGCCTGAGCTCCCCATGCAGAAAGCTCTCTGCTCTCCGGGACTCCCTGGGTTCATCTTTCATTAGAGATATGCATTTTGGTTACATTTATTTCCATGTATTTGATGCTTTTGACAATGTTTTAAATACATTTTTAATTTTACTCTCACTTTTTTTTTTCAAGACAGCTCTGCCATCCATGCTAGAGTACTTTTAAACTCATAAAAGCTCTCTGCTCTCCGGGACTCCCTGGGTTCATCTTTCATTAGAGATATGCATTTTGGTTACATTTATTTCCATGTATTTGATGCTTTTGATAATGTTTTAAATACATTTTTAATTTTACTCTCACTTTTTTTTTTCAAGACAGCTCTGCCATCCATGCTAGAGTACTTTTAAACTCATAAATGACCATTTCATTGTATCAAATGTTTCCTTCCTCTTTTTACAGGAACAATGATATGCATTTCATCCTGTTCATGTGGTGATTACTTTATTTCAACTTCTGATGATACATTAGTCAACCTTTCTAGAATAAGCTCCACTTGGAGATGAAATGAGTTTCTCTCTCACAAGATTTAATTAGCTAGCTAACTTTTTTGAATTGTTGCACCTATATTTATTTTAGAGTCTGTACTGCAATTTTCATTTCTTGTAACACACTTAGCAGGATTGAATATCAAAGTGATAAGTTGGAGCTTGGCACAGCAGCTAGAGCCTGTCATCCCAGCACTTTGGGAGACCAAGACAGGAGGATCATTTGAACCTGGAAGTTTCGGGCTTCAGTGAACTATGATCTTGTCATTGCACTTCAGCTTGGGCAACAGAGAGGGAAGCTGTTTACAAAAAGAAAAAGAAAAACCCGACAGAAAAGCAAAGTTATGAGTTGAGAAGTATTACTGCTTTTTTCTGTTCTCTAGAAGGGTTTGTCTAAAAGTGTGTGATTTCTTTCTTGAATGTTTTGAAAATTTCACTGAAAAAGATCACTGGCTTTTTCTTTGGGAGTAGTTTTGTTTTTTTAATAATAGGGTAAATTTTTAGAATCTAAATAGTCTCTTAGATTTGTCTATGGTTTCTTCTGTCAGTTTTTGTCAGATATGTTTTTCAAGGAAATTTCTCATCTCATCTTAATCATCAAGTGTATGCACATAAAAGTGGCCTTAACACCTTCTTATTAACATATTAATTTCTGGATGACCTGTTTGCCTATTTATTTTTTATTTGAACTCCCCTTCTCCATTTTTAAATTGAGTCTCACTAAAAATTTATCAATTTAATGTTTCTGTTTAAAGAGCTTACTTTTGGTGGGCGTGGTGGGTTACGCCTATAATCCCAGTACTTTGGGAAGCCAAGGTGGGTGGATTACTTGAGGTCAGGAGTTTGAGAGCAACCTGGCCAACATGGCGAAACCCCAGCTCTACTAAAAATACAAAAATTAGCCTACTGTGATGGCACGTGCTTGTAATCCCAGCTACTTGGGAGGCTAAGGAAGGAGAATCACTTGAACCCGGGTGGCAGAGATTGCAGGGAACAGAGATCACACCAGTGTACTCCAGCCTGAATGACAGAGTGAGACTCTATCTCTAAATAAATAAATAAATAAAGCCTACTTTTGACTTCGTTGATTTTATATATTATGTGCTTTTTAATCAATATTCTGCAATTTTGAAATTTTTATTTATTTTTATATTTTGGCCTGAATTTACTTTTATTTATCTGGTTCTTTGGGATAGATCTTTATTTGTAAATAACAGATGAATCTAATGCTATACGTTTTCTTCTTAACATTGTTTTAATTAAATCTCAGAAGTTTTGTTTCTATGTATCTTAAATGCTATCCCATGAAAAATATATTCATTGCTTTTCTTTAATTCATGCATTTGCAGAGAAACTGTAAAGGAGAGAGAAGAAAATACTTTTTTAAACCTTTATTTTAAGTATAGTCATACATGCGCAGGTTTGTCACATAGGTAATCTTGTGTCATCAGGGTTTTTTGTATAGATTATTTTATCAACCAGGTCTCAAGCCTAGCACCCATTAGTTATTTTTCCTGATCCTCTCCCTCTTCTCACCCCCTACCCTCCTATAGGTTCCAGTGTGTGTTGTTCCCCTCCATGTGTCCATATGTTCTCATCATTTAGCTCCCACTTATAAGTGAGAACATGCGCTATTTGGTTTTCTGTTCCTGTGTGAGTTTGTAAAGATAATAGCCTCCAGCTCCATCCCTGTCCCTGCAAAAGACATGACCTACTAACTTTTTATGGCTGCATAGTGGGAATACATTTTATAGTGACATTATGAAACAATTAGAAACAGCTGAAATTAATTTTAATACAATCTTTTAACCAAATATATCCAATATGTTTCAACATGATTAATGTTACAAATATTAGTAAGATATTTCATATTGTTACTTTTTTGTTTGTTTGTTTGCTTTGAGTCAGGGTCTCCCTCTGTCGTCCAGGCTGGAGTACAGAGATGGCAGAGATGGGCATCCCGGTTAACCAGAGCCTCAATATCTGCGCTCCAGCAATCCTCCCACCTCAGCCTCCCCAGTAGCTGGGACTACAGGTGCTCGCCACAACATACTTCTTGAATCATGAAATCGTCTCACTGCAATTCCCGAAGGGTTGATATTACAGGCGTGATCCCCTGCACTCTGTCTTCTTACCTTTCACACTAAGTTTCTGAAATTATGCACTAGAAGATCTGACATAAGAGATGGGTGAAAAAAGATGAGGTCCCCAAATTGCAAGAACTACAGAGAGTAATAAACTCTGGTTCAAAGGTAATCAGACAGATTTAAACTGAGATACAGAAAAACCAATCTAAAAAGAAAGGAAACATTGATTATAAAGCAAGATTCTTGACTTTGTAATTACAGAGGTTTGGTAGTTTTCTGTAATGGTAAAATCCAGGTCAGGTCATGAGAGTGGAGGCAGAGATAGAATAAAGGAGAAGTTCTTTCAACAAGACTTCAAAATCTAGTAGAAGTAACAGACACAATAGTAAAGCAATAATCCCAGTACAGCATGATAACTGCCATAAATATCTATCTATTAGGCATATAGAATCAAAAATCAAATCTGTTTGGGTGAGTCTTGAAGAATGAACAGACATTTTTTGGGTGAATAAACAGTAACAGTTGTTCAGGGTCAGGAAAATGCCTGCATAAGGGAGGATTTTCCCTCTAAGGTGATTGTCAATACCCGTGTTTCTTGGCAGATGAACAGTGCTTTGGTGGTCCAGAAAAAATCGAGGGAAGAGTTAAAAGTGTATTTGTGGAACACAACTTTTCATAAACCCAAACAGTGTTTTTTAAAAGGAGACTGTGCATGGATTTCTGAATCACAAGTGAGGGAACTCTGTCATAGAGGACTTCCAACTGGACAATTTCAAATGAAGAATCCTTAGCTCATTTGAAACACCAAGGTCTCAGAAAAAGAGAACAGAGGACAGGGAGTGGAGGTGACGGTTTGAGTTTTAAACAGGATGGTCAGAAAATGCCTCAATGAAAAATTCACAATGAGACAAAGTCTTGAAGAGGAAAGCAAACACAAGTGTGTGTGTGTGTGTGTGTGTGTGTGTGTGTGTGCGCGCGCGCGCTTGTGTGTGTGTATACTTAGAGAGAGAAAGAGAGGGAGAGAGAATTTGAGGTGAAGGAAACAGCATGTGCAGTAATATTGGGTTTGTGTTTATTTTGAGGGCTGAGGAACCACACAGAAGTCTATGTTTCATATTAAAGCGAGTATAAAGAAGAATGGAAAGAAATGAGATTAGAGAGACAAAGAAGGCCAGATCATACATGAAGCCTTATTAGCATAGGTTTTGCTTGGTGAAATGCATGAGATGAGCATGCTCATCTGAAGTTATTTCACACATATGAGTTTAAATAACTTGTCCCAAATTTCAGAAATGAAACTAATTATTTCTGTTCTAGTCAATATAGCTCTAGAGCCTAACTATTAAGCAGGAACTGTCTTATTTTCCATAAATATGAGTTGAAAAAGAAGAATCCAATTTGTTTTTCTTCTTTATGACTATCTTAGGAAAAACACTTTATCACGAATAAAGTGAATGCATTTGGTTAGATCCATCTATGTCGGTTGATCTTCGTGCAGAAAAGAAAAAAGGAGTAAAATTTTGTGTAGTCTGAGAATTGGCAAGACTGAGGGTCAAAATAAGGGATGTTCAAGAGACAGAGGAATCAGTGAGATTCAATAGAAGATGAATAAATAGGTTTTGTTTTTGCCTAACCCATTGAAACTGCAGGATTATATGAATTTAAAGACAGAAGCAATCAGAGCTGAATATCAGAAGATGCCTGCATTTCTCCATGAAGAACAGCAACATTATTTGGAGAGGCTTCAAAAGGAGCGTGAAGACATTTTTTAGCAACTCAATAAGAGCAGTGCCAGAATGGCCCATAAGAGGGAGATTTTAAATGGAATGTATGAGGAGCTGAAGGAAATGTCCCATAAACCAGATGTGGAGCTACTCCATGTTCTGACTGACCATGGGGTATCAGGATGTGGAACAGTCACGGGCACAGGGGATTTTCCTCTTTCCTGAAATGCTTTCTTCCCTTTATTTCCATGATGTGTTTCCAGAAACACATTTCTATAGCTAATGCTACTTTGTGTGGAGGGTAGAGCCCCTCCAAGGGATTTTACCAGAACGAAGGTCCCTCTTACTTTATCCACCAGCAACAAAACTTTGTGGAATGGCCAAGGTAACAGTCCTCATAAATATTCCCCATCTAAAATCAATAATATATTCTGGCTTTCTGAACATTTATAAAATACTGAGGGATTCATTTACATTAGGTCAATTTGGAGACATGGCAAGATTGGGAGTTTCAGGAATCTAAATATTATTTTCCATCAACTCATTTTGTAATAGGGCCTAGGGAAGATGATTGAGTATGTTCCTCATGGTTACTGCAGAAAATAGACTCTCTGGGCCTTTTCTCCCTTCACTTGTATAAAAAATGTCTTCAAGACTCAGACTTCACCAGGACATTAATTCATAACAATATCATAGACTAGGTTTTTCATTAGAGAAGAAAAATAAAATGCTTTCCAGAGGGAATATGGCAGGAAAATAATATTTTCAGAAACTGCCTCCAGATCTCACACTGAACTTAGTGGAAGATTCATCTTGTAGAAAGCACAAAGCCTTTCTATATATTTTTTTACAGTTGTTTGGAGACATATTACACAGGTGTGTGTGTACCTGGATTTTAGCAGGTGTCCTTTCAGTTTCCACAAATATCAAACAGTATCTACTGAAGCGAAGGCATACATGATTAACATATTAATATTACTTTTTCCTGGATCTACTTTTGCTCCCCCACCTTATGTAGCCATCTATTATGTTGCCATACTCATGGTATTATTACCGGACAGATGCAAAGAAAGCATTGGAAAAAAAGGGAGAAGAAGCAAACATCAATAAATAAATAAACACACAAAAAAGGATTGAAAGAAAACAAGCATCTCAGTTTCTGATTTTCTTTATACCTCCAAATCCAGAATAGATGAAAGATAAAGTGTTGTTTCCTGGATGGTGGGAAAGTCACCAGAGGAAGCAGCAGGAGAGAGAAGGGGAAAGTGTTTTAGAAGTGAGAAAGTGTTGATGACTTTTTGTTTACATATATGTATGTGTGTGTGTATATATATGTGTGTGTGTATACATATATATGTGTGTGTGTGTGTATGTGTGTATGTGTGTATATATATATATACACACACACATATATATAATCAGTTGACGTTCTGAAAAATAGATCAAACAAACTGTGCAGTGTTAGAAGACTGTAAGCCTCTAGGGAAGCTTGGCACTAAAGAAGAAGAGCACACTGACAGGCCCTAGCAGAAGCCAGCAGCCATTAATGGTAGAATGACATGGAATTCAGCTGAGAGCAGTTGGAGGTGAGCCCTGCTGCTAAGAGGCTTTACTCCAGGGGAAGACCACCTTCCCACTCCATCCCCCTTCTGGCGCCCCATTTATCTACT
Organism: Colobus angolensis palliatus; assembly: GCF_000951035.1. NCBI lineage: Eukaryota > Metazoa > Chordata > Mammalia > Primates > Cercopithecidae > Colobus > Colobus angolensis. Next base: position 107,072 of record NW_012116622.1, read on the forward strand.
GAAAGCTATTTTCACCAATCAATAAAACCTTTTACTCATTCTCCAAGCTCACATATGATCCAAGTTTTCTGGTACACTAAGGCAAAAACCCCAGGATACACAAAACCCTCTGTCCTTGCAATAAGGCAGAGGGTCTAATGGAGCTGGTTAACACAAGCCACCTGTGGACAGCTAAGCTAAAAGAGCACACTATAACACAAGCCCACTGGTGCTTTTCTTTTATAATAGTGTAAAATCTAAAACTTAAAGAAATGTCATTTTTAATTACTGCAATACTCCAGGAAATAATAACATTTAATCAGGCAATACAATGTCTAGAATATAATGGAAATGTAACAAATATTTGAATAATTAAAAATGCATAAGAGACTTGAAAGCTTTGCTGCTAAAGATAGGAGCATTAATTCAATGGTTTGCATTTCTTAGGATTTTAGGTTGATGTGAAAACTAATTAAATTCTAGAAGCTTGTTTTTCATCTTTTTAGAAAGTTTTATACATGTGTTGGGATGCAGGGAGTATAGAGGGTGTATTAGCACAGAAACTTAATGTGTGGGTGTGTGATAAAGTCATGGCAGTTGTGCATTATTTATTTTATGTTATTATATATGTGTGTGTATAAATATAGAGAGATAGACATAATTTTTTAAAATAGAGACAGAGTCTCACTATGTTCCCCAGTCTGAATTCATACTCCTGGGCTCAAGGGATGCTCCTTCCTCAGCCTACGGAGTACTCAGGAATATAGGAGCTGGCCACCATGCCTGGCAGTTTGTTTCATTTTAATTTAATGTGAGGTCATCCCCCAGGCCATAAGAGAAGAGATGGGAGGATAGAAGAAGAAAATGCAGACATGTACTCCCTACTTTCTATTCTTATTTCACCATCATGTAATATCCCCTTGGTTTTTTTAAATTATTATTCTGCCACAGTTAATTACACATTTACTAGTGTGTTTCCACTATCAAACATACTTCTTGAGTATATTGTGGAAATTAACAAATGCTTGTTAATAGAAAAAGAAAACCTAAAGCTTGGTCAACATCACTGTCTTCCATAACTGGGAATGAGTGTTGCTGTGGGGCCTTGAACAAGTCTCAAGGCAGGAGGCTAAACTTGACTCTCGAGGTAGGGCTCAGAACACAGACCAAATTGAGTATTAGCAAAAACAGGGACCAGGCAGAAGCAGCTTTCCATAAGACACGCCCACTAATGTACCATGTCAGGTTACCACTGCCATGGCAACATCCAGGAGTTATCACCCATTGCATGGCAATGACTCAACAACCCAAATGTTATTACTCTTTCTCTAGAAATTTCTGTATAAACCCCTTAATCTGCATGCTATTAAAAGTAGGTGTAACCATGTCTGCAAAACTGCCATGGTAGCCCTGCTCTGCGGGAGCAGACACAAAGCTGTAACATCACCAGAGCTGGAACACTGCTGCTTCAATAAAGCTGTTTACCTCTACCTTTGGCTTGCCCTTGAATCCTTCCCTGGTCAAAGTCAAGGACCCTCAAAGGCTAAGCCCCATTTTGAGGATCACCTGCCCTGCATTGACCTAAACTCACTTTGTCAAAGTGTTGTCATTTATCAATCATAGTGATAAGAGCTTACGGAGCTTACATTTATTGAGAACTTATCATGTGGTACGCATATGAATGTGTTTTAAATGCTTCAAATATAAAAACCTCTATAATCCAATATTTACAATGAAAAACCTGAACTGTGGGAAAGTCAAGTGATTTGAACTAAGGCAACTAGTCTCCCACATCTGTGCTCTTCATTTTGCAGTTTGTCACATCTCCCATGAAATGGCGCAGGTAATAGACCAACATTCCAATGACCAGCGGTGAAAGTCAGGTCACATCATGCCACTAAAGAGTTTATTATAATACTTAACACAGAGTAAATACTAAATAAATATCTGCTGTCAATATTAAAATGTTATTAATAAAATAATATTTATCACATAGTTTACCACTTTCAGTTCATCTCATCACTGAAAAATTTACAACTTTACTGCAACAACAAGCCGAATCCATCTTCTCTTTCTTTCTCTGGAGATGACTTTGCATCTCATCTTGTCAATAGAATGGAGTTTATGTAATCTTTTACATTTAGGCTCATGTAGGCTCACAGCCATTTTTTTCATAACCTTAATAGCATCCTTCATCACTGCATTTCAATTGTTTACACAAAAATACAATTTAAAGTTTATTATGGCTTGGCATGATGGCTCATGCCTGTGATCCCAGCTCTTTGGAAAGTCATGGCAGGAAGATTGCTTGAGGTTTGAGACCAGCCTGGGCAGCATAGCAACACCACATCTCTACAAAATACATATGTATATATAAGCCATACGTGGTGGCTCACACCTGTAATCTTAGCTACTCACAAGGCTGAGGTGGGAGGACCCCTTCAGCCCAGGAGTTTAAGGCTAAAGTAAGCTATGATGGCACTACAACACTCCAGCCTGGGTGACAGAATGAGATATCGTCTCAAAGAAACAAAAACAAAAACAAAACAAGACAAAACAAAACAAAAAAAGTTGTATATGAATATATGTTTACAAAAATGCCTGCTTTGTTCTAGACATGGATTGTTGTGCTCTGGATATATGAAGTTCCTAATATTCTCCTTACATAAGAACAAAATGATTAATATAAACAAGTCTTTTTCTGTAATAGCATTAAGAAATTTTCCCAAAATATGGGTAGCATAATATGATACAAAATATTAAAGGATAATGTCAAAAAATGTAAGAAGTAGATTAGTGTCCAGATGCATATGCTAATGAACTTTATATATTATTTATATATTTGAAACAATTGTATCTTATTTTTATTCTATAAGGTTGATTTTGAAATTTTCTCAGGGATGGCCAACATGTGCCAGTAAAATATGAAGATTCCTAATGATAACAAAATATAAAATAAGACTTACAATGATGGAGATTGTCAGGAGTTAAATTGACATACATATTAAGCTACTCCCTAAGAATAAAATGATGTCCATCTCATTTATGGTAGAAATACACAAAACACATTTGCGTTATAAAGAGTAATACAGATGAAAGAGGGTGCATATTTTTATAATAAATTGAGAAAACTATGTTAAAACAAAAAAGGAAAGAAAATATCTTGGATTATAAACATGAGATCAGTTATGACTAATATGTAAAGAATTTGTATCATCTGTAATGTATTCAGTCTCAGAAAACTGAGAGTACATTTCTCACAGATACTCAGTATCAGCGAAAACCTCTCATGGGTTCAGTTAGGACACAGGCTAATCTACTCTAATAAAGATCCCAATTTTAAATAAATGGGGGCTATGTTTTTCTCATCTGCTTATCTAAATAGAGGGGGTAACCAAAAAAAAAAACAAAACAGACTGATACTTTCAACAACTAGATTTCATCTCTATGTGCAAGAAAGTGAAATTTGTTGCCATCTCCTGTTCAGCAAGAAAACTGAAAAAACTTCCTGAGCAAGAGGACCTGAATGTAAGGAAATGACCTGGTGCTTTCCACAGTACATCTGTTTCCATCCCATTCCTTCAAGCTTAGGCATGCAGCACATCGAACCGCCAGATGTAGCTGGAAATGCGGAAGACACACTAAAATGTTTATTTTTATTACCTTTATTTCACGTTATTATTTATTTATTTATTTGTTTGTTTATTTATTTATTTTTTGCTAGAAACAAGGTCTTGTTATGTTGCCCATGGTGGTCTTGAAGTCATGAACTCAAACAACACTTCTACCTCAACTGCCCAAAGCAATGGGATTAGAAGCATGTGCCATCGTGTCTGGCCTTTTCTTTTTCTTTTTTTCTTTGATTTAGGAGAAAAAAGAAAATTAAATGACAGACACAGCAGAAGAAATACTGGGAGCTTGTGTTCAATGAAAACCGGGTGATCCTTTACTGAAGAGTTGCTTTTAGTTAGAACCGGGAATGAGTACTCAGGAATCAGTAAACTCTGCTTTTCAGTGCTGTCGAGGTGTCTAGTGTTTCCCCATTCAGCTACTGGCTAACTAAGGCTCACATGGCAAGAAGGACCTGATGTGCCTTTTTTTTTTTTTTTTTTTTCAGACGGAGTCTCGCTCTGTCGCCCGGGCTGGAGTGCAGTGGCCGGATCTCAGCTCACTGCAAGCTCCGCCTCCCGGGTTTACGCCATTCTCCTGCCTCAGCCTCCCGAGTAGCTGGGACTACAGGCGCCGGCCACCACGCCCGGCTAGTTTTTTGTATTTTTTAGTAGAGACGGGGTTTCACCGTGTAGCCAGGATGGTCTCGATCTCCTGACCTTGTGATCCGCCCGTCCGGCCTCCCAAAGTGCTGGGATTGCAGGCTTGAGCCACCGCGCCCGGCCTTGATGTGTCTTTTAATCTCTTAAATTGATGACGAAATCAAGGTGATCATCCAAATTATGAAAATAGTTATCAGCAACACTTCCTATTCTTTCTGTCTGTACTACCTAGACTTCTTAGTTAACTTTCTCTCTTCTCCTCTCACACATTTTTTGCAGCACTTTACTAGGTAACAGGAAAAGTCTATCACCTTCTGATGATTTGTGTCTCTTCAAATGATCTCAGATTGTAGAATTTTACCTTCTGGGCTTTCAACTCAATTTTCCTTTCTGTTTCCACCTAAAGTTCCTGAGTATTCTCTATTGACACTAAAATTTCCATAAGCAGCAGCCATTACACTCTCAATATTACCTTGTTACCAATTTTGTTTGTCATTTATTCAAAGAAAATTGTATAGCTAATCTTACTTAGCACAGATTTACCTGTACATTCAGGTGGTATTAGCCACTAAGGACATTTAAGATATAGTTTGGTAAATTTTCTCAGTCATTAAAGCAAAAATTTATTACATTCTTCTGTTTTGATAACTTCTATTTCAATTATTATCACCTGGGACATTCCTAAACTTGAGAAATAAAATTAAGGTAAGAGACTACGGGGAATATTGTCAGTTATATCAGAAACCTAAGATTCCTTCTCACCTTCTGAAGAAGGTATTGATCCATTTGCCTTGTCACATTTTTGAGGGCAGAAGTTAAATTCTTCCTAGAAATAAAATTAAAAACCAATATGGAGACATAGCATGTGTGTAGTTTAAACCAGAGAGATGAGATGAAATTGTAAAAGGAAGAGTAGACAAAATGAGAAGAGATCATAGTCTATGATGAAATTCTGGGAAAGTCATAGCATAAAGGTCACATCAAGGAATATGAGACCAGGAACGAACTGAGATGTGTTAACCCATGTAGTTAAAAAAAGAAACTTACATGTTGGCAGGCTGAGGTGGGCAGATAACTTGAGGTCAGGAGTTCGAGACAAGCCTGGCCTATATAGCGAAACCCTGTCTCTACCAAAATTATGAAAATTAGCCAGACATGGTGGGCACTGGTAATCCCAGCTACATAAGACGCTGAGGCAGAAGACTTGCTTGAACCCAGAAGCTGCAGGATGTAGTGAGCTGAGATTGTGCCACTACACTTCACCATGGGTGACAGAGTAAGACTCTGTCTCAAAAGAAAAGAAAAGAAAGGAAAATTATTTGTGGTAAAATAAAGCAAATGCATAATAGTACATTACATAGAGTTCTTGTCTTGTGTTCTCAATTTAGGCAGCATAATTTGTCATTTCAACTAACTATAGCTGATGATGCTGCAGACTCAGAGAGGAATGTCCTCCTATGAGATTTCTTTCAACTGATTGCTAGTAACCAAAAATTCAAGGTTATGTAAAATAAAGTTACTGTTATTAGACAATAAAAATTCTACTGCCTTCAAATCAGAAAATGTTATTTCTGTTCTCAGTTCAACTCCTGATGTATGTGTCTGTGTGTGTGTGTGTGTGTGTGTGTGTGTGTGATTTGGGCCAGATTTTCTCATATCTCTTTGGGTTTTCTCATTGTACATTTGAAGAGGGGAAAAGACAAAATTTTTGCAAATTTAACTGGATGATCAAATTGGCTTTTATCTGTCATTCAAAAATCAGGAAATAACTCATCCAAAAATAGAGAGTTTCTATGCTGAGTATGGCACAAGAGCCTGTTTTTGTAAGGTTACTTAAACAGCAACAAAGAAACAGAATAATACAACAAATGAATTGGTTAACATCAGGTTACTCTTCTTGCTAAGATGAAAGAATAGAGGACTTCCTTACCATGGTAGCTAAAACTGGCCTGTTTTGGCATCTCGCTATTATGTATCCATCCTGATTTTTTACTAAGTCAGGTAAACAATGTAGTTAAAAGTTCAGTGATACACAACTTTAGCATGAATGGCTGCATTTTGATTTGGTCTGTTGGGGCTCAGTCCAAATAAATGGCACTTTTTAAAAAATTTCATTTAACAGAATATTTTTTTACATTTATCTCACATTTCTATAATATTTTAGGATTTAATTTTCTATCCTTGACATTCATCTGAGGTTTCCTTAAAATGGCTGAGGACAGTCACCTAATACAGAGTGGAATTTTATACTTCTAACCTTTCTAACTTTTAGGAACACACATGATCTTGTTTTCTAGGGGGAGCTTAAATTCAGTATTTTATTACTTGAAAAATTAAGAAAGAAAGTATCTTTGTGGGAGACAGGCAGAAAATCTAGAGACAACTGAAAAATGAGGGCAATATAATCACAATGTGGAAAAGAGATTAGTTGCAACTTTTCCTTTTAATCCATTCTGAGAAGCAACATTTATTCACTCACGTATTCTGTACTCCCAGCCACTTGGAATTCCCTTGTGAGTCGCTTCCCTCACCTGTAATTTATTTCTAAATATACTTGGGAAACAGGCACAGGGAACACTACATTTCCCTAATCCTATTAATAAAACAATCACATTAGTAGGAAGGACGAAGTCTGTAAGAATCAAAAAGGATGATCAAGACAAATTTCTGTGATTTTTTTTGTAGCATCATGCATGGAGGATCCACATGGTTTCCACAGAGCTGGAGTCATTCAGGGAACTTCTTATATCAAGAGCGATCCAAAAGAATTCTACCAAAAATTTAAGAATGTTTTTCTGCAACTCACATCTTCATAAATGTAAAGGTTAAAGATTCACGGAATGTGATTCATGAATATCTGATTCTGAACAGATAAGACAGATACTGTCAAAGAGCATTTCCAACAGGATAATATTGAATAGTGTATCCTCATATGCACCTGGAAAGCCAGGAATTAAAGAAAAGAATGAAGATGAGAAAGCAGTGTCATCTGCTATTGTTGCAGTGACGGTACAAGCTCCAGCTTACCAAACTATCAGTGGGCAGTATATTGCCATTACTCAGTGAGGAGTTTTAGAACTAACTAGTAATGATACTCTTGGTGTACAGGGACTGCAGAAAAGATAACTGACTACAGGAGCTACTCTATTGCTGGTGACTTACATAGCGCACTATCTAGAGACCACTGATGGGCAGAGAATGCTAGCAGCCAGGAACCAGGTTGTGGTACCAGCTGTCACAGAAAATGTGCCATCATCGCAGATTGGCATCCTCTATCAGCATTGTGCCTGGAGCTGGTAGGGCATCTTTCCTAGGTCCAACTGTTCAGCTTTTCAAAGGTAGTGGAGAAGAGAGAGTGGCTGGCCCAAAAAGAAACAATGAAGCATCATGAGAATATTGTAGAAAGTATAAGGAAAATGGGAACATTTTAGAAAAGAAACTGCAGAACTTGGAAAAGCAAACAACTCTTTCATTAAAGACATAAATGTACTTAAGAGGTTTGTTATTGCAAAAAAAATAAAATAGATTATGTTTCAATGTATTTGTTGTGTTTATTTGCATGGCAAGTTTCATGACATTCGCTTTATTGAAAGAGTTACTTGTTCTGAAGAAAAGCAGCAGGAGTATCTCAGATTAGTATTGAAAAGCAAGGATACCATCAGGAAGAGTTGAGACTATGATAGAGGTTCACTTGAATGCTGAGTTATAAACCTGGTGAGGTAGTGCTGTGCAAGATGTTCTATAGGCAGAAAGAGGCAACAGCTAAGAGATTAAGATAGTTTCCATCAAAAGGAGCCTTGATATAAGTAACAGACAGATATATTAAAGTCAAAACAGTATAATAAACATCTCTAGCCAAATATTTCAGGTATTACCATCTTATCCCTCAAAAGTACTTATCTAAGACAGGTGCAGTGGCTCATGCCTGTAATCCCAATACTTTGGGAGACTGAGAGCGGTGAGTCACCTGAGGTCACCAGTTCAAGACCAGCCTGGCCAACTGGCGAAACCCCGTCTCTACAAAAGATAAAAAGAAAATTAGCCGGGCATGGTGATGAGCACTTGTAATCTCAGCTATTTGGGAGGCTGAGGCAGGAGAATTGCTTGAACCCAGGTGGCGGGAGTTACAGTGAGCTGAGATCATGCCAGGGCACTCCAGCCTGGGGAACAAAGTGAGGCTCCAACTCAAAAACAAACCAACAAACAAAAAACAACTTATCTAATGTGATTGCATCTTCTCCAACCCAGAGTATCTGAGGTGTGGATTCCTGATTTGGTCCTAAGCATTTGGCTGCATAGCTGAGACTGCTCTTCCTCTCAGCTGTGCTCTATGTCCTTGTTTCTCTGCTGTGATATCAATTTTGGGTGTCAGTTGGAGTACAGACTTTCATGCTTGACCTGGGTGGTGCTTTCTGGCATGTGTGATGGCAGATCCTCATCAGGACACAGATTCAGAGTTTGTTTCTCAGAAAAGGAAGATCTCAGAGGGAAGAGCTGTGCCTAACCTAGCCCCGTAAAATTTGAAGGTCAGTCCATTGCTCCACAGAAAAAGAAATACACCTAAAATTTCACATGGAATTATCTTCATTGACAAGTTTCTTGCCATATTTTAGTTTAGAAACTGTACCTATGAGTAGGTAACTATGAAGTAATGGCAACAGTAACAACAAATTGATAGTACTCCTACATATAGAAAACAGCATTTTGCCTTTGTGGAAATAGAAGAGAGGGCATTTGCACAGAGGAGCACCAAGCATCATCTGATGAGGGATGGGCACCAAGATTAGAAATGGTTACAGGGAAATATATAAACAGCAATAGATACTAACCAATTTTAATTTAATTTATTTACTAAGTACCTAATTTCGTGAGGTGTACTTTGTCTGCAAGATCTTCTTTTGTGATTCTTACTGTTGAGATCAAAGAAAGTAAATGGTTTTGTATCTGAATTTATGAGAACTCGAGCAGTTGCAGCTAACTTGAGTTTGTAAAAATATCCGGAACCTGAACTGATTCTGTTAAAGCAGGAGGTCATATTGGAGAGGTCACTAGACTCTGTATACAATCTGGATGGAAGCTTTTGAGCCAAATTCTGAATTTCTTAAAAAGCAGTGTGGCCTCAATTAACATCAGAGGATCTGAACATATCTGCTCCGCTTTTTGTCCTGTGTGAGATGTTGTGGAGTGAAGTGGAGCAAGGAACAAAGAAAGAGCACAGCCATGAGCTACCATGATAAGTAGCAGCCCTGAAACCAGAGTTCTCCAGCACAGGTTCGTCCTCAACAATAAAATACTAGCTAATACTGGGTGCCTAACTTGCAAGAAGAAGACCAACATACAAAGAAAGAGCCTTTTGACTAGGCATTAGGGGTTATGACAGAAATAAAAAATTTTTCTAGAAATGATGAGACAGAAGCTAACCACCAAAATTACTCATGTGGAGAATATTGCCATAATAACCAACAAATGCATCTTTTACATGCTGGGAAGAGTTTTCTAAGGACTTCTTAATATTCTTAGGACTAGCACCAGAAAAAAGCAAAAACATTTGGATGAGAATGAATAAAAATTCCTTTCAGGTCCAGACACAGAGCCATGTTATGCCTTTAATCCCAGCCTTTTGGAGGCTGATGCAGGAGGAAGGCTTGAATCCAGGAGTTCAAGATGAGCCTGGACAACACTGAGATACCCTATTTCTATAAAAGCAAATTTTTAAAAAATTAGCCAGGCATGGTGGCACACCTCTGTGGTTCCCGCTACTTAGGAGGCTGAGGCAGGAGGATCACTTGAGCTTAGGAGTTTGATGCTACAGTGAACCATAATTGTTCCACTGTATTCCATTCTGGGCAACAGAGCTAGAACTTTTCTCAAAACCAACCAACAAATAAAAAAAGGTATTTTATTTCAGCATAATATTTTATTTGTATGTATTTGCATGTGCACATATATATGTGTGAGTGTTGATGTATTTTAGAGTAGAAGAAAAGCTTTAAGTCATTACATGGATGACATTTTGAGCTTACATCCCCAAACTGTAGCATGTGTTAGAATTATCCAAAGGGCTTGCTTTATAGCTATTTCTAAACCCCATCCTATAAAGCTAATTGTAACTACAGACATCTAAATAATTATTTATGTTAGGTATATAAGAGATACGTATCTGAGAGTATATTCTTACAGAATCAAAGATTTCCTTTTCAATAGAAACTTATTCTCATTAACAAATGGCCATAAAATGTTTTTTTAAAAGATGATACTTTTAAAAATAATATCAGCGGCCGGGCGCCATGGCTCAAGCCTGTAATCTCAGCACTTTGGGAGGCTGAGACAGGCGGATTATGAGGTCAGAAGATCGAGACCATCCTGGCTAACACGGTGAAACTCCGTCTCTACTAAAAAATACAAAAAACTAGCCGGGCGAGGTGGCGGGCGCAGGTAGTCCCAGCTACTCAGGAAACTGAGACAGGAGAATGGCGTGAACCCGGGAGGCAGAGCTTGCAGCGAGCTGAGATCCGGCCACTGCAATCCAGCCTGGGCGACAGAGCGAAACTCCATCTCAAATAAATAAATAAATAAATAAATAAATAAATAAATAAATAAATAAATAAAAACAATATCAGCAAGATTTACCATTAACATCTCCACGCGATTTAGTCCTTCTGATATTTTTCTGTACATGTTTTTGTCCATATCCACTTTGTTTATACTTTTAAAAAAATTTTCCAAAATAAATCATATTTATTTATTTTATTTTAAAGCTCAAAATGTATTTAAACACTTTATTAATTTAGGCTCTTTCAAATAGTATCTTGTTATTTGATATGTTCAGTTAATTACTAGTTGGTAACTGTAGATATAAAGTTTTTAAATGGCAGAAGTCTACTTTACAAATTATGAAGCCTGAGATTGTCAAACCCTAATTTGATCAATGCACAATTTATATTATATTGTATGTTATAAATATGTGCAATTTTCATATATTGATTAATAAAAATTTAAAAATTATTTTTCGAAAAATTGTCATTTAAATAAAGGTTTTATTGGATTAGTTTGAATTTAGTAAAAATGCATTAAATAAAATCACCTGAATGTTTTTTCTGCACAGTACCGATTTCATTTCCCTACATTTAAAATTAAATCAGCCATAGGTGCCAGACATTGAGGCTCTACTTCTCTTTTTCCAAAACCATCCATCATCATCATTAGCATTTTGATCTTCAAATCTAAAAGGTGGTAGAAATTGATAGGCACTGAAGGGATTTGTGTCGTTGAGCAAGGTGAGATGGTAGCAGAACCTAGATTTCAGTGAAGAAAGGGCAGAAGTTATCAAAGAATGGAATGATGTATATTCAAATATCATATAAAAATACTATCAGATGTGGGAGCAGAAATGAAAGTAGATTTGGGGCCCCAGAAAGTCAAACATGATTTTGCCATATGGGTGTTGTTTAACAATGACAAAAGCCAGGCATGGTGGCTCACACGGGTAATCCCAGCGCTTTCAGAGGCCGAGGCAGGTGGATCACTAGATGTCAAGAGTTCGAGACCAGCCTGGCCAACATGGTGAAACCGTGTCTCTACTAAAAATACAAAATCAGCCAGGTGTGGTGGCACATGACTGTAATCTCAACAACTTGGGACTCTGAGACAGGAGAATCACTTGAAACTGGGAGACAGAGGTTGCGTTGAGCCAAGATCATGCCATTGCACTCCAGCCGGGACAATAGATGGTGACTCCATCTCAAAAAAAAAAAAAAAAAAAAATCAATCAATCAATGACAAGATAAACCAGCACTAACCAGAACTAGAGGGTGTTTGTAGAGGATTATTTACAGAGATTAGACATTGAGTTGATTTAATCAGTGGTGGAAAGGTAAATCCTTTCATTGATACTCTGTGCCGCAGAAACCTAAGCAGGGCGGGGATTTAAGGATCCTATAATACATTGGCCTCCAGAAAGCAAGGCTTATTATTTATAGAGGCATTTGGAATTTGCTAGATTGTGGAAATCTCAAAGAATAGCTTCTGTTATCCAGAAAGCCCAGAGGACAGGGAACTCCTGAGTCAAATGCATGAATTTTCCTGCAAGCACTGTTCAGACCAGTTGTAGAATATTCAGGTGAGTATCTCCTTTAATTTTGGTTCTTTGTTTATACAAATTGTGAACTTCTGGAGGGACAGTCCTAGATATTACACAGTTTCATCTATAGCATGGTATCTAGAATTTAATTGGAAACCTTTATTGTAAAATATGAAAAGTTCTGTGTTGTCTGTAACTTCAGGGTGCACGCAGCCTTGGTCGTCTGCAAAGTTTTCAAAGTGCTCAAAGGCACTTTTTTATTTTCCTAATATTCCATTGAAGCTTTTATTTATGTAATAGTATTTTTTTTTTTTTTCTAGACAGAGTCTTGCTCTGTGGCCTGGGCTGGAGTGCTGTGGCCAGATCTCAGCTCACTGCAACCTCTGCCTGCCGGGTTTACGCCATTCTCCTGCCTCAGCCTCCTAAGTGACTGGGACTACAGGCGCCCACCACCACGCCCAGCTGATTTTTTGTATTTTTTAGTAGAGACGGGGTTTCACCATGTTAGCCAGGATGGTCTCGATCTCCTGACCTCGTGATCCGCCTGTCTCGGCCTCCCAAAGTGCTGGGATTACAGGCTTGAGCCACCGCCCCCGGCTGTAATAGTATTTTTAATTTATAAAATGTATTTTCTTGTTTGAATGTTCTTTTCAAAGCCTCTTGTTATTTTTTGATATATATAATGAATATATATAGTATGATATTTATATTCTATTTTATGGAATAAAATATTACATGTATGACTTTGTGAAGGTTATAAATTTTTATTTTTTCATTTTTTATTTTTTATGTCACAAAAATGAAAAAAAATTAGGAATTCATACAGCTTCACAAAGTCACAGGAGTCCACACATTATGTTTAAGATCAAAACTTACCGTCAAATGGTTCAAGGATAAAAAGATGTCTTAAACTTCTAAGTATTTCTCAAGTGATGATGACAAAAAGTAAAAAGTAAACAAATAAAAGATGTATTCTAACACAGAAAAGGGGGCAATCACATACAATTGACACGGTTAATTTTTTTGAGACAGAGTCTCACTGTTGCCTAGTCTGAAGTGCACTGATGCAATCAAGGCTCACTGAAGTCTTGACCTCTTGTGTTCAAGCTATCCTCTCACCTCAGCCTCCAGAGTAGCTGGGACTACGGGCACTACAAGTGTGGGCCTGGTTAAATTTTTGTTTTTCTAGAGATGGGGTCTCCCTATGTTGTCCAGACTGGTCTTAAACCCCTGAGCTCAAGCAATTTTCCTGCTTCAGCCGCCCAAAGTGTTGAAATTACAGGCGTGAGCCATTGTGCCTGGCCCTATATAAATTCTTAGTTTTACCAGTTTCTTTCTTTCTTTCTTTTTTTAAGAGATGGGAGTTTCTCACTTGTTGCCCAGGCTTATCTTGAACTCCTGAATTCAAGTGATCCTCCCAGCTTAGACTCCTAAAGTGCTGGGATTACAGGAATGAGCCTCCACGCCTGGTCGCAGTTTCAGCATGGAAGTAATGGAACAGCAAGCATAAAATGACCTCATAGAGCTTTAAGGAGAAAAATAAGATATTAATAATAAGTGTAAAACATTTGCATATTAGTTTCCCAGACCTCCTGTTGTAGGGGTGGCCTGCCCCGCCACACCTGTGAGTCTATCTTGTCAGGTGCGATGAGAGACTGAGAAAACAAATAAGACACACAGACAAAATATAGAGAAACAACAGTGGGCCCAGGAGACCGGCACTCAGCATACCAGGGACCTGCACCGGCACCCGTCTCTGAGTTCCCTCAGGTTTTATTGATTATTATTTTCATTATCTCAGCAAGAGGAATGCGGTAGGAGAACAGGGTGATAATAGGGAGAAGCTCAGGAAGAAAACATGTGAGCCAAGGAATCTGTATCACAATTAAGTTCAAGGGGAGGTACCATGCCTGGATGTGCACATGGGCCAGATTTATGTTTCTCTTCACCCAAACATCTCAGTGAGTAAAGAATAACAAAGCAACATTGCTGCCAACATGTCTCGCCTCCCGCCATAGGGCAGTTATTCTCCTATCTCAGAACTGAGCAAATGTACAATCGGGTTTTATACCAAGGCGCTCCGTTCCCAGGGGCAGGCAGGAGACAGTGGCCTTCCTCCATCTCAACTGCAAGAGGCTTTCCTCTTTCACTAATTCACTTCAACACAGACCCTTTATGGGTGTTGGGCTGGGGCACGGTCAGGTCTTTCTGATCCCACGAGGCCATATTTCAGACTATCACATAGGGAGAAACCTTGGACAATACCCAGCTTTCCAAGGCAGAGGTCCCTGCGGCTTTTCGCAGTGCATTGTGCCCTGGTTAGGACTGGAGAAGGGCAATGACTTTTATCAAGCATACTGCTCCTAAACATTTTGTTAACAAGACAAGTCCTGCATAGCCCTAGATCCCTTCAACCTTGATTCTATGCAACACATGTTTCTGTGAGCACAAGGTTGGAGCAAAGTGGCTGCAGCAAAGTGGCTGAGGCAAAGTTACAAATTAACAACATCTCCACAAAGCAATTGTATAAGGTACAGATCAAAATCAAAATGGAATTTCTTATGTCTTTCTTTTCTACATAGACACAGTAATAGTCTGATCTCCCTTTCTTTTCCCTACAGCTGTAATAAACTATCACAGATAAAACAATAATTTGCTCTTTCACATTCTGAAAGCCTAAAATTTAAAATCAACATGTTGACAGAGTTGGTTCCCACTGGAGATTCTGAGGGGAAATCCAGCCCCTCCCTGTCTGCTAGCTTCTGGTGGCTGATGGGAACCTTTAGCTTTCATTGGCTTGTGGCAGCCTAGTTCTCCTGAGCTCTCTCTCTGCCTCTGTCTCCACATGGCTGTCTAGGTGTCTAAGACATTCCTTTTATTTCTTCTATAGTGATACCAGTCATTGGACTTAGGCCCCGCCCTAAATCCTAAATCCAGACTAATCTCATTGGGAGATTATCGAGGTAATTACATTTGCAAAGATCCTATTTTCCAAAGGTCAAATTCACAGGTTTCAGGGGTTAGGACTTAGACATATATTTTGAGGGGTCACTCTTTAACTTGCACTTTGAAAAAATGCCTGGCTCATAAAAGAGCCACATAACAACAAAAACACAACTGTATTTTTATTTTCACTCCTTTATACACATCATCCTAACCTTTACAATTGGGAAGACAGCACTTCTTTTCCTAAATTCAGATTCTGAATATTTCACATCTCTTTTCTAATGTCAATTCTATGTGACTTACCCTTTTTCTGAGTTAGAATACATCTTATATTTATTTATGTATTGATTTTTTATAATCGTCACTTACAATATGTTTGGAAATTTGACATCTTTTAATCCCTGAACCAATTCGGAGTATGTTTTAATCATAAACACAAAGTATGAAATCAAATATTTTTCAAGTTGTTTTTACTTTCCTTTGTAAATGTTACTTTTCTCTTAATTACTCTCCTGTTGTATTATTAAGTTTATTTTTAGTTTCTTAGGAGATTGATGAAATGACTTTTTTTCTGATTTTTGAGATTAAAATTCAATAACTTTCAAGTTTACTCTCAAGTTTTTCACAGTTTATTTTAATTTTTCTGTAAATTTTAATTTTTTATTTATATTTTCATTTATTATGGAACAATTTTCCAAAAGTCTTTTTGACATAACAAATTTGATATATGAGTTATTATTTATTTTATCTTCTACCTCAACTATGGACTTGAATTACTATCCAATATTTTAAAACATTTTAATCTATGTATTGAGGCATTTGTGTTTTGAGGCATGTGACATTGTAACTAACATTCTTCATACTTCTAGTGAATTCTTAATGTCATTCAAAGGCTACATCCTTCTATACACTACTGAGAATTAAAAATAGTTCTCAAAAATATTCTCACATATACAGAAACTCATTCTCAGAATTTCAACCTATACTGGCATCTTAACTCTGTTCTCTTTCCCTTCTAATGCATATTTTCCCCCGAAGGTCCCATGTTCCACTCCTTATTCACCCTCTATTTAAGATCTGGTTTAATTTCATGTTGTATGTATTTGTACACAATTTTACTTAAGTGAGGCTTAGTCTTAGAATAGATTATCTTAAAAAGACTAGTGAAAGAGATATGAGAATTTGGAGAATTTGTTGGGAAATCATGTCCCAGAGGAATCACATGTCCCAGAGGAATTTACTTTTTAGGTTGGAAAAAAAAAAAAAGGCAGTAGTCATCTGCTCTGCCATGTTTTCCAGTTCTATAATGGAAAATGTCAGGTATTTTGGAGGTACTTTCTGAAGGAAGCCAAATTTTCAATGAGGCTTAAAGATGAACAGTTAACAAAATAAAATTGAAATGTTTTATAATTGTCATTAAATCCTTGATATTTAAAAGGAGAAGGAGTATGGTTCACAAGAAACCATGCATTCCCATGCATGGATCCTGAAGAATCTATAATTCAGTCTTATCACATGTTCACATTCCCTCATAAAATGGTAACAGTTGGACGCTTGTCTGGAGGAGCTCTTGGGCTTGTCCTATTGTATCTTCAACTTCTCGTCTGTACCTTTAGCTATGGATATTTGGGGCTGTGCTTAGAAAATGGCCATACTTAGGGCACTGTAGAATGAACAGTCTTTCCGTTTTAGGCATTTCTCCTTCCACTTTAACTTTTGACTCTGTCTTCAGGGCATTTCTGTTATATTAAGCTTCTTAAGTGAGTGGTTTGGTGTTTGTCTTATGCAACTAAATTTAAGACTGATTCACCTGAGATCTGGCAGAAAGCAGGCTGGGGTGGGGTGTGGAGATATTGAATATTGTGCATGTAGCATACGAAAGGCAAATATGGATTTTAATTCAGAAATGGGCAATGTTTTATTTGTATTGTTAAGAGTAAATTAATTACACAAGGGACATATGGCAAATAGGGTGTAATTTCTTTCATTAATCCCAGTGAAGCAGAGTAACTTTCCTTTCTTTCTCCTCAGAAATACAAAATCACACATACTGCAGGACTTCCAGAAATAAATAATCCACTGACTTTTAAAAGTAAAGAACTCTCTATTCTTGCTCTGGTGTCTACATAACCGGGATCTTATAAGTAAGCCAAAGACATCAAAATGGCTTTGCCTAGAAACCAAGGCCATTGGTCGAACGAAGACATCTTGAGGTTACTGGAACGCATGGAGAATAATCTCCCATCTGATGGCAACGGCACGTTCAGCTCAATTCAGTCACACATGGACTGGGGAAAAACAGCTTTTAAAAACTTTTCTGGTGAAATGTGCAGACTCAAATGGTTAGAGATTTCTTGCAGCTTGAGAAAATATGGCAGTTTGAAAGAATTAGTCCTGGAAGCTAAGAAATGTGTTAAAAATACAGACAAAAGTCAAAAAGGCAGGAACCATCCAGACTTTCCAAAGAGGCCCCTTACTGCTTATATCCGCTTCTTCAAGGAGAATTGGCCCCAGTACTCCCAAATGTACCCTGGGATGAGAAGCCAGGAACTGACCAAAATCCTGTCAAAGAAGTACAAGGAACTCCCAGAGCAGATGAAACAGAAATATATTCAGGATTTCCAGAAGGAAAAGCAAGAATTTGAGGAAAAACTTGCTCGCTTTAGGGAAGAACACCCTGATTTAGTCCAGAAGGCCAAGAAATCTGATGTCTCCAAGAGGATTCAAACCAAAGTGCAAAAGAAGGTTCAGAAAAATATGGAAGAAGTGAGGTCTCTTCCAAAAACGGATCAATTTTTCAAGAAGGTAAAATTTCCTGGAGAACCTCAGAAACCCCCCATGAATGGATACCACAAATTTCACCAAGATTCCTGGTCAAGTAAGGAGCTGCAACATTTGTCCCTGAGGGAGCGCATGGTAGAGATTGGCAGACGCTGGCAGCGCATCCCGCAGAGCCAGAAGGATCATTACAAGAGCCAGGCTGAGGAGCTGCAGAAGCAATACAAGGTGACATTGGATCTCTGGCTTAAGACTTTGTCACCTGAAAATTATGCTGCATACAAAGAATCGACCTATGCTAAGGGTAAGAATATGGCCTTGACAGGAGGCCCGGACCCCAGGTTGAGACAAACAGATCCTCAGTCCTCATCAGCAAGGGGTCTGCAAGAAGGGTTTGGGGAGGGGCAGGGGTTCCAGGCTGCAGGAACAGATTCATCACAGACTACTTGGGTAAACTGTCATGTCTCCTTGGAACCAGAAGAGAACAGGAAGGAAGATGGAGAAGAGGGAGAAAGCAGTAACTCTTCAGACTGCAGCAGTGGAGAAGAAATGGAAGTTGATGTCTTAGGGCAGTGGTTCTAGTGCAGCTTCCTCAGAGGACTTCTAAGTGGGACTCTACCTGACTCAGACTCCACCTGACTCAGACTCCACATGACTCAGACTCCAGGGTCAGGCAGAGTTTCTCAGCAAAAGCCCATTCATGCCATCCATGTCAAAGAAAAGGGACTTTCCTTCTGCCTCTTTTTACTTCTTTTTTTTTTTTTTTTTTTCCTTTTCTTCCTTCCCCACTCTCCTCCCCTATACAAAGTAGGACAGGTTGGAAAGAAGCAACTTGGTGCAGCACTCTCTTACACCAGGATTACAAACCTGGGAGGGACTCTTTGGGGAGAATAAATATAAGTTTGAGCCAATACTACCTTTATCCTTAAAAACAGACAAATGTCATCCCTTTCCCAGTGAATTTTATGCAATTAAAGTTTCTGGAATGAAGCAATGATTAGGTGTAGGGTACACATTGTATTAGAATGAATATTTCTGAAGCAAGAAACTTTGCTTTACTCATTTTTGTCCTGCTAAAGGTAGTAAGAAGACACCCATGAGCCTGGGACCCTGACCTTCCCTGTGGAAATGTTTTTCAGGACTCCTGCACTTAATCTAGGATTGGGGATATTTGATGAAAGGTGGGGTAAATGTCTTAAGAAAATTGTTATACTCTTGATATCTCTCTCCTCCACTCCCTGAAGGAAGGAGTTGGTCATTCCCATGCCTGGGAGTAGGCAGCAATATTTCTATATGTATGTCTGACTCTTAGCTTTCATTGAGACTTTTCTTTCTCATTTCCAAAAAAAAAAAATATATATATATATATATATATGAAAATACAAAATAAAAACTTACCTATTTCATCTGAATGGGCTCCTCCACAGAATCCCTGATGACACTGGGTGCAGCTTCTCTAAGTGCTCTCTGCATTTATTCTTGAAGCTCCAAATATTTCCTGCTGCTTCAGGGGCAAGTGAATCTCCCCTTCAGCACTCAGGATTGATGGAAAGATGCACAGAAAATCAAATAGAGATGAATACACTATTCTGTTTCACTATCTGCTCTGTGACTTCATACAACAATATAACATTGTTTAAATTTTTTTTCATTTACTAATATGTTTGTAAATCAACCTGAGGTTAGCGCCTTCTCAGTACACCTTTATTCTCTTAAACATTTCTGGCTATTTTCATATTTTCTTCTCGTGAATATTAGCATCACCGAAGCAGTCGTATACTTTTTATATGAAAACCATTGACTAACGGGTGCTTATTTTGTCCCTAGAGATCTTAGTAAATATTTATTTATAAGTCTTTTCTAGGTAAATAAGTTTCAGAGAATAATGAAAATATTTACCATTTTATACCTCTAATTTCCAAATGTATTGGATTAAAATATCCAGGAGAATATTAAGCAATGATAATAATATGTTCTTGGCTTGCTTCTTACTTTCAACCTAATGCTTACAGAATTTAAAATCATGAAAATTAGGCCGATGTGTACATTTGAAATAAATTATAAAAATAAGAAAATTGCTATTTACTGTTATTATTATTTTGTTGACTTTATAATGTATATCGATTTTTAACAAATTTATTTTATCATATATTTATGTCATTTTTCTTAGTGTGTTAGTCATCATCCTCCAGAGAAACAGTACCACCAAAATAGAGAAACAGAGTAACAGAGAGAGATATAATAATACAGAAAGGAGACAGAGAGAGACAGATATAGTGGCTGGCCGCCCAGGCTGCAGTGCAGTGGTGCGATCCGGGCTCACTGCAACATCCACCTCCCAGATTCAAGTGATTCTCCTGCCTCAGCCTCCTAAGTAGCTGGAATTACAGGCACCCACCACCACACCCGATTAATTTTTGTATTTTTAGTAAAGACAGGGCTTCACCGTGTCGTCCAGGCTGGTCTCGAACTCCTGACCTTAAGTGATCCTCCCAACCAGAAAGGCTAATTTTATTATGAAGAATTGGCTCACAAAATTGTGGAGGCAAAAAATACCATGATCTGCAATCTACAAGCTAGTCACTTAGGAAAGACAGAGGTGTAATTCAATCCGAGTCTAAAGGCCTGGGGACCAGGGAAATCAATGGTGTAAACCTCAGTTCCAGGGTAGGAGAAGATAAGATGAGATGTGCTAGCTTAAACAGTGAGGCAGGAACAAAAGTGTCAAACTCCTCTCTCATCAGCCCTTTGTTCTATTCAGGAGCTACTGGGGAGGGACACCTACTTTACAGAGACCAATTCAAGCTGACACATAAAATTTACCATCACACTTTCATTTTCTTACAGATTCTGGGGATTTAGGCATTTTTTACCATTTTTACATGAATTCTAGATGACTAAAGGGTACAATTTATTTAGAAAATGTGTTTGCATATTACGTCCCTTGTTTCGCTTCTTAACATCAAGTTTGCAAAAATAACTTTAAAGATCTGATTCTTTTCACTTCCAATTCAGAAGATACTGTAAGTCACATTTGTCACTAAGTGGTAGTAAGGCCTGTAGCTCAGGCTAGGTGGTGAGATGTACAAATGCAGTTGGGGCTTTGCTTGTGATTTTAAATACAGTGTTTTTAAACTTATTCAACACCTACTCTTTCATGTATATATAAATTTTCACCTTAAAATTCTGAAAAGATAGAGAAGTACAGTATACTTTCAGACCATTTCCAAACCTCTAAAGAAAAACAGTGAAAAACTAGAATAACAAAATCAAAATTCATGAACAGTATCTACAACAACACTGAGTGACAATGTACCCTAAAAAATCCCAAATATAGAAAGTCACAGACAAATCAGGTGCAGCAGCAATATCCATGAGGAATCAGAATCCTTTCAGGATGAAGCAAAGAGGGTGAACAGAACGTATGTAGATTTGAGAACTCCCCAAATCAGCAACAAGGATTCACTAGAAGGTGTGCAAGGTAATTAAAAAAGAGCTGCAGAAACTGAGTAGGGTGGGAATTTGCACACATCAATAAACAAGAGTCCAGGATAAGATAAAAAGAGGCTGGGACCATATGGTTTCTATAGCTCTTAAAATAACCAGCCCAAATTCTCTTCCAGGATCAAACTCCATACTGAGAAGAATATACTGGGAGTAAACTACATATTAAACAAGGCTGACACAATAGGATCAAAAAATGGGAAGGCCCCAGTAATGAGTGGAGACAGAAGCAGAACCAGGACAGAGCAAAAACTCAAGGGATTTTTAATGAATACCTTATGAAATCAACAGGAGAGCTCTAGAATCAGGATGCTAGGAAAGCTGTGTTGACTGATCTTTACCTTATAAAAGTTCAAGTTCCATTCCATACAAATAGCATCAATAGGGCATGCTTTCATTATTATTGTTCTTTGTTTCTTATCTAAGGAGAGTGCAGAGGGAAGAAAATGCCTTTCCAAAAATAGTATACCTTGATATGACTGTTCATGAAGTAATATCTAGCATTCTTAAAAGAACCTTAGTGCCAGGGCTACCATGAGCTTATACTCTGTAGCTGCAACCTTGAGAGAAGTGCCTCTGGGCAGTCCTCTCTGTTTCCTGCCCAGCAGAATCTCAGCCCCACCTCACTGGATCCAGCTCCATCACTGTGCCTGGCCACCTCAAGCTGTTCCTGAAGGTCAATTTCTGGAGTGTGTCCTGATCCTCTCCTCCTCCAAGCATCCCTCTTGGTCCTTGCAGGATCCCTCCAGGACCCTACCTAGAAGCCTTTTTGCCTGTCCTTGCTCCATCACACCTCGTCCAGGAATGTATTATAAGCCTGGTGTGGTGGCTTACACCTGTAATCCCAGTACTTTGGGTGCCCCAGGCAGATGGATCACTTGAGGTAAGAAGTTCGAGACCAGCCTAGCCAACAAGGTGAAACCCCCTTTCTACTAAAAATACAAAAATTAGCAGAGTATGGTGACGTATGCCTGTACTCCCAGCTACTTAGGAGGCTGAGGCATGTGAATAGCTTGAACCTGGGAGGCAAAATTTGAAGTGAGTGAGATAGCAGCACTGCATTCCAGCCTGAACAACAGTGACCACCAGTGAGAAAAACAAATGATAGGTAGAGATAGTGGTACGTATCTATCTACGTATCTATGTATCTGCATATTTAGCTATATATAATATATATGTATATTATACATTTACATGAATATATGTATTATATATTATTTAATTTATAGTTTACTGCCAGTGTCATATATAATACATTATATATGTATAGCATATATGAGAGAGAGATCTCAAATTTATAGAATCCCTAATAACAAGCAGCTACCACCCCCATCTTCCACAATGGCTAATCATTTTACTGTGTGATTTACTCTCAGATGTGGTACTGCGGACCACAATGTGTCTCCAGAAAATTATCAGCAAATTCAAGTGCAAGTTTTTGGCTTTAGAAAATGTTTCAATTAAGTCAGCTACACTTGGGAAATGACGTTAGGAATATGAACCCAAAGGGTTGATCTTAACTATTCATTATTACTAGTGGGAAAATTCTGGAGATTAAGGGATGTTTGGGGTGGCTGTCTTGCTCTGACAGGAGTAGGGATAGGGGATAGGTTTCTCCCCTATTTCTCTTGTGTTAATAATGGTGGGAGATTTTGGTTACTGGGAATAGTACCTACATGACCTGGATAAAGCACGAGCACTAAATGTCTTGGGAGGGTAAAGAGAGGGGCTACAGGGACTGCAGGGAGGAGGAACTAAGGCTTTTTCAGAGAGTGTGCAGAGAGAAAGCAGTCGGCTTCTCTGTCCGTCATGCACAGCTCCAGGATTAAAGAAAACTCTGCTTTCTCCCTGCACATTCTCTTTGTATCTATAAGAGAAAGTAGATGGGTTAAATTAGTGATCTGAAATGATTATTTTCCTGAAAGACAGTTGAACCACTACCGAGATATATAAAGGCAGCTGGGGTTTTCCGAGGCCACCCAACAGAGCCTCCATGGGGGGCAGTGAAAGGGGACCCAGTTGTCCCCAGTTCTGGAGCTTTCGGGTTAGTCAGGAAAGTCCCAAGGAGGCAAGGGAGGGGTTGGGTTAAATAAAACACCTTCTGCAATCCGTGTATTAATGGGCCAGGCTAGGAAAGAAAAACTGGCAAACATGAGTTGATAGAAGAAAAATAGGAGAGAAGGTTTTATTTTATTTTAAAAAATAATTTTCTGAAACCAAGTTCATATGTGTTTTATGGAAGAAAGGACTAGAAATTATAGGAATAAAAAATGTGTGTTTAGCAAAGAAAGTTCATGGTCAGATAAAGAATGTAGTTCAAAGGATGTTGGTGGTGAGATGAAGAACATGGTTTGTGTAAACTGTTGGGAATGAAAGATTTCCTGGAGTTGAAGACAGACGGAAAGTTTCACAAATGAGTATTGAGAACATACTCATGTGGTCAGGAAACATGTTTTGTTGTGGACAAAGGAGATAGCACAAGAATCAAGTGAAGATATTGGGTCAATGTAGCTATTTAGTTTTATTTTGAAACAATGGGAGTAAATAAGGTAGGTTTTAAAATTGAGAGAAAATAACAAAGAAAAAGTGAGAAAAAGAAAATGAGAGAGAGGAAATTAATATTGGAAGGCGATTGTTGAATAACGTCTCTGAGGATAGCTTGGAAGTCAGCTTATACATGTAGTGCAAAGCCTTAGAAAAGAAGAAGCAAGTTGCACTAATGGGGTGAGATCTGGTTAGCAGGTAGTTTTTGAATTGCTCAAAGTAAGCATTTTGGAAAAGTCTTATCTCATTCTATGAAATAATATCCACTTTTTTTTTAAGAATAAAGAATCAGTGTGCAGGTAAAATATTTGACAATAAAGAAACTAAACAGATTTAGTAATGAGGTTTTTGTGTATTATAAGCTAATTATCAAATCATAAATTACCATTTTTAAATAACATGTAGATACTTGAGGGCAAATAGTTGAAGGCCAGATTTTGACTTCTGGTGAAAATACATATATATATATATATACATACATAGAAAAGAAGGAAAGAAAAGGAAGAAAGAAAAGAGAAACCAGTCCCTAATTTTGGTTCATTCATTGCAACAAATTGCTAAATATCTTAAGATAAAACAATAAATAAAAAAGCATGACTAAAAGTAGACTATGTGTCCCAATGATTTCATTATTACTTCAGGGTTATGTGAATCTATGGAAGAAGATGATCCATGCTGAGTATTGGAGAGTTTGTCATTTACTTTATGAGGAAGAGGAATGTCACTTGGAAAGACTGGAATAGGAAAGCAAATATACGTAAAGACAGTAAAGACAGAATGAAATGAAAGGGGAAAGCCGTAGGAGGAATGTATAAGAAACTGAAGGAAATGTGCCATAAACCAGACCTGGAGCTGCTCCAGATTAGGACTGAGAGAAACAGAGTCCACTGGGAAAAATGACCTCATCCTCTTTGCCTTCTGTGATGTGTTTGGAATGATGCTTTCATGATGCTGGAAAGTGAATTGCTTCTCTAGTAATAAAAGAGACAAAGTCAGTTTTTCTTGATCTAGGAGCAAACAAACAAACAAACAAACAAACAAAAACAGTAGAAAACACCCCATAAAAAAATTTCCTTTCAAAATTCTTTCAATTGCTGAAAAACTGCAGTAAAAACAAAAGTTTATTTGAAGCTTTTTGAATTTGTATTTAAATGTATTTAGATATTTAGAAATTTGGGGATCCATGCAATATATTTCCTCAATGGCCATTTGCTATACACCAATTGCTATAACCTTTGGGCTCACCCATCCTTAGGAATCTAATGAATTAAGCCTTCACTATGAATTTTGTGACAAATGCTAAGACTTTCTCTCTTCTTTCTTATCTATTTTTAGAAATGTATTAGAAAGGTAAGTTCTTCCTATATTCAAGTTTTGAGAACTGTAACAGTTATCAGTCTAATACTGAAGTGGGAACATAATTTATGATGAAAATGTACCCTCCTTCACAGTACATGTAGTCTTCCCCTTCTTAAAAGGTAGAAAGGTGTTGTTTGTTTGTTAGGCAGGGCTATTAGTTTCAAGGAACTATAGAAAATCAGATAGAGAAAATTACCATTTCCAATTTTAATTTTCAAAGTGTATAAAGAAATTGGCATAATGGCCCCAAATTATGCCAGGACTAATGGCAGAAAGGTAAGTATTTCTGACAGTGTATGGTGAAAATAAGGTGTAAAGAAGCAAAAGAAAAGATCCTCAAGGATCTGGGGCTTTTGTATGTAACAGATGGTGGATTCCAGCTACAAATGGAAATGCTATCGAGTGCATTTAGGGAAGCTGGGTCTTAGGAAGCAGCATGCCTGCCTAAGCTAAGCTTGTCAAGTCCTAGCTTGTGGTTATTGACACTGAGCATCACAGTGGTGTATAACATTACACAAAAATCCTTTCTATAATCATCAATGATATTAAAAACAGAAGAATATTTATAACAACAGCCACAAAGTAAACTGGCAACTAATTTCACTGGATTTATCCCTTTCTCAAGAGATCCTTTGGCAAAGAATTCTCACAGACAAATTCTTTAAAAAGCATATGTGGATTTTCTTTTACTTTATTACACCTATGCATGCTTCAGTGAAAAATCCATAAATCTGACATAAAGTGATTATTTAAAATAGGAGTTATTGTTTACATTATTTTTCTGAGAATAAGGGCAAGTTGCTTTTGTTATTGACTTCGAATTACTAAAAAATCCACAAATTTAAATGCTCTGGGGAATGTAACTGAGCTTAGTAATAATTTCTGTTCCTTTCATATTCTCAGAAACTTTGTAATTTTCCCCATTTTTCTGGTTCAGGATTTGATTATTACAAACATGGAGTAACCCTTGAACATCAGTGAACTTCTCTAGTGTGCCTGCTGTCCTGACCCATATTTCCAGTGGTAACCTGGCGTACGTAGACACTATGTAAAGCCCACGTTCATTAGAAGTTTATAACACTATGTTTTCATGTGACTGTTTTCTTATTCCTGCAGTTCATATTTCCTGGGATAATAAAATAACCACTTGTTACATTCCCCTTGATTGAAGATCTGAGACAGTTACTCTTTGGTTCTGATGATCTCAACATTGCCCCAACTCCCGCAAAATCTAAGTATTTTCTTGATGGCGAAGCTAGGCATTCACTTTTGGAAGATATCACTGAGAGGTGGATGTTGGGCAGTGTTGGAACTGGGCTGTTGGATTTTGCAAAGATTCTTGGACAATGAGAAATGACACGCTGGTTAACTCCAAGAAAATTTTTCTACATTTTTGTGTCACGAAGACTACTGTGGTCATCTCAAGACCTCTTCCCCAGTCTTACCTCAGGATACAGAAAGGCCTCTAGGCCAGATGGGGTATTTCTAGATTATGAATGTGGCATGGTGAGCTTTGTTAATGTGGCCAACAGTTTTCTCATTTGTAGCCTCTAAGGTTCTTTCCCTTACCCTCTTACACCTTTCCTTTGCTTTCCTTTGCTTTGCACTAACAGAATCAGGGATAGGTCAGTAACTTGACTGAAGGCATCAGAAACACCAACTTCTGAGAATGCTAACCTGCTGACTACTCAATTTTCTTTATCTGTTTCTATGAAACTTTGCACCATCTTTAAAAGTGTGGAGGTATACATTTGTTTTGATTTTCATTAAACGACTCTCTCTTAGAATCTTGCACATGTCTTTTCTTTCCAGCTGTATCTTTTTTCCCCTTGATTTCCAAGCCAGCCCAGGCAAATGAATACCTGAGTGTGTTTATCCAAACTCATGGGTTAATGCAAGAGCACATGTTTCTTCCCCCTGAACTGGAATTTTAGTTTCTCTGTTCCACCTATGGCATCCTATAGACAGTTACCTGGGAACATATCATTACCAGAATAGAAAGTAAGACTCACTTTTTGCTTCAGAAAAATACAGAATACTGAGAAACCTCATTATATTTTAATAAAATTTCAAATTTATTTAGGTCTTTGAAATTTTTAAAATACATGTGCAGTAAGATATCTTTATTATCAGAAATACCTATATTTTGATCTGTTAATTTTGTATGAAGCCTTTCCTTAAGTGGCAACTGGAAATTGGTTCCAGGATCCCCCATAGATACCAAAATCCTTGGATGCTAATAATCCTCAGATGTCCTTACATAAGATGGTGAAGTAATTGCATGTAGACTAAGCACATCCTCCAATGTACTTTAATTATCTCTAGATTACTTAAAATACTTAATGCAATGTAAATGCTATGTAGTAGTTGTTACACTGTATTATTTAGGGGAAAATGACAAGCAAAAAAGTCTGCACATGTGCAGTGAAAATGTAATCATTCAATTTTTTTTCCTGAAATGTTTTAATGCACAATGAGTTGAATCCGTGGGTGCAGAACCCTACCATATGGAGGTCCAACTGTATATCAAATATCATATTTCGTGGTGTATTTTCTAGTACTTAATTTAATTACTCTCAATATGGAACACAACAAACATATTAAAAGTTCCTGATATATGTTTTTTGAATTTATATAAAACAATCCAGTAATGCCTCCTTTAATGAGGATTGCCGAGAACAAAGTCTAAAAAAGGCTGACTCCATCTATAAGGAGGAACCCTGATAC
Organism: Colobus angolensis palliatus; assembly: GCF_000951035.1. NCBI lineage: Eukaryota > Metazoa > Chordata > Mammalia > Primates > Cercopithecidae > Colobus > Colobus angolensis. The sequence continues at coordinate 135,260 of NW_012116622.1, forward strand.
AAAAGTTTAATGACAGATGGGTTGCATAATGGGATATTTCAATGATAGGAGTAATGCAAACATATAATTCTGTAGTCATTTATATTTTAATAGCATTATACTGTTTTAACCATCCTCATGTTGTATACAATCTCACTGTATATTAGAATACTACTATTAGAGCAATAAGGAAGGATGGATAAATACGGTCAGCTTTTTGTTTTTGTTTTGTTTTGTTTTTGAGACAGGCTCTCACTCTGTCACCCAGGTTGGAGTGCAGTGGTGAGATCACAGCGCACTGCAGCCTGGAACTCCCCAGATCAAGCAATCCTCCAACCTCAGCCTTCCACATAGCTGGACTACAGGTCCACCACGTTTCTGGACAGCAGAGAGTGGATCAGAAGTAAAATAAGGTGCCAAGTCTGAACTCACAAAAGAGCAGAGAATCATGACAGTAACATACAGCAGTGTCCATATGGGTCCAAGATTCACATGCAGAGCGCCAGATGATAGAAGCAGGCAAGACAGGCTTCCAGAGCAAAACCCAGGCCTTAGTTCACTTTCAAGGTACTACAGTTCAGGGGAATCAGACGCATTCCTTAACCTTGACTCCTTCCTGCTTGCTAAGACTTTCATTAGGGACAGTCTTCATGCTGTCCACAGGGGGTCTCCGAAACTGAGAGTAACAGTTGGCTTACATCTTCAGCGATTCAAGTCTGCAAGGTGAATATGATTGTGCTTCGAGGGGAAAGCAGAGAGGTCACTTTCTGTACTTACAATGGAGTTCACTTCAGTGCTATAAACATCACCGCAGTCCTGCTTGTAGTAAAGTCCAGACTAGCAGTCTGCCTTTGGGTTGAGCTGTTCTCCTACAAGATACCTACCTTGTTAAGATCTCTCGGTCGGGCGGGCTAAGCATCCAGAGCTCCTGTGTGGCAGCCGGCTGGGAAAGCCACCCTCAGGTGCTTCCCTCCAACGCCCGCGGCGGCGACTATGGTGGTGACTGTGGTGGCAGCGGCTGCGATCCAAAGGGACCCCTCCAGGTATCTCGCAGGGCAGAGTAGAGCGCGGTGTCTTGCAGGCCAGGGCGCAGTCCGGGTAGGTCAGACGGGCGCTGGGTCCTGGTACTTCTGGCACCTTGAAGCAGGAGCCAGGCATCCGGGTTCAGGGTAGGGGAGCTGGGCGCGCCCCTGCGGCAACGCTCCTCCAAGCAGAGGCGTGTGGTCATGTAACCGGGCGGGTTCAGGGCTGCCAGGAGCAAGAGGAGGGATCCCTATTCAACAAATGGTCCTGGGATAATTGGCAAGTCACATGTAGGAGAATGAAACTGGACTTTGTGGCATAGGCAAACCTTATTATTATTCAATGAAACACTCACCTAGGACCTACTGGGAAGGTATTTTTCAGATGTAACCAAAGGTCCTACTCCTGTAACTAGCAAGTGTACCCAGGTAAGTCTGACCTCATCAGTGAGAGTCCTTTAAAGAAAGACACAGGCATTCCTCGAACAACACTTACAATAGCAAATGAGACTCTAATCTTCCAATCGCTCCCCATTGACTTTGGACCAAAGCTTTGAATCATGACCATTGGGACCCAGCCAGCTGAGGATTTTTCTTCCTGACTGACTTTAACCGGGATCTCATACTTGCTCAGGCAGCCCATCAACTGTGGAAACCAATTCCTTGCACTTGATTCATATGTGAATCTCCCTACCTGTACATATATCTTATGGGTTCTGCTTTGATTTTTGAACCTTGACAGATTTTTTGAACCTTGGCAGACATAGGGCTGATAGATTTGTCTTCACTGTTCTGACACTCTTGACTCTAAGTCTTTTGGGGGCTATTGGCAAAGAATCCCTCTGTCAGAAAATGTTTGATTAGCCACTTCTGAAGTCTCTTTTCTTTTTTTAATTGTCACACGACAGCAAAAATATGTTATAGAAAAAAATATATAGCCCATTCCTATCATTTGGATTCTGTATTTGTGAATTAGCATACGTCCTAAAACTTGTTTAAAATGCCCAAATTAATTATTATATAGCATTTCTAGTCATCGTAGAACATCATCCATTATGTGGAGAAAAGCGTTAAAATAATAACTCATTTCACCCATGAGACTGACGAAGTTTTGTAAATTCAATAAGAGACCTCAAATTAATGTGGCTATTAGGTTAATCAGTGATTTCTCTTAGAGTGGTAGAAAACAAAACAAAAAACGTTTGTATCTTCCTGTTGGACTTCTCTGGGAATATCCTATAAATGTGCTAACGCAGCATTTCAGGCTGGACAAGGTGGTTTATGCCTGTGCTCCCAAGCACTTTGGAAGTCCAAGACCAGAGGATCACTTGAAGACAGGAGCTGGAGAACAGCCTGGGCTAAAAAATCATACCCTGACTCTATGAAAAGTTTTAAAAAACATTATACAGATGGGATAGTGTGAGCCTGTAGTCCTAGCTACTTGGGAGGCTGAAGCAGGAGGATCCCTTGAGCCTTGGAATTCAAGGTTGCAGTGAGTTATGATTGTACCACTGAGTGCCTCCACAAGGAGACAGTTTCTCTAGAATAAATAAATGTGCTCTTAAAGGAATGCCTGTGTCTTGGATGAAACTCAATAAACAGTATAAAATGCATATTAATTTCTAGTATATGTCTAATCTGATAGGATTTGTGTTACATATGATTCATTTCAGTCACGGTTTTTTAGAATGAAGGAGTGATGATAATTTAATCAGTGGTGCAAAGGTGTGTTCTAAATACTGCATAAACCTAATCATCTTATTCTCAACCTTTCTCAATACTCCACCCACTTAAAGAGGTGGGTGTGGTCTTCACAGATTCTTATAAAAGGGCATAGAAGAGACAAGCTCAGTTTTCTCCAAAGGAGAAGGACCGCACTTAGAGGGAGCTGAATTTTGGTGACCTCTGAAATTCAGTACTGCAGTGAATGAGCTCCTGACCTTGAGGAGTACTTAACAGAATTATTTCTAGAAGAATCATTGTAGGAACCATTAAAAGAACCCAGCAGTAAGTGAAACTTATATTGATAAAATTATATCTTCTTTCCTTTACAGAATAATAGAACGTTAAAAATATCTCATTATCTTAAATCTACACAATGATACCATTTCTAATTCATACTCTTACTATAGATTGTATGAATTATGAGGATACTAATTATTGTTATTTTGTGTTTTCTATCATTCTTCAATATAGTTTTGAAAAAATTTAAATATCTAGTGTTTGCTGCAACAGATATGTATGCACAATAAATATATGGAGTTGATATTAATACATATAAGTACACATAGATATATGTAAATATATGTGTAATGAGTTAATTAATATTGTAAAATTGAATTCAGAAGACGTTAATGAATGTTAATTCATTCATTCAGCTTTTAGACGTGACTTTAAATTAGTAAGGTAGTGATGAGAGATGAAAAATAGTGAAACTGAAAAAAGTGAAAAAGCTCCCCAAAACATCCTAGTTTAGAAATCAAAACACAATTTTTTGACCAAATGTAAAATTGGATACATGATGGTGGCTGCGATCTCACTTGAGTCTTAATCTTATTAAACTATGAAAACTTCCTTAAAATGACTTAGATGACCTCTGGAGAATATTTGCAATTCTAAGATTTTTCATTTCTTTCACTAAAATTCAGCAGTGTTATCAAATAAAGGAGAGTAAAGGGCTTAAAATTGCCAAACAAAGACTATAGTTTATGTATTATTCAGGGCTCTCCAGACAAACAGAATCATAGGATGTATATGTGTATATGTAGAGATACATTCATGAGCCATTTCAGTCAACCACAAACAACACATGGTGGTCACATAAGATTATAATACTAGGCCGGGCGTGGTGGCTCAAGCCTGTAATCCCAGCACTTTGGGAGGCCGAGACGGGCGGATCACGAGGTCAGGAGTTCGACACCATCCTGGCTAACACGGTGAAACCCCGTCTCTACTAAAAAATACAAAAAACGAGCCAGGCGAGGTGGCGGGCGCCTGTAGTCCCAGCTACTCGGGAGGCTGAGGCCGGAGAATGGCGTAAACCCAGGGGAGGGAGCTTGCAGTGAGCTGAGATCCAGCCACTGCACTCCAGCCTGGGCAACAGAGCGAGACTCCATCTCAAAAAAAAAAAAAAAAGATTATAATACTAGTATGTTTACTGTATCTTTTCTGTATTTAAATATGTTTACATACTAAATAATTACTACTGTGTTACAATTGCCTACAGTGTACAGTACAGAACATGCTGTACAGTTTTGTAACCTAGGAGCACTAGGCTGTACTGTACACCATAGGTGTGTAGGAGTCTACACCATCTGGGTTTGTATAAGTATATTCTATCATGTCAAAACAATAAAACCACCTGGCTGGGCGTGGTGGCTCACGCCTGTAATCCCAGCACTTTGGGAGGCTGTGGCGGGCAGATTACTTGAGGCCAGGAGTTCCAGTGCAGCCTGCCAACATGGCGAAACCTCGTCTCCACTTAAAAAAAAAAAAAGAAAAAATTATCCAGGTGTAGTGGTGTGTTCGTGCAATCTCAGGTACTCAGGAGGCTAAGGCAGGAGATTCGCTTTGCCCTGAGAGATAGAGGTTGCAGTGAGCCGAGATTGCACCACTGCACTCCAGCCTGGGTGACAGAGGGAGACTCCATTTCAGAAAGTAAATAAATGATACCTCCTTACACATTTCGCAGAACATGTATCTGTCCTCAAGCTACACATGATTCTACATGAGAGGGAATTCATCAGCAAAATTTGTTTGCTTGATTATGGAGTCAGAGCAGTTGCAATGTAGCTGGTATCCTGAGGATACCAGCATCCTGACTGAGCTCAAAGCTGAAAGCCTCAGAACCAGCTTCAGGAGAAAGAAAGAGGAAATTGCCTTTTCTCTGGCTTTTTCCTTTTATCTGAGTTACCAGCTGATTGAATGGGGCCCACTCACATTGAGGGATGATGGTCCCACTCAGCTCACCAACTCCCATGTCTCTCTCCTCTGGAAACACCTTCACAGACTCACCCAGAAACAATGCTGCACCAGTTCCCTAGGTATTGATTAATCCAGTCAGACTGATACCTAAAATTCACCATCACACCGTAGAAATATAACTACACCTCTTTGAGTTTAACAAAAATCCTACTATGTGCTAGTTCAGAGTTTGGGTATCCCTAGAAGTTAATTTAATCCACGAGAAAATAAAAGGGCCCAATATCTTTAACTAATTTTTTCTCTTCTATTAAACCTAAAGTGGTTTAATTGCTGGTTTTTTAAATTTGCTTATTCTGTTGTTTGGTTGATATTCATTTTGTTTTGGTTTTGGTTTTTATTTTACTTTAATGTTATGTTATTTTAAGTCCTGAGATAAACGTGTAGGACTTGCAGGTTTGTTACATAGGTAAACATGTGCCACGGTGGTTTGCTGCCCCACTGTTGTGTCTCCCTCTAAAAATATGTCATAGAACCCTCTGGTCATCTTCTCATGTTTCTTTGGCCAAGGTGATTTTTCCCACTCTCTCATACTCATTTAGCAGTTATGTGAAAGAAGAATAGGAATAACTACAATTTATTCTAGGCCACTTAGAATCAAATCCAATTTCCAGATCCACATTCAGAAAATGGGAAATTGAATAGGTTAGTGTTATGCTACAGACAGGAACTAGGAGTAGAAGGGGTTGTGAGTCATCTAGTCAGTAACATCTACTATAAAGCTGTGAGACTCTGTGTGAGATTTTTGTTTTTGTTACAGAAGGAATAGTTCACTGTGCTTTAATGAACCCTGTTAAGAGAAGAAACTATGGCTATCACATATCTCCACATATTCAGAATCTTTTCATCAACTCAAATCCCAAAATGACGTTGCTCTTTTTTCTTCAGAAACATGAATTCTGGAATCTTGCAAGCCTTCCAGAGGGAACTCATCTGCCCCATCTGCATGAACTACTTCATAGACCCAGTCACCATAGACTGTGGGCACAGCTTTTGCAGGCCCTGTTTCTACCTCAACTGGCAAGACTTCCCAATTCTTACCCAGTGCTTTGAATGCATAAAGACAACACAGCACAGAAACCTCAAAACTAACATTCGTTTGAAGAAGATGGCTTCGCTTGCCAGAAAAGCTGATCTCTGGCTATTCCTGAGCTCTGAGGAGCAAATGTGTGGCATTCACAGGGAGACAAAGAAGATGTTCTGTGAAGTGGACAAGAGCCTGCTCTGTTTGCTGTGCTCCAGCTCTCAGGAGCACCGGGATCACAGACACTGTCCCATTGAGTGGGCTGCTGAGGAACACCGGGTAAGTGATGCCTCTGAACATCTACTTCTATAAAGGGCACATGAAATTCTTGTGGGTCTATTTTCTTAGAGGTTGGATAAAGCCAACTCTGAGTTCCTTTAAGCAGCTCTCTTTTGGGCTTTCTTAGCTTGAAACCTCTGGGATCTGACAAACAAGAAGGAAAACAGAAGAAATGCCCTTTACTAGGGACTTATTTGTCTCTCATTCTGGGCCCCCTCCCTATGAAACGGTCTGCATGTTACTTTATTGTCTTCACTGGTGCTTCAATTCATGCCTCTTTTGCAGGAGAACCTTTTAAAGAAAATGCAGTCTTTATGGGAAAAAGCTTGTGAAAATCACAGAAATCTGAACATGGAAACCACCAGAACCAGATACTGGAAGGTTAGTCCTGTACTACTATAACTTCTAACTTCTCCAGGAACTTATGGTGGGCAAATGGGTGACTCATAAAATAGGAACTTGATATCAAACCGTAATGTTTCTGGGAGTCAATAAAAAAAAAGAAAACATTGAGAAAAAGTGGCCTCATTTCTTTTGTAGAATAGTATGACTGTTAGATAGGATTTCTAACAAAACCATTGATGTCACCCAAAGCATGCTGGTTTGTTTTCATACAAACCTGTAGCTATACACCAACAGATACAAGAAACCGGGCCATCTCACAGCATTCTATATGTGCTGTTTGGATAAATGCTGGGCACAAGATTTATTTGGCAGCCATGGAAAGCTCAAGTGAACCTTCTGAGCCTGGGTCAGCATTAATCTGAAGGCTGGTGGACAAGTAGTATTTGGAACTGTATGGAAAATTTGAGGCAGAAAAAGTGACAGGAGAAATCTAGGGGAGCCAAGATATTAGGAATCTCAACTAATTAATATTGAATAATACATAACATATGAGAAAAGTGTTGAGAAATGTGGATTTGTGTCTTGAGGGAGACATATAAACCTGACAGAAATATGGGAACTACTCTCTAAATATAAGGAGAACTCTGAGGACTTCAGAAAAGTATTAAAAATGATTTTCTCTGTGGATGTATACTTTCAGGGTATGATAGCTAATATTAGTTTGCAGAAAAGTATTTCATAAGAACCTAGCCTATGTTGAATATTAAATTAGAAAGTTTACTAGTATAGGAGAAAGAAAACATCTTCGTCCTCACAAATCGTACAATCCAAATAAGAGAGGCAAATGGTCAATATGCAAATATGTGCAATACATGATATGTTCGAGTGTGGTAGGTTCTTTGTTGGAGAATAATCAAGCAGAGAAGTAGAAAAGGACAATAGAGACTAGAAACTGGAGATGAGTGTCTGAGTTTTAAATAGGGTGGTCAGAAAAAAGCCTCACTGAAAAATTCAAATTGAAACAAAATTTTAAAGAGGAGGGGGAACACGAATGTGTGTATGGATATATATGTGGACCATGAATGTGTATATATGTAAATATATATATATGTGTGTGTGTGTGTGTGTGTGTGTAAAATTCTAGTTGGAGAGAACAGCATATGCAGTAATTTGGAGTTTGTGTATATATGGAGGCCTGAGGAACCACAAAGAAGTCTATGTTTCAGATTGTGATGAGTTACAAAAAACATGGAAGGAAATGAATTCAGAGAGACAAAGATGGCCAAATCATAAATGCAGCTTTATTGGGATAGGTTTTGCTGGGTGAAATGCATTTAGCTGGACATGCTAGTCTAAGGTCATTTCACATAGAATGAGTTTAAGCAACTTGTTTTTCTATTTTTAAGAAATAGAAATTTTTAAGAAATAGAAATAATTATTTTCTTTCTAGTAACTACAGCTCTATACTGCAACTCACAAGCATGAACTGTTCTTATTTTTCCATAAATATGGGTTGGAATAGAGAAATCCAAGTGGTGTTTTGTTTTGTTTTGTTTTTAATTTCCAACTATCTTAGAAAACACATTATCTTGAATCAATTTAATGTAATTGATCAGATACAAGAAAGGAAAGGAATAAAATTTGTGGATTCTAAGAACTGGCAAGACTGAGGTTTAAGCTATTGGATGTTTGAGAGACAAAAGGAATCAGTGAGATTTAGTAGTAAATGGATAAATACATATCTCTTTTGACTAACGCATTATCACTGCAGGATTATGTGAATTTAAGGCTAGAAGCAATTAGAGCTGAGTACCAGAAGATGCCTGCATTTCACCATGAAGAAGAAAAGCATAATTTGGAGATGCTGAAAAAGAAGGGGAAAGATATTTTTCACCAACTTCATTTAAGTAAATCCAAAATGGCTCATAGGAGGGAGATTTTCAGAGGAATGTATGCAGAGCTGAAGAAAATGTGCCATAAACCAGATGTGGAGCTACTTCAGGTACAAGCTCACAACATGGTTCAGGTTTTTGAATATTCACATGTATAGGTATTTTCCTCATGGCTGAAATCCATCTCCCTACCTTTATTTCCATGATGTGTTTCCACAAACACATTTGCATAACTAATGCTACTTTACTGGGAGAATATAGCCCCGCCAAGGGATTCTAGCAGGCCAAAGTTCCCTCCTACTTTATCCACCAGCCACAAAACTCTGTGGAATGGTCAAGGTAACAGCCCCAAGAAATATTCCCCATCTAAGTCAATAATATACTTTGGGTTGCTAAACATGTATAAAATAGTGAGTGATTCATTTACATTTAGGTTAATTTGAGGACATGGCAAGATCAGAAGTTATGGGAATCTAGGATCTCACTAATATTATTTTTGGGTCCACTCACTTGTGTAATAGGTTCTGGGAAAGATGACTGAGTAGATTATGCGAGGTTACCACAGAGCATAGACCCTCTGGGCCTCTTCTCCCTTCACTTCTTTAGAGAATGTCTTCAAGACTCAGACTTTCCCAGGACATTAATTAATGGCAATACGACTAACTGGGTTTTTCATTACAGAAGAAATAGAAAATGCTTTGCAGAAGAGGAGATGGTAGGGAAATAGTATCTTCAGAAACTGACACCAAATTCACACTGAACTTAGTGAAAGATGCATCTTGTGAAATGCACTAATTCTTTGTATTTTTTTTTTACAGGGTTTTGGAGACATATTACACAGGTGGGTGTGTACCTAGATTTTAGCATATATTCTCTCAGTTTCCACAAATATTAAAGCAGGCTCTACCAAAGTCATGGCATACATGATTAAGATATTGATACTACTCTTTTTTTGCATCTACTTTCATTCCCACACCAGAAAAGACAAGACCACTAAATAAATACATAAATGAATAGTGAAATAAAATTTTTAAAATGTTTATTCCTGATTTTGTTTTATTTCTTAAAAGCCTGCATAGATGAAAGATAAAGTTTTGTTTTGTGGATGGTGAGAAAGTCGCCAGAGGAAACAGGAGAGAAGTAGGGGAAAGTATTTTAGCAGTGAAAAAGTGTTGGTGATTTGTTGTTTGTGCATATATATGTATCAGTTAACAGTTCTGAAAACTAGATTGAAAAAACTGTGGAGTGTTAGAACTGTATAAGTTCCTAGAGAAGCTTGTTTCCAAAAAGCAGATCTCGCTGCCTAGAACAAGTTTCACATCCTTTATCCTGAAAAGGAAACAGCAGATGCTGCAGTCTCCCCAGAACCCCGCTATTTCAGACAAAGATCTTAGGAGAGTCTGCCAAGAAGTGGAACTCAGAATTTCATTTCTAAATATTCTCAAGGCCATAAGGCTAAGGAACCTTATATATTTGGGGCAAAAAAAAGAAAGATCAGCCTGAATTCTGACTCAGACTCTCCCACCATGCTTTAAAATTCAGAAACTGTAAATAGTAATTAATTTCAAATAGGAATTAATAATTTTTGAATTATCAAATTTGTGGATTCAAAGGATTCTCATGAAAGGTCTTTCAAATACAAATAGTGATTTTTACTTATTTTATGACTGCAGATGTTGTAACTGCTGGTTTTTCCTTGCAGGAGTGAGTCTGTGCTGCTGCACATGCCCCAGCCTCTGAATCTAGAGCTCAGTGCAGGGCCCATCACTGGACTAAGGGACAGGCTCAACCAGTTCCGAGGTAAGTCTCCACCTGTAGGCAGCACTCCCACTATCTAAATATTATTATTGTTAGGATCACATAGGTAATATTTCACCCTTTATCAAATATTTTACTTCTTTATAGCCATAAGTGAACAATATAATCATGCAATCCTTTTGTATCTGTATCTGTATTTATAGCAGACTTACAGCATTAAGTTTGAAAGACAGTGAAAAACAAATACATTATGGCCTCATATGTACTGAGTTACATAATGGGAAAAAGGAGTAGTGTAGCGAATCTTAAAAAGAAGCAAATGAAACAATGCTGAGAATGAAGGTGAGTTATTTAATGTTAAATACAAAATTTTACATTTCTTTAGTGTATTCATTTGAATAGCTAAGAACTGTTCTTTTGGGGAATATAGTTTACTGGAGATTCTTGGGTTTTTTGTATTTTTTTAAATGGTTATATATTATGTATTGCAAAAAAAAATTAATGGGTAAAAATAAAAAGAAGAAATCATTTTGTGAAAACAAGTAAAATTACAAACAAAAAGAAGTTCAGTTTAATTGCAATATGAAAAGCGGCATGTTAATTCTAAAATCCAGCTTCAGCCCCACGCTAGCATTGAGGACCACAGAGAGACTGGTTTTAGCTGTTCAAATGAATACACTCAAAGATTTTGCAGAAATCTGCTTTAAATTATCACTTATGACATGTACTTATAGATTTTTATCCAGTTAGCTAGAGCAGTTCTTGCATAACTGAAAGTCTTCACATTCTTTCCCAAATGATAGCACTAGTTTTTAAGAATAAGAAATGTTTCTAAGTAATTATCTTCACAACAGTATAGCATTTAGGGTACATAATGTATGAATTTTGCTTTGAAAATTGGATTGAAAGAAGTTGGTTTTACATTTCTCTCTCAATATGTAAGTTTTCAAAACATTTTTAGTATCTGTGGTTTGCATTTTGTCTTGTAGATAATATTAATCATCTTGCTTAGAAGATGTCTTTATCTAATAAAGATGCATCTTAGAAGATGCATCTTTGTTAGAAGTTGCAAGCAAAATCGTCCTTGTGACTTTACATTTCCTGGTAAAGTAACTTCTTGATAGAACAATTTTTCCTTATTTACACGTGTCTATGCATGTTTTCTTTCTTTCTTTCTTTTTATTTATTTATTTATTTATTTATTTATTTTGCAGTGGATATTACTCTGCATCATGATGAAGCCAACAGTCATATCTTTCAATATGGAGATTTGAGAACCATTTGTATTGGATGTGACCATCAAAATGCGCCCCATACCACTGCAACACCTACAAATTTTCTTGCATGGGGTGCTCAGACTTTCACCTCTGGCAAATACTACTGGGAGGTCTATGTGGGGGACTCTTGGAATTGGGCTTTTGGTGTCTGTAATAAGTATTGGAAAGAGAATAATCAGAATGACAATATATACGGAGAGGAGGGACTCTTTAGTCTTGCATGTGTTAAGAATGACATTCAGTTCAGTCTCTTTACCACCTCCCCACTTGCACTGCAATATGTCCCAAGACCTACCAGTCACGTAGGATTATTCCTGGATTGTGAAGCTGGAACTGTGAGCTTTGTTGATGTTAATCAAAGCTCCCTTATATACACCATCCCTAATTGCTCCTTCTCACCTCCTCTCAGGCCTATCTTTTGCTGTATTCACCTCTGACCAGTGACAAATTAGAAATGTGTTCATTTGCTGTGGGAACCGCTCTATCCCAGGAAGCCCTCTTCATTGTGCTTTATCAAACAGGACAAATAGGTTCTGTGTTATGTCTTCAATTGCCTTCTAATGTTATTAAAACTCATTTATTGTGTTACTATTAAATATGGTAAAAACACTAAAAGTATGTGTGTTGGTACTTTATTAAATAATTTTTGAAAAGTCATTATTAAGATCATGGCATAAAATATATTATCTGCTTTTTTTCTTTATTTCTGAGTGTCATGGAGTGAAATAATAGATGACAGACACATCTTAATGAAGTTAAAATCAATGGAAGAGAGGCAGGATCTTTTGCTTCGTGCAAAAAACTTGGAGTGAAGTCTCAACGATAGTTAGGAAATGTTTTTCTTTCTCTTTATCTAACTATATCACACTTATCTATCATGTTTAATTGTACTAATCTATCCTTTGAGTTAATATTATTTGACCTTCTATGCTGGGCTTTATTTTCAATTCTCACTACATATATAAATAATCCTGCATTATTAGTGTGCTCTTCTATGTTGAAATACACAGGGTGATCAGACCAATGCTGGATTAACTGAATATTTTTTTAAAAAGTAACTAAATATTGACTCCTACCTCAAACCATACACAGTCATTTCCAAATAGATTTGAGTCCTGAAGGTAAGGGGAACATGATACAATATTCTCATAAGGATTTCTTAACCAGGACAAAAATTAATAATTAAAAAAATTAGTTGGTTTATATTAATAATGATGACTTCTCTGTTTCAAAACACATGATACAAGAAATAAAATGCAAACGAATAGTGGAGAAAGATATTCACTTGAACATACATTAAATAACATACAATACATGTACATGATGAATACTTAAAATGTAATAAATAAAAGACAATGAACTCGATATAAGATTGGGTAAAATATCTGAACAGACACTTTACAGAACTGGATACATAAATAACTGACCAAATACAAAAATGTGCTCACTTTCATTAGTCTTATAAAAGTAAGAATTAATCCACCAGTTGTACCACAGTCCCCCATAAAAATTACCAAAATTTAAAGACACATAACATTGTGAGCTGTCACAGATACAGAATAAATGAAATTTATTCATTGCTGGGGAGATATAAATGGAAATTAATATTGGGAAAACTGACTATTCACATTCCTTACTCATAGGCTAGATATTTGAATTCTAAAATATAGTCAACTGATTGCCTACATATACTTTAAGATATACACAATATTGTTCAATGCATCAGTTTTTATAGTAGCTTCAAATTAGGTACAAAATATTCTTCAACACTAGAATGGCTAAATTGTGGTGTATTTATACAAAATAATCATATAAGACAGAGAGTAAATAACTCCCTGAATACAACAAAACTGATGTATCTCAGAAACAAGTTAATAAACATTTGTTAATTTAAACAATAAAATTGAAATTAAGAAGGGACTATTCCATGTAAATACAAGCAACTGTAGGCTCTTTACAGATTCCATAATTACATGAACATTGTGGAATTATAACTTTTAAGACCCAAAATGTCCAATAATGCATAAGGTAGTAGAATAAACAAGGGAGCCCAGGCATGGTGGCACACATCTCTAATCCCAGCACTTGGGGAGACCAAGGTGTGAGAATGGCTTGTGGCCAGGAGTTCCAGACCAGTGTAGGTAACATAGTGAGACTTCATCTCTACTAAACATTCCTTTAAAAATCAGCCTGGCATGATGGCACATGCTATAGACCCAGCTACTCAGGGGGCTGATGGATGCAGCGGGATGGCTCGAGCCCAGAAGATCCAGGCTGCAGTGAGCCATGGTGGTGCCCTGCAGTCCAGCCTGTGACAGAATGACACCCTGTCTCAATAATAAAAAAGTCTAATAACTTGACATAACATAAACCAATATATTATAAACGCTCTAATTACAGATATTTCAAACATTAATGTTATTTAAAATAACTGAGAAAGCTGGGATAGTTCGTGTTTGCTTAGACAAAACAAAAGTGCCCTGGGAAGTAAGTTAAAAGTATTTTTATTAGAGTAAGTGAGGATAAAGTGTTTTATTACAAATGTGATATGCACCAGAATCTGCTGTGAATAGTCTCGTGTCTGGAGGATTTTTGGATATCCAGGTAAGCAGTAATTCTTGGGTGCCTGAAGCCTAGCAGCTGCATATTCAGTGTGTATTCTCTGGAGATGTCTTCTATGGACAAGCCTGATTTTTAAGTGATTAGACTCACCTAAGACCACAATCACTTCATGAGGTTAGCTACGTTCTGGAGAAAGAAGTGGAAATGGAAGATTAGGTTACACAGAAGGGTGTAACGTTGGCTGATTGGATTTATAAAGTATAGACAATCATGCCTGGGGGCTTACAGCCCAACAGAATCTAGATGACTCTGGGGTGAGATGTAAGAAACTTGACCTGACATACGTTTTTCAGAGATATTACAACCTAAGCAATTATTTCATTAAGTAATGTTTTATTCCACAAACAATTCCCTTACAATTTTAAAAGTATGCTTTATTGCTCCATTTTTAAACTCTGAAATTTCAGATCTATGTTTCCATTCTAGATTTTTTATTCAATCTTCAAAAAATGTTTACTGATGACAATAGACAAGAAATGGGAAATAAATTACAGTAAACAATAATAAACAAATTCAGTCCTACTAGAATATCCAGACTAGTGAATAAGATGTACCATAATGGAAGAATCACACAAGTACATACAGAATTAGAATTAAAACTACAAGCCCAACAAAAGAGCCATAAATGCCGTGAGGGTCTGTAATGGGAGGGAGGTGCTAAATGCTGGATCACACAAGACTTTCATGAAAATATATCAGAACTGAGATCTGAGGGATAGGAACACATTAACTTGGCAAAGGGAGCTAGATAAAAACTTTCTCTGCAGTGACAATAACAGATGCAAAAGCTTCCTGGGTGGAGGAAGCCCAATGTAGTTGAGCTCAGGGCCACTGAAGCTAGAGTAACAAGAATGAGAGTGGTCTGATGGAAGATGAGGCTGCAGAAGCAGGTACAGGCTTCAGAACATGGAAAGAAGGAGTTCTTTAGAAACTATGGGAAGCCAGTGAAGTCTCACTCTACTTTTAAAATATATCATTGCTAAATAATTCTCCAGTCATTATTTATCTAAATATGTACAACTATAAAATATTGAATGAAATAAGCAACACATCTTTGGAATTCTCTCATACAAAAATGCACCTAGGCACTTAGTTGTGTTTCAAATAATTTTATATACAACCATTGGTGAACTTACTTGCACAAAATTGTTTTCTTCCATTTACTCTTTTATTACTATTTGTAATGGTTGATATATGCAAAAATAAAATGTTTTTTGAGCTATTATACCATTATGAAAACATTTACATTCGATACTTTACATCAGTATATACGTATGAACACAAGACTACCCATTCCAAACCATAGAAAAAAACCCTTTGAAGATTGATTAAAAAGTCTTCCATTTCTGCTATGACACCACAAATCTGACCAATAGAAGTATGCATGTATCTTTCCACCATGTGCTAATTCTAGAACACTTGCCAGATGTGAATTCATCCAAGCATATGAATTTAGTCTGTTACAAACCTCATATAAACATAAATATAAAAATTGATGTTAAAAAATATCTTTTATTAGGCAAAGTGAATTTGAACAGCACAAATAGCAAGTAATTGTGAAACAAAATACAGATGGACCAAATCCTATTTTCAGAACAGTAATGATCTATTGGATCTAGAGATTCTAATGAAAGATCAGTTTGCACCAACCAGATTACAAAGACCTGTAGTTCATTTATCTCATATCACAAGGCCTGAGATACATAAGGGATCTTATAAAGCCAGGACATAAACAGTGACCCATCCCTCTAGATGGCTACATGGATTTTGCATATGTCAGGCTGGTGTCAGCCTCCCTTCAGATTTTGCCATCTCAAAATTCTGAGTGATGCAGAGTAAGTTTCCTACTAACAAACAGTGATGAAGTCCAGATTCACATCATTGTGGTTGGTGGAATATAGTTGGTGAGCCTTTTCACCGAAGTTGCTGTAAGTGCTACTTGAACATCTAGAAATAGGTATGAACACTGGCTTAGGGAAAAAAGCCCAAATCAGTTTCACCAGGTCATGTGCTTTTTGGCTAATATGAACAAATTTTTGTTAGCGGATTTAGAAAAGACAGACCCTAAAGCCAGTTTTTCACCTGACATTGTCAACACACTGGACAGCAAGAATCTGAATGCAGCAGCCAGCCATGAGATCCTTTAGAACTGAATTTCAAATGTATATTTGAAAGTACATTGTAATGTAGCTATCTTCAGAACATAGAGTATTTCCTAACATGCCTGGGATGCAGATACTGCTAACTATCTTACTAGGGATAAAATCATCTAGTTTTAAAATCAACTGGTTTTCAAGTGTTACTCTTTAAGTGGTGCTCAAGAAACCCAAAGGGAAGGAGGTGAAGTGGGGAAGTGGCTGGGCAGGGAAGATCCTGCTGACTTGGTGGAAAATGGTGACTCCTTTATGTTTTCCATGTTCTCTGAGAATTGAAAAGAAGCTCATTACATTTTAAATCTTGAAAGAGTTTCATGTGGTAGGTGATGAGTGATACATAAGCTTGTGACTTCTTGTGAATATGAGTCTACTGCAGAATAGAAGTCCACTACATTCTGAGTGAGCTCAGATAGCCCCCTTGGAATAGTGAAAAGCTTTCAAGGGCTTTTTAGACAGATATTTATTCTCTGTTTCTACTGGAATGTATCACCTGTCTTGCACAAATGTCATCCTCGACAGAATGATAACAATTTTATCTGTGCCTTTCAGGTATGAATAGAGGTGATGAGTCTGATATCGGAGTAATAACTCCTCTGTAGTGTTGTGTTCTGACCCTTGCACTCTACTCTACAGTCTAAAAAATGTTTTCAGAGCCCAAATGACATATATACATTTTAAAATCAACTTCCGAATGTTCACACACATGCAAAAAATCCAAGCAAAACAAAACAAAGAAAAATACCCTATTTGCTCATTTATTGAAATGGTATTTAATTATAAGTCTGTGTGGAGAGAATTGTCATCTTACGACATTGCCTTCAAATCCACAAACACGGGATATCTCTTCATTTACTTATATTTTAAACATTTCTTTCGATAGTGTTTTATGGTTTTTATGCACAGAGTTGTGCATTTCTCATTAGCTTTATTTCTAAGTATTTGGTCCTTTGTATAATATTTAAATACATTTTTCATTTTATTCTCACTTTTAATTGTTGTCTAAGAAGCATGAATGACTAAATCTCTTTCTCGTTTCACTAGTACGTCTAGCAGTTTATAGATTTCAGGGAATTTTTAACTGCAGGAAATTTTAAAATCATAACTGCATGTTATGCTTATAATGCAATTATCATAGCTTTATTTCTATCCAACCCTCACATTATATATTTCTTTTTCTTGTCTGGTTGCATTGAAGAGGATATCTTGCAAGGTGTTGAAAACAAGCAGTGATAGCAGAATTCACCTTTCATTTCCATTCTTGGGTAGAAGCTTTCAAATTATTCATTTAATAATGTGTTGCTTCTAAGATTTTATATTCTTATTAGATTGTGAAAGTTTCCATCTATTTTAGTTTTTAAACAATATCTTTAAAATCATAAATGACCATTTAATTAAATCAAATGTTTCCCTTCTCTATCTACAGGAACAATAATATGTATTTTGTCTTGTTCATATAGTGATTTACATTTATTCCACATTCTGATGTTAAATTACTCTACTGTCCTAGAATAAGCTCCACTTGGATATGATGTATTATGCCTTTGTGTCTCACAAGACTTGATTAGTTAATAACTTTTTGAATTGTTGCACCTATATTTATGTTAGAGTCTGTACTGTAATTTTGATTTCTTGTAATACATGTGTATCAGGATTGGATATTAAAGCTATAAGCTTGGGCTGGGCAAAGTGTCATCCCAGCACTTCAGGAGGCCAAGACAGGAGGATCACTTAAGCCTAGAAGTTTGAGGCTGCAGTGAGCTATGATTCTGCCACTGCACTTCAGCCTGGACAACAGAGAGAAAAGCTGTCTACAAAAAGAAAAAGAAAAAAAAAGACAAAAACAAAAACAAAAACAAAAAGTCATGAATTGGGGAGTAAAACTTTTTTTTCTATTCTCTAGAAGGATTTGTCTAAGTGTGTTATTTCGTTTTTAAGTGTTTTCAAGATTTCACTGGAAGACATCACTGGAGTTTTCTTTGTGAGATTTTTTGTGTTTGTTTTTTAAATAACAGGGTGAACTTTTAGAATCCAAATCATATATTTCAGTTTTCAATGTTTTCTTTTGTTAGTTTTTATCAGATGGTATTTCAAGAATTTTCTCATTTCATTGAAATTGTCAAATGTGTGGGTATAAAGTTGTCCTTAAAATATTCTCATTGACTATTTAATACCTGGATGACCTGTGTGTCTGCCTGTTTACTCTTGATTTGAACTCCCTTTTTCTGTTTTTTAAATAAGTCTTGCTTGAAATTTATCAATTTAATTTACCTATTTAAAGAGCCTGCTTTTGACTTCATTGATTTTATCTATTTTATGATTTTTAACCAATTTTCTGCAATTCTTTTTTTTTCCAATTTTTTTTAGTTTTTTTTTTTTTTCATGAATTTCCTAGCATTTGTCTGGTTGTTTGGGATAGACATTTCTTTGTTAATAACACAGGCATTTAATGATATACATTTCCTTCTTAGCATTATTTTAATTATATTTCAAATATTTTATTGTTAGGTATCTTGAATATTATTCAATTAAACATATTTTCATCATTGGTTTTCTTTGATGAGGCCAGTCATCAAATGAGGCCAGCCAATGTTACCTTTTTAAGTCTACGTAAAGTGACTTTATAAATCCCTTTTAATGATTCATCATTAAAAACCTGAAATACAGTAATTACAATGTTGTTTTCTACTTTCATCTACAATAGTATATTTTGCATGATTTTTAAAAAGTTAAAGACTTTTTTTTAAAAAAGGCAGTAGCCAATGAAGCTTCTCTCTTCTATAAACATTGAGTTCATGCATTTGCAAGGGAATTATAAAAGAAAGGTAAGGGAATACATTTTTCTGGTGATATTATAAAACAAGTAGAAACAACTGAAATTAATCTTAATGAAATAAAATACTTTAACCCAATATACCCAAAATGTTTACAACATAATTAACATTGCAAATATTAATGAGATGTTTTATATTATTCTTATTCTTATTATTTTTGACGCAGGGTCTCACTCTGTTGCCCAAGCTGGAGGATGGCAACAGGATCCTGACTAAATACAGCCTTAACCTCATGTGTTCCAGCAATCCTCCCACCTCAGCTTCCTTAGTAGTTGGAACTAAAGGCGCACACCACCATGCTTGGCTAATTTTTTCTTTTTTTCTTTTAGGGAGGAGGTCTCATCATGCTGTTAAGTCTGCTGTCAAACACCTGAACTAAAAAAAAAACACCTGGACTGAAGCAATTTTCCTGCATTTGCCTCCCAAAGTGCTGGGATTACAGGCCTGAGCCACTGCACCTTGCCTTTCTTCTTTTCATACTAAATTCTTGATATCCAGTTTGCATTTTACACTTATAGTCCAATTGAGAATAACATTTCAAATGTTCAGTATCTACCTGTGGCTTTCCTACTAGATATGTGGAATTAGACAAACCACCCATCTATCTAGGAGACACCTTTATTTTCTAATGCTTAGCTTACAGAGCAATTTTCATACATTGTAGGAAGAAAGTCCTAAGCCTACTTAGGTTTCAGAAGAAAGGGGAGATTGGAACTCACTTTCTTTAAATTCAAGGGTTTAGAGAGCTGTAAATTAGAGTCAAATAGAAAAGACCTCATGGGTATAATTTTAGAAGGAAAGTTCTCAAAGTGAGCCAGGCTGGATGCTTTATAATTTAGAACTCACTGGTGGTTGTATGTTGGCATTCTAATGGTCACCCCTGAGGGTTTTGTTTTTTTAATAATATGGAAGACTGAATTTTGTTACTTACACTTTGTGTAGAATTTCCAAAGTCTAGACACTTTTCTTAAAACACCTATACTCTTTTTATTTTTTATTTTTCTAATTTTCTAAATTTAAACTATGCATGTATACACTCTTAACATAAGATTAGTTTATTGTAGTTTCAAAGGCAAAACCTTGTCTTTTTGATTGGCTTTACATAATTGCATAATTGCCTAATCTATTAAATAAAAAACTTCTACAAATACATGCCAATGATACATAACTACATCAGTTATCTGAGGTTATTATTTGATATTACTTTTTTTTTTTTTTGTGAGACAGAGTCTCACTGTGTTGCCCAGGCTGAAGTGCAATGGTGTGATCTTGGCACACTGCAACCTCTGCCTCCCGGGTTCAAGCGATTCTCAAGCCTCAGACCCACAGAGTATCTGGGACTACAGGTGCATACCACCATATCTGAATAACTTGTGTGTGTGTGTGTGTGTGTGTGTTTTTTAGATGGAGTTTTTCTCCTATTCCCCAGGCTATAGTGCAATGGAGCCAATCTTGGCACACTGCAACCTCTGCCTCCCGGGTTCAAGCGATTCTCAAGCCTCAGACCCACAGAGTATCTGGGACTACAGGTGCATACCACCATATCTGAATAACTTGTGTGTGTGTGTGTGTGTGTGTGTTTTTTAGATGGAGTTTTTCTCCTATTCCCCAGGCTATAGTGCAATGGAGCCATCTCAGCTCATCACAACCCCCACCTACCGGGTTCAAGCGATTCTCCTGCCTCAGGCTCCCTAGTAGCTGGGATTAGAGGCATGCACTATCACGCCCAGCTAATTTTGTATTTTTAGTAGAGGCAGGGTTTTTCCATGTTGGTCAGCCTGGTCTCCATCTCCTGACCTCAGGTGAGCTGCCAGCCTTGGTCTCCCAAAGTGCTGGGATTACAGGTGTGAGCCGCCGTGCCTGACCTAATTCTTGTATTTTTAGTAGAGACGAGGTCTTACCATGTTGGCCAGGGTGGTCTTGAACTCCCAACCTCAGGTGATCCACCCACCTTGGCCTCCCAAAACGCTGAGATTACGAGCATGAACCACTACCGAGGCCAGCCAATGTTACCTTTTTAAGTCTACATAAAGTGACTTTATAAATCCCTTTTAATGATTCATCATTAAAAACCTGAAATATATTAATTACAATGTTGTTTTCTAGTTTCATCTACAATAGTATATTTTGCATGATTTTTAAAAAGTTAAAGACTTTTTTTTAAAAAAGGCAGTAGCCAATGAAGCTTCTCTCTTCTATAAACATTGAGTTCAGTCAAAAAAAACAAAAATGTTTTTCAGATTGGATTGTTTTTAGGCACTTGGTTTATACATGTTTTGTTTTAAATAATTGCTTTTGTCCTGCTTGTAAACTTTTTAAAGTTAAAAATATTTTATAAAATGGAACGGAAGAGTTCCCTGATTCCCCTTGCAGGATATGCGACAGGGGTGTGGCTGGCCTCTTTGGTTGCCTGGCAGCTCTAACGCCAGGTGGGAGCATGCAGACGGGCAAGTGCTTTTGGCTGTTCGCCCCCTAGCAGTTTCTAGTGGTGAGTGCCTGCCAACCCCCGTGTTACAAAGCTGTTTCAACTTTGCCATCTGCAGACGACTTTGGGTGTTAATTAGTTCAATGGACCCCCTCTGTCTTAACTCAAGGGTGGAGAGCCAGTGCGACAGGTTTCTGTATCCAGAGCTTTTACCCACTGTCCCAAAAGAATTGAGATCACATGCAGGCTCGAAGAATGAATGAAAGATTTTATTGAGTGGTGGCGGTGGCTCTCGGCAAGGTGGATGGAAAGTCAGAAGGTGGAGGGGTGAAGGATATCATCTTCCCCTGGAGTTCAGGCACCCAGTGGCGGCAATCTTCTCCGACCGCCCCTGCTGAGCTCCCCTTGGAGTACAGAAGTACCTCCTCTTCTCACTTTCTCTGTTACTTCATTCCACGGTCTGATTTGCTGGTCTGCCGATCTGCTGGTCTGGACATACAGCTGCTTGTGTGTGTGCTCGCTAAGATCTCAGGTTTATATGGTCAAAGGATAGGGGGCGTGGCCGGACAGAGTGGTCTTGGAAAATGCAACAGTTGGGCACAAAAGCAGGGGTACCTGTTCTCACTTAGGCCCTTGGGCACACGCTCGAGAGTGGAGCACTCGGCAGGAACCTGGCACTTCTCTACCCAGCACTTTCCTGTCCCCTTCTTGCAGACAATGGATATTTAACCTGTGTTACGTGGTTTTATAATGTATTTATTTTAAAATATGATTGAAGTCTGCTGAGAAAATTATGAAAATATCTGTTTAAGCTAAATCCTATTATTCTGTATTTCAAAAGGGGATGCACAGGATTTATGTCCCCTCCACATCCCAGTAGAATATGACAGGTGTAGGGAGGAAATACTTGAATATGTAGTATTCATAATCCTTAATTTACTATAAACAACAGTTTCACATTTGCTATTTTCTACTGTCATTAGATGTTTCCTATATTCCTATACTCAATGAGTAACCTGCGGATCCTGGTGCTAAATCCAAGATTTTGTAATTGTAAATATATTTATTTACATTTGTATCTTTTGTACTGTTCTGTAAACTTCACACTGCAGCATTGCCGTACATTCATAAGTTTTCAAAAATTCCCCCCACTCCTCTTTCTCCTCTCTTCTTCGTTCTTCTTTTTGGTAGAAGCACAAGTCACATAGCTTTGTTGACTCATGTTTGGGATGCTGAGAGCAGAAAGTAGAGCCACAGGAAGGAGGATGGAGAAAAAAGCTGAGGGCTCTCAATGCAGGTCACCTGCCAAAACTCTGAGAAATACAATGTATTAAAATCATGAAGTTACATGATTCAATTGTTGTGAAACAAAGAAATGGGAAACAACGTTCTTTCTCTGCTGCATATGTATTATATGAAGCACAGAGAGAAATACTTGAGGCTAGAGTTTATATTTGCGTGCTGTTGTCCAGTAAAGATTTTAGTATTACTTACTAGTACTAGAATGCTGGGTCAGAGGCAAACTTATCTGTAAGGATTTTAATGCTTTTTCCCAATAATATTCTCCATGAAATTTACACAAACATATCAAATGGTATTTGAAGGTACCTATTTCACATTGTCAGAATATTCGATAATATCACTTATTAATCCTGTCCAATTTTATATTTTAATGATAGCTCACTTGTCACAATAGCTTGTCATTGAAACTTGGGAATTACCTATTTTCAAATGTGAAGGATGGTACATCGCATATGATTATGGAGATATTGATCTTATATTCTAAACATTAGATACACATTACATTATGAATTGCTTTGTAAATATATAATTGTGTGTCTATGGCATGTATAATTACTTTTCTCAAAATTTCCTATCAGGGGTGTCAACAAGTGCATCTTTGTATGAGTGCAGAAGACAAAATGCAGAGCAGTGCTTCCTCTTGTCAGCTCTCAGAGCACCCTGCATACTTATGCACAATGGCACTTTCCTATTCATGTGTTTAATAACTAACTGTAAGCTTCTCATGACAGATGTACTGTATTGTTTACCTTTATACCTCTACCAAAAGATATAGTTCCTGTCATTATGTACATGATTCTAAATAATGTGCTTATTCTGACATTTCTTAAGATAGTTGATTTTATGAGAAACAAAAATTTAGCTCTCCAACTTCACCTCTTCCACATACACATATTCTCTTTTCCTCAACATCTTAATATAGTTACATCATAATTTATCATAAGCTTATATGCTTACGTTACATATTATTTTCAAAAAGGAAAATCATAACATTTTTGTTTTCACTTTCTATGGGGTTTAATCCATTTGAGTAATGTGGCTTTCTTTAAACCTCTCATGAACTCATCTCCAAACTCATTGAGATGAAAACTTTTTCTCTAGATATACAAACATATCCATTAATTCTTCAATGTTATCAAGAGATTGTTTTGCATCATTCAGGTTTAGAGTAGATTACAGCTTGCCATCATTGCTACAATTTGGGGAATCCATTCACTTACTGATTACCTTAATCTTGCTGAAATTATATCAGTTTTACCTTTTTTGAAATATTTTGAACTATTTGTGTCCAGTTTAGTTTCTTGTTTAACTGATAAAATCTATATTTCATCAATTTTGTTTTTCTAATAGATTTCTACAGTTTTCTTTTCTGCTTTACTTTTAAGACTATAAGATCCTTTTTAATCTTTGAATGGTCATTTTTAGAGTTTCATGTAACCTTAGTTTTTTCCACTACCTCAACTTTTGCACCTTACATATACTCTCTTAGTTTCCCCATAAGCTGTATATAGTCAAATAATAAATGCAGCCTGTTGTGAGCCTCACCTCTCCACACCTCCTCCAACTCCTGAGTTTAACCCCTTTTTCCAATAAATCGAGACAATCTATTCTTAAAACTTGACTGCAGATTTTATTTTTGGATATGTGTACAAAACAATAAAGATATTCCCTAACAAGGCAAACTGAATTCTTTCTGATGTATGTATCAAATGATAGATCTCATTTACATAATTATATCTTTAAAAAGAAAAAAGAAAACAAAGTGCTTTGAGGAATAGTCTGTTTATAGAGCTGATACTTTAATGTTTTCTTTTAAGCTTATGGATTTTTGACTTTAATAGTCTCAGAAAAAAATCAAGGTTGGAGTAAACCACTGATTTATCAAAATTATTTTCATCTATATTATTTTATTTAATCTTTAGTTTACAATCTGGGAAAATAGACCTCAAAACATCAACAAATCTCAGTTATTAACCATCAAAAAGAATTCTCCCTCTTTCCTTTGTGTGTCTCCCATCTTTCCTTTGTTCTCTGCACAAGGAAGAGTTTGTGAGTCTGGTCTGACATAAATAAAATTTAAAGATTCCTTTAAGAAATAGGCTAGAGCTACTCTGGATAGAGTACATAAAACCACCTAGCTTCAGTTCCATTTCCCTTTTGTCGTGAAGATCATTGACAAGGGTCCACAATAATATTAACTTTAGCTCTTTGGAATGTGCAGGTTGGTTAAGGCATTAATGCTTTCAATGAAGTTTACTTTTAATAAAGGTCTCTGTGACAATCGTCTTTCAAAAGTTATTCCCCAAAAATAATTTTAAAATAAGTTTCCCTCGATGTCTGAAAAACGACTAAGTGGAGCTGGAGGAGGCTGCGAAAACTGCCACCAAGTAAGACAACAGTTGCAGTGCAATAATGAAGGCCCGGAAATGCTCTGGGGTAGCCTGGGGACCCAGAAGATGTCTGTGCGTGCACCTTGCATGGCTTTTTGAGCGTGGATCCTCACAGGTGATTTGTGCTTAGCTGTCGTTGGTCCCTCAGTATCCTGGTCCCCAGATCCTAAAAGCCCTGTCACCCACAGTTCTGACAACGCATGCCTTCATTTTCATTTCTGTGAGAAAAGGGAAACTATCAGAATTGACTTTTCCAGATTAGCATAGAAGAAACTAGGATGACAGAGTCAGTGATGGGATTAGATATGGAAATAGGAAACCGTTTTTTGGAAGAGAGTAGTTAGGCTGTGAACTTGTGAACACAACTAAGTATTCAGTAGCAACTAAAATGTGTCTCCATAACATTATTTTAAAGATGTGTATCTGATATCTGAAATTTGGGAGAACATTGTACTAATGTTCTCTAGCAAAAAAAAACACAGCTGGAAAGAGGAAGGGAGGGAAGGTGAAGGAGGGAGAGATGGAATGAATTTGAGAGAAAGTGCTATTTAGACTAAGATAAAGTACTACAGATTGCAACACAAAGTGGTTAAGGTGAGTGTCAGGGAGCACAAATGGCAGAAAATACCATACTAAACAGATTTACGATGGAATTGTTGGGTCTGACTTTTACTCTGTCAATGTTGTGGCCTCTAAGCACGTCAGTGCTCTCCTTTGATCCATGTGCTAATTAACAGCCAACACTCTGCCCCCCTCCCCGATTCTCTCGTCATTGAAAACCCAATCTAATTCTAACCCAGGTGGTCACTGTAACAAATGCAATCATCTAAGAATTTCAAAGACATTTTTTGATGAATTAGTGAATTTAGCTTATTCTCAACAACAACAAAAATTATTTGAGCCTGGGCGCGGTGGCTCACGCCTGTAATCTCAGCACTTTGGGAGGCCGAGCCAGGTGGATCACGAGGTCAGGAAATCGAGACCATCCTGGCTAGCAAGGTAAAATCCCGTCTCTACTAAAAATAAAAAAAAATAAAAAAATTTAAAAAAACAGTAGCCGGGCATGGTGGCGGGCGCCTGTAGTCCCAGCTACTCAGGAAGCTGAGGCAGGAGAATGGCGTGAACCCAGGAGGGGGAGCTTGCAGTGAGTCGAGATCGCGCCACTGCACTCCAGTCTGGGCAACAGAGCGAGACTCCGTCTCAAAAAAAAAAAAAAAAAAAAAATTATTTGAGAGGACAGTTCCGTGGTACTTTCAACCATTTAAGCGCAAGTGCACACACAGACACAGATATAAACCTATATATATATAATATATATATTTATGTATCTGAGTTGATTGCATTAATTAGAGTGGCTACTTGGATTAGGATTACACTGGGTTTTGCTGATGAAAGAATTCAGCAATGTTTTTCAGTTATCCTCTAAATACATATATGAATATATTAACCCTGTAATTTTATTATTGCAGAAACTCCCTTAGATGTACTCAAGGATTATTGTACAGGGATGTATATTGCTGCACTTTTTCCAATCATGAAAGAGAGAAAAATAAATATTTGGTAATATGGAAATAGTTTAGAAAACTAGAACGCATTTACTAAACATTATAAAAACAAACACCATCTAGATATATTAATATATGGATACTAACAGATTTTCTTTTATCTCTTACATAATTAGAATTACTATTATTTGCTAGTATTTTCATTATCATTTTATTTTATTATATTTATTTTTGAGATGGAGTCTTGCTCTGTTTCCCAGGCTGGAGTGGAATTGCAAGATCTCGGCTCACTGACCCCTCCACCTCCTAGGTTCAAGTGATTCTCTTGCCTCAGCCTCCCAAGTAGCTGGGATTATAGTCACACACCACTATGCCAAGCTAATTTTTGTGTTTTTATTAGAAATGGGGTTTCACCATGTTGGCCAGGCTGGTCTTGAACTCCTGACCTCAAATGATCTGCCCTCCTCAGTCTCCCAAAATACTGGGATTACAGATATGATCCACTGTACCCAGCCTATTTTTATTATGGACATAGAAATAAAATTCTCTCTACGGAGGGTATAAAATTAATATTAAAAATATATTCATCAAGTAAGTAATCTCTGTGTCCTTACTATCAATTTATTTAATTTAATGAAGTATATTTGTTGAACTGAGCAATATATGAAATCCTGAAATAAATAGCATATGTATTCTTACTCTAGGCAGAATTATCTAACGGATTAATCAGAATAAATGAAATTGACTTATGTCATACTTAGACATTTTAAGGGCATGTAGGCTAATTTATTCCTTTTCATTATAAAAAATAGTAAATTTACAGTTTCATTAAACAAGACCCCATGGTTTTCCAGATAATATATGTGTATATGTTCCCAACGTGTCACCAATGTATATCATTTAATAACCCTTCAACTCAACAAGATAAATACAATTTCTCTACTTAAAAATGGTTCCAAGCCAGGGATGGTGGGTCACACCTGTAATCCCAACAATTTGGGAAGCCCGTTGTTGAGATTACAGGTGTGACCCACCATGCCTGGCTTGAAAGGCAGGGGAGGCAGGGAGATCCCTTCAGCCCAGGAGTTGGAGACTAGCATGGACAACATGGCCAAACTCCATTTCTATTAAGAAAAAGATCTTTAAATCTACTTTTAAAAGATTTAAAAATTGGTTCACAAAATAAAAAGGCATTCAATGAAGGAAAAATTAAACAAAATATAAAGAGGATAACCTTTGAAGAGAAATAAAAGAAACCGGTAAGCAAGGAAAAAGAAGGGCTTAAATATATTACTAAACAAGAGCATCTAAAGAAAACACAGTTGTACAGTTTTGTGAAAAGTTAAAATAGTAACAATTTGGTTACTAATAATGGGTTTTATACAATTTACCCAGTGGTTTTCAAGGTGTCATTTTTCATAAAAATTGTGCGGACTGAAAGGCTCTGTGTTTTACAGATGGGCTAATATAAACCCGAGAATGAACCATAGATTCCTACATGAAACAGTAATCTTATCTTTTTATATTTATTTCCTTATACATTTGCATATCCTATTTGTCTTCCAGAGTCCTTAGCCTTAGAGATTGAGCTCCATGGATGACACTATCAGATCTCCCTTCCCTTCTGGTTTATAGCTGTGTTTAGTTATGGGGGAATCACAGGAGACTGGCAGGAGGAAGGATGATGAAGTCAGAATCCTTATTTTCTAGACTCCTCCCTTACCTGGTAACTTGGGATCCTTAAAAGGTCATAACTTAAAAGACAATGGCAGTGTACCTTAAAAGAAGGTCAAAATTCCTATTAAAAGGTCTACTTTATATGACTCCCTTCTAATTCTCAGTAACCTCTAACTCTACTCAATCCTTTGGGTCTAGAGTAGGTAGAAGCATAAGGGTTGCTAGTCTTACTTTCTGCTCTATTCCTTAAAGTTTTTAAACCCAACACTTATTAGTTCATAATCTGGATTCCAATGGAGGGAAAAGGCTAAGATCATGAGCCCCTTTAGAATACCTATGGCTATATTGGCAGGGGCTAGGAAAGAAGATAGGAAATCTACTTCACATTGCTATGAAACATAAATGTTAAATTGAAAACAAACATTCAATTTTGGCAATAGATAGTGTAAGAAAGGGATACTAAGCCAGATATGGAACAGTAAAGGACATGAATCTTCTGCCTACTGAATTCAGAGATTAACATAAAATAAAATATTCTGTTAACTCTGCTATGAAAATGTTTTGAGGCTGGAAATGGTGGCTCACAGGTTTAATCCCATTGCCTTGGGAGGCAGAGACAGGAGGATGTTTTGAGTCCAGGAGTTGGAGACCAGCCTGACCAGCAAAGGAAGACAATGTCTTTGCAAAAAATTAAAAAACAAATCTGGAATGGTAGTGCCTGCCTGTAGTGCTTGCTACTCAAGAGGCAAAGATGGAGGATAGTTTGACTCCATGACTTTGAGGCTGTTGTGAGCTAGGAAACACTCACTGCACTATAGCCTGGGTGACAGAGCTAGACACCATTTCTAAGAGAGGAAATAAGAAAAGAAAAAAAAAAATGAAAAAAGTGTTTAAAATCTAGCATTCATGGTACTGCTTGTAATTGCTGCCTTCATTATTTTCTTATGGAATGCAATCTCTTCGATTCTAATTTTTATAGGCTACTATCATGTTGCAGTGTTCAACAACTGAATGTTGCATTCATGAGAGAAATTAACCTCAGAATGTAGGCTGAACATCAGCTGGGCACACAAGCACCGAAGGAATCCTATATGTTTCTGTGGTTCTTGATAAGGCAATACCTTGAAATATTTCAGGATTTATGGAGTTGGTGACATGGAATTGATTCCTGACTCCCTCCCATATAGGAAATAGGACCAAAGAGAGATTGCTTACCCTTTATGTGCTCATATATAAACTTGGGACAATTACATACATATTCCACATTTTCTGTGGGGATTATGGAAGATGTGGGTATGGAGATAGCAAAGTATGTGGTACATCACAGCCCATGTATCACATTGTTCCCTTCCATTTTCTAATGTATTTATCTTTGAACAAATAAACAAGGGATTTGAAGAGAAAATGACTGGGGTTTGCAGAAGAATGTCTAATAAATATGGTTTAAGAAAGACATAAAATTTAAAATATTTAAAAATAGTCTTGAACATTCAGAAGCCAGAAAGGAAAATATAACTTATAATTAAATTAATAAATTTTTATTAGCATGGATATAATTGTGCAGATGTCTCTCCATGTGAGCAAAAAAATAAAATAGCAATTAAAATTTCAATGAATTATAACTGCTTGTTTTAAATAATATTTATCCTAGAATTGAATTTTCATTAAAAAATTAACATATTCAAAGTGA
Source organism: Colobus angolensis palliatus (assembly GCF_000951035.1). Lineage (NCBI taxonomy): Eukaryota > Metazoa > Chordata > Mammalia > Primates > Cercopithecidae > Colobus > Colobus angolensis. The sequence goes on from NW_012116622.1 coordinate 165,415, forward strand.
AATAAACTTAGTTTTCTATGCATATTAAGGAAGCAGAAATAGATCCCCAACTTCTGTACAAAAATTTTTTAAGGTGTTATGGAACCCAGATGAGGGAGAGAGTCTATTATCCCATTTTCAGAAATAGAATTGTAATTCAAGAGGAATCTTTGTTGTGTAGGAAGATTTCAAGTGCTAGAATGGAAATAGACTCTCAGGTACAAAAAAAAAAAAATAGACTTTTCATTGAAAAGGGAAGCAGTGGGAAATGAGAAAATGTTCAAAATCGGTTAGGGAGCAAATCTTTATCCACATCATGTATTGTTCTTGGCCATACACACATCTCTAATGCCCATACCCATCTCTAATCCCTCTTCTGGCTGGGTTAGGACTTCTAGAATCTAAAAAATGCCAACTTTAAGGGGACTTACATTCTCATATTTGTTTCATGCTTTGGGACTCATGTAGGAAAATAAGTTGTGTCATTAATAATGCCACAGTAGAGAAAAGCAGGTCTAGAATAGAGAGCTCCCGATTTCCAATGCTCTAGTCATCACCTGCCTGAAGTTGACTGTTGGGATGAGTGAATAATGTGGTGCAAAAAGTGGGAATACCAGAGCCCCACCAGGGAGCCTCTAAATCTCAGCAGAGAATGTCCAGAGGGTCTAGTCCATGACAGAAGGATTTCACTGGCTTTTCACTCTTGAGTGCAGGGCTGAGCCTCCAGTACTCTGCACATACCCAGGGCAGATCTCACCTCTGAGTGGACACTTGGATTACCTCAATTTATTGAGTTACAGAATGTATATCCAGGGGGTGCAGTCTGTTGGTGGTCTCGCACAGTAAACTTAGAAAGGACAAAGGAGTCCTACTTTTCTGTTTCTTAAATTTATAACATATAACCTCTTGATGATTTTTCAGCGTGTAAAATTGGCTAGGCTTAACTACAGAAAAAGAAATGAGGGCAGCAGCCATTTTGTAGCATACACACATCTCCTTCTTAATGAAATGCTAACCTAGGCCCTGCTGGAAAGGTATTTTTCAGATGTAAGTAAAGGTTCTAACTATGAAACTAGGAAGTTTACTCAGATAAGTCTGATTTTACCAGTGAAAGTCCTTTGAAGAAAGACTTAGACATTCCTTGAACAAGACTAAACAGTGAAAATGTCTCTATTTTTCCAGTTGCTCCCTATTGACTGTTCTATGACCACTGGGATCCAGCCAGCAGAATTTTTTTTTTTTTTTTTTTGACTGACTATAACAGGGATCTTACACTTCCTTTGGAAACATCCACAATTGAGTAAGCCAATTCCTTGTACTAAATCCATATATGAATCTCCCCAAGTGTACATATATCTAATGAGTTCTGCTTTTGTCTTTGAACCTTGACTGACACAGGGCTGACAGATTTTTTTTTACTGTTCTGACAGTTGTGACCATAAATCTTATGTTGTTGTTGTATTTCTTTCCTTCCTTCCTTCCTCCCTCCCTCACTCCCTCTCTCTCTCTTTCTTTCTTTCTTTTTCCAGACAGAGTCTCGCTCTGTCACCCGTGCTGGAGTGCAGTGACACGATCTCAGCTCACTGCAACCTCCACCTTCAGATTTCAAGCAATTCTCCTGCATCAGCCTCCTGAGTAGGAGGCTTATCAAAGGATAACTTGAAGCCAGGAGCTAGAGCCTAGACTGGGCAACATAGCCATACCCTGTCTATCAGAAAAAATTTAAAAAAAAATTAGCTAGGTGTGATGGCATAAGCCTCTAGTCCTTATTACTTCGGAAGCTAAAGTGGGAGGATTACTTGAGCCCTGGAATTCAAGGCTGCGGTGAGCTATCTTTGTGTCAGTGCACTCCAGAAGGAGAATTTCTCTAGAATAAATAAATAAATGTGCACTTAAAGGAATGTGTGTGTCTTGGAAGAAACTCAATAAACAGTATTAAGTGAATCTTAGTTAATTTCTATTATATGTTTACCCTGATAAAATTGATGTTAGATATGCATCAGTCAGGCAGTGGTTTTTATAATGATAGTGTGAGGCTAATTTAATCAGTGGTGCAAAAGTGTGTGCTGAATATTGGATAAACGTAATTGTCTCTGTCTCCACCTTTCTTGATACCCTAAATACCCCTAAATAGGTGGGTGTGGTCTTCAACCATACGTATAAAAGGATGTAGGGCCAGGCATGGTGGCTCACACCTGTAACCCAGCACTTTGAGAGGCCAAGGTGGGCAGATCACAAGGTCAGGAGTTTGAGACCAGTCTGGCCAATACGGTGAAACTCCATCTCTACTAAAGATTACAAAAAAAAAAAAAATTAGCAGAGCATGGTGGTGCATGCCTGTAATCCCAGCTACTCGGGAGGCTGAGGCAGGAGAATCACTTGAACCCAGGAAGTGGAAGTTGCAGTGAGCCCACATTGAGCCATTGCCCTCCAGCCTGGGTGACAGGGTGAGACTCCATCTCAAAAAAAAAAAAAAAAAAAAAAGGATATAGAAGGGACAAGCCCATTTTTCTCCAGAGGATAAGGATAGCACTTAGAGTTAACTGCATTCAGCTGACCTCTGACAGCTAGTACTCAGTGAATGAGCTCCTGATCTTGAGGAGTACCTAACAGAATTTTTTTTTTGAAGAATCACTGTGGAAAACATTCATAGAACCCTGAGGTGAGTGCAAATTATATGAAGAAAATTATTTCATTCTTCCTTTACAAAATAATAAATTAGAGTGTTAAAAAATGCATAATTACCTTAAACCTATTTAATACTATTATTTGTAACTCACATTATTGCTATACATTTTATAACATGAGGTTATTGTTGTTATTTAGTGTATTCCATAATTGTTCAATGCATTTTTGAAGAATTTTAAATATCTAGTGTTTGTTGCAAAAGATTTGTATGCATCATGAATATATAGAATTCACATTATAAAGCATTTATAGGTAGGCATGTGTATATATATGTATGTGAGTGTGTGTGAGTGTGTAATACATGTATTAATATTGGTACATTGAATTAATTAAAAAGAGATAATTACTGAATACTGTAAATGTTGTGCTTTCATAACCTTAAGCTTTTAGACATGATTTTAAATTACTAAGGCAATGATGAGATTAAAATGGTTATACTAAAGGAAATAAGAAGGCTCTCCAAAATATCCTAGCTTAGAAATCAAAACACAATTGTTGAGCAGATAAATGTACAAGGCATAATTTGATACGTGATATTGGTTACCATTTAATTGTGGCTTAAATCAGATTAAACTATGAAAAATTCCTGGAAATGACTCTGATGACCTCTGAAAAATATTTAGGACTCTAAGATTTTCACTTTTTACACCTAAATTCAGCAGTGTTTTTAAGCAAAAAAGAGTAAGGTAAAGGACTTCAAACTACCAGAGCAAAGATTACAGTTTGTATTAATCAGGGTTCTCCAGAGAGACGGAACAATAGGATGTATATGTAACTATATATATACACACACACGCAGAAAATTGTGTGAATACCATTGTGTGAATACTATGCAGACATAAAAAAGAATGAACTCATGTCCTTTGTAGGGACATGGATGAAGCTGGAAACCATCATTCTCAGCCAACTATCACAAGGACAGAAAACCAAACCCCGCATGTTCTCACTCATAGGTGGGAATTGAACAATGAGATCACTTGGACACAGCGTGGGGAATATCACACACTGGGGTCTGTCATGGGGTGGGGGTAGGGAGGAGGGATAGCATTAGGAGACATAACTAATGTAAATGATGAGTTAACAGGCGCAGCACACCAACATGGCACATGTATGCATATGTAACAAACCTGCACGTTGTGCACATGTACCCTAGAATTCAAAGTATAATAAATAAATAAAAGAAAATACTTACCTTTGTGTTACAATTGCCTATCGTATACCATACAGCACATGCTGCACAGGTTTGTAGACTAGGAACAATAGGCTATACTGTATACCATAGGAGTGTAATAGGCTATATCATCCAGGTTTGTGTAAGTATAATTTATGATGTTCAAACAGTAACAAAATTGCCAAATGCATTTCTCTGATCATATATCTGTCCTCACTCTGCACATGACTTTACAGGGGAGGAAGTCTAGTAGGGGAATTGGTTCCTTTGATTACGGAGTCTGAGAAATTGAATATAAGCTGTCATTAAACTAGTGTCCTGGAGATACCAATATTCTGGCTGAGTTAGAATCAGCCTCAGGAGAGAGACAAAATTGGCTTCTCTCTGCCCTTTTTCTTCTATCTAAGCTACCAGGTGAGTGAATGGTGTCCACCCACATTGAGGGCTGCTGTTCCCCACTCAGCTCACCAACTCTCATGCGTCTCTGGAAACAGCTTCACAGACTCACCCAGAAATCATGCTTCACCAAATCTCCATGTACTAGTTAATCCAGTCAAGTTGACATGTAAAATTAACCATAATACCCATAGAAATATAATTATGCATATTTCAGATTTAAAAAACTGACCAAATATCAGTTCAGCATTTGAGTAGCCCAAGGAAGAGGTTAATTTAATCCATTTAAAACAAAACAAAACAAAAAACAATATATTTTATTACTTATTTTCTCTTCTAGTGAACCTAGATTGGTTTATTGCTGTCTTTTTGTTTATTTGGTCAGTTGGTTTGTTTTGGGGTTGTTTTTGCTTTAAAGAGCTGAGCTTCTGGGTTCCTCCCTCTAGTAATATTTCATAGAGCCCTCTGAGGATCTTCTCATATTTTTTTAGTCAATGTAGGTTTCCTAGTCCTCTCCCATAGTCATTCAGTAGTTAATTGAAAGGGGAATAGGGACAACCATGATTTATTCCAGACCACTTAAGACTAAAACCCAAGTACCATATCCACATCCAGGGAATAGGTAATTGAATAGATTTGCATTATGTTATGGGCAGAAACTTGGAGTAGAAGGGGTTGTGAGTTATCTCGTCAGTAATGTCTGCTGTAAAGCCTGAAGACTCTCCTTGTATATGAATTGTTCATTTTTGTTATAGAGGAAATAGTTTGTTACACTTTAATGACCACTGTTGAGAGGAAAATATAGCTATCACATATCACCACATGTTCACAGATTTTCACCAACCACAACCTCAAAATGACATGCTGCTTTTTCTTGTTCATAAACATGAGTTCTGAAATCTTGCAAGTCTTCCAGAGGGAACTCACCTGCCCCATCTGCATGAACTACTTCATAGACTCAGTCACCATAGACTGTGGCCACAGCTTTTGCAGACCCTGTTTCTACCTCAACTGGCAAGACATCGCAGTTCTTGCTCAGTGCTCTGAATGCAGAAAGACAACACAGCAGAAAAACCTCAAAACTGACATTCACGTGAAGAAGATGGCTTCCCTTGCCAGAAAAGCCAGTCTCTGGCAATTCCTGAGCTCTGAGGAGCAAATGTGTGGGACTCATAGGGAGATAAAGAAGATGTTCTGTGACATGGACAGGAACCTGCTCTGTTTGCTGTGCTCCAACTCTCAGGTGCACCGGGATCACAGACACTGTCCCATTGAGTGGGCTGCTGAGGAACACCGGGTAAGTGATGCCTCTGAAGATCTGTTTCTATACAGGGCACATAAAAATCTTTTTTTTTTTTGAGATGGAATCTCACTCTGTCGCCCAGGCTGGAGTGCAGTGGCCGGATCTCAGCTCACTGCAAGCTCCGCCTCCGG
>NW_012116622.1:171167-191354 GCF_000951035.1 Colobus angolensis palliatus
GCCACCTCGCCCGGCTAGTTTTTTGTATTTTTTTAGTAGAGACGGGGTTTCACCATGTTAGCCAGGATGGTCTCGATCTCCTGACCTCATGATCCTCCCGTCTCGGCCTCCCAAAAGTGCTGGGATTACAGGCTTGAGCCACCGCGCCTGGCCTCACATAAAATTCTTTTAAGTCTATTTCCTTGGAGATTGGATGATGCCATCTCTGTATCCCTTTAAGCATGTCTGTTATGAACTTCCTTAGCTTTAAACTTCAGATTTGACAAACATGAAGATAAACAAAGCAAACGCTATTTTCTGTGGGCTGATTTGTCTCATTCTGGGCCTCTTCGTATATCAAGTGTGAATCATACTTTGTCTTCATTGGTGCTCCAAGTCATGGCTCTTTTGCAGGAGAAGCTTCTAAAGGAAATGCAGTCTTTATGGGAAAAAGCTTGAAAATCACAGAAACCTGAACGTGGAAACCACAAGAACCAGACGCTGGAAGGTTAGTCCTGTACTACCTTACCTTCTCCAAGAACTTATGGTGAACAAATGGGTGACTCTTAAAATAGGAACTTGATCTCAAACTGTAATGTTTCTGAAATTCAATAAAAAAGGAAAAAAACAGTTGAGAAAAAGTAACCTAATTTTTTATGTAGGATAGTGTGACTCTTTCATAGGATTTCTAACCAAACCACAGACGTAACCCAAGCATGCTCATCTGTTTCTATACAAACCTATAGCAATACAACAACAAATACTGGTTGGTGGCCATTTCACAGTGTTCCTCATGGGCTGCCTGGATAAATCTTGGGCACAAGAGTTATTGAGCAGTCATGGAAATTTCAAGTGAAACTTCTGAGGCTGGCTCAGCATGAATTTGAATCCTGGTGGGCAAGCATATTTGGAAATGTGAGTTAAATTTCAGGCAAAAGGAGGAAAAGTGCAGATTTAGAGAAAGCATGAAATTAAGTACCTCAACTCATTAATATTGAATAATGCATATTCAGTATGTGAGAAATGTAGGCTTGTGTCTTGATGAAGACATAAATATGTGAGAAATATGGGAACTAGTATTTAATATCAGGAGAACTTTAAGGACTGGAGAAGAATTCTAGAAATGATTTTCTCTTTGTGGATGTTATCTTGAGGGTATGATATCTAATAATAATTCATTAATTCCTTCTAATATTAATTCATTGAAAAATACTTTATGAGTATCTAGTGTATGTCAAATATCAACTTAGGAAATTAAGCAGTAAAGAAGAAAGAAAACATACAAATCTTACAATGGAAATGAGAGAAGCAAATGGTCACCATTCAGATATGTGAAATACATGATGTGTTAGAGTGTAGTAGTGTCTTTGGAGAATAAACAAGCAGGGAAGTATAAAAGGAGAACAGAGAACAGGGACTGGGGATGAGGGTTTTAGTTTTAAATAGGGTGGTCAGGAAAAAGGCTAGTGGAAAAATTCACACTGTATGTATGATGTATACATACACCCTCCTATTTGCCTTCCTCTTCTATATATATATATACACACACACAGAGATACATATATATATTCCTCATATATATCTCTATATACACATATACATGTATATACATATATACGAGGGATATATATATATATATCAGTATATATATGAGAAATACACATATATGTGAAAATAATTCTAGGTGGAGAAAACAGCATGTACAATAATATTTCACTTGTGTTTATTTTGGGGGTTGAGGAACCACAAAGAAGCCCATGTTGCAGATTAGGGTGAGTGTGGAAGACAATGAATGAAACCTTATTAGAATATGTTATGCTGAGTGAAACGCACTGAGCTGACAATGCTAATCTGAGGTCATTTCATCATTTCTCATATAACGTTTTATATAATTTGCCCCAATTCTCAGAAGTAGAAATAATGGTTTTCTGTCTTGTCAATATAGCTCTATAGTTTAATTCTTGAGCAAAACTTCATTTTATTTCTAAAAAAGTGGTTTGGAAGAGAGAAATTCATTTTTACATAACTACCTTAGAAAACTTTTTATCATTTTATCTTTAACCAAGTAAATGTAACTGAGCAGAAACAACTATGTTGATACTAAAGTGGAACAAAAGGAGAGGAATAAAATTTTGTAGAATCTGAGAATTGGCAAGACTGAGAATTAAAATATTGGATGTTCAGATTACTAAGAGGAATCAGTGAAATTCAAGAGAAGATAAATAAATAGGTTTCTATTGTCACTGCAGGATTATGTGAGTTTAAGGATAGAAGTAATCAGAGCTGAATTTCAGAAGATGCCTGCATTTCTCCATGATGAAAAGCAACATCAGTTGGAGAGGCTACAAAAGGAGGGTGAGGACATTTTTCAGCAACTCAATGACAGCAAAGCCAGAATTAAACAAAGGAGGAGGAAATTTTAACAGGAATGTATGCAGATCTGAAGCAAATTTGCCATAAAGCAGATATGGAGCTACTCCAGGTACGGACTGACCATGGGGTATCAGGATGTGGAACATTCACACGAATGGATGTTTTTCTTCTCTCCTGAAATCTATCTCCCCCTTTACTTCCATGATTTGTTTCCAAAAACACATTTCCATAATCAATCCTAGTTTGCTGAGAGGTTACAGACTCTCCTAGTGATTCTACCAGACAAAAGGTCCCTCCTACTTTATTTTTTTTGCTCTATTTTATTTATTTATTTATTCATTTATTTACTTATTTATTTTATTATACTCTAAGTTCCAAGGTACATGTGCACAATGTGCAGGTTTGTTACATATGTATACCTCCTACTTTAACCACCAGCAACAAACTTTTGTGGAATGGCCAAGATAACAGCCCCCAAAATATTTCCCATCAAAAGTCAATGATATATTTAGGATTTTTGAAAGTATATAAAATAAGAAGTGATTCATTGACATTTAGGTTAATTTGGAGACACAGCATGATGGAGAAATTGGGGAATCTAGGATCGCCTTAGTATTATTTTGGGGTCCACTCATTTTGATAACAGGGCTTAGGGAAGATGACTGAGTAGCTTCTTTATGATTACAGCAGAGCATAGACTCTGTGGGCCTCCTCTCCCTTCACTTGTAGAGAGAATGTCTTCAAGACTTAGATTATATCAGAACATTAATTCATGACATATGATAGACTGGGATTTTCATTAGAAAAGAAATAGAAAATGCTTTCCAGGAGGGAAAATTATAGGAAAATATTATCTTCAGAAACTGCCTCCAAATCTCACACTGAACTTAGTGGAAGATGCATCTTGTGGAAAGCACTAAGCCTTTCTATTTTTTTTTACAAGCTTTTGGAGACATATTACACAGGTGAGTGTGTACCAAGATTTTAGCAGATGCTCTTTCAGTTTCCACAAATATCAAGCAGGAACTTTGATACTGAAGGCATAATTGATTCAGATATTGATACTACCTTGTCCTGGTTGTACTTTCTCCATCTCCCACCCCATGTGGTCATCTATTTTGTTGCCATACTCAGTGACTTTATTAGGCAGTTCAATGAAAGTTCTGCAAAACCAAAAAACAAAAAAGGAAAGAAAACAAAAAGTAAACATATGAAAGAAGAATAAAGAAAGTGAGCATCTCTATTCTTAATTTCCTTTTTATTGCTCAAATGCCTTCATGCCTGAATATTTGAAAGAGAAAGTGTTACATTTGCTACATGGCTACCAAGTGAATAAGGGGAAGCCAGAGACAAAAGGGTAAAGTATTTTAGCAGTGAAAAGTGTTGATGATTTCTTGTTCATATTTAATACATGATTCTGAAAAAATAGATGAAACAAACTATTCAGAATGTTAGAACTGTGTAGGCCTCCAGAAAAACTCAGCTATGAAAGGCAGCTCTCCCTGCCTGGAGCAAGTTTCAACACCCTGACCTTGAAAAGGAAGCAATAGATGCAGAGATGCAGTGGTCTTCAAATAACGCCACTTTCCCGGACAGTGATTTCAGGAGAGCCTGGTGTGGTCTGGAACCAGAATTTCATCTTTGAATATTCTCCCAGCCTTAAGACTAATGATCCTTACTAATGTGGAGCAATAAGAACAAAGATTAGATTGAATTCTCACTCATAGACTTTTCCGTCCTGCTTGAAAATCAGGAATTGTGAATAAGAATGAACTTGAGAAAGAAAGTGATAATTTTGGAATTAGCAAATTCTGGGTTAAAGGGATTCTCATTAAATGTCTTTTAAATAAAAGTAGTGATTTTTATTTTATTTTATTTTTTTGGGGGGCTGTAGATGTGGTAACTTCATCTTTTCCTTGCAGGTATGAGTCCCTGCTGCGGCAAGTGCCCGAGCCTGTGAATCCAGAGCTCAGTGCAGGGCCCATCACTGGACTGCTGGACAGGCTCAATGGATTCAGAGGTGAGTGTTAGCCCATTGGCAGAATTCCCTCAATGTATCATTGCTTGTTACAGTCATATGGGTAGTAGTTTACCCTGCATCAAATTTTTATTTCTTTTCAGAAGTAAGTGAACAATATGACTATGCAACCCTTTTATATCTGCGTTTCTATTTATAGTCCAATTTATAACATGAAGAGAAAAACAGTGAAAAACAAATATGTTCTGGGCTCACATGTATTGAGTTATATATTAGGTAAAATGAATGACATAAGAAATAAAAAATTGAATAAATGGAACAATGTTCAGATGGAAGCTTAATTATCCAATGTTACATAAAAATTTTATATTACTGTATGTTACTTGAATCGTTAAAAAACATATCTTTTAAGGAATAGAGTTCACTGGAATTTGTTGGAGTATTGGTATTTTCTTACTATATATATTATTCATATAATGTAAAAATTTGACTTAATGTGCAAAAAAGAAGAAATTATTTTGTAAATAAGAAGTAAAAATAGAAACAATAATTTCAGTTTAGTTACAACATGAAGAGCTATGTGTAAAATCTAAAAATCAGTTTCAGTCCACAGCTAGCAGGGAAGACCACAAAGTGACTGGTAAAAGTTTTTTCAAGGCTGGGCGCGGTGGCTCAAGCCTGTAATCCCAGCACTTTGGGAGGCCGAGGCGGGTGGATCACGAGATCGGAGATCAAGACCATCCTGGCTAACATGGTGAAACCCCGTCTCTACTAAAAATACAAAAAACTAGCCGGGCGTGGTGGCGGGCGCCTGTAGTCCCAGCTACTCGGAGGCTGAGGCGGGAGAATGGCTTGAACCCGGGAGGCGGAGCTTGCAGTGAGCCGAGATCGCACCACTGCACTCCAGCCTGGGCAAAAAAAAAAAAAAAAAAAAAAAGTTTTTTCAAAACTCTGCCTTAAGTTACCATTTATAATGTGGACATATGAACTTTTACACAGTTATTTAGAACAGTGCTTGAGTAAGTGAAAATCTTCACATTGTTGCCAAAATTATATCAGTAGTATTTAAGAACAAGAAATATGAACTTGATAACTAAAGGGCATTCAGGGCATATAATATTTCACTTTCACTTTGTAAATTGGATTAAAAGGTTGATCTTATATTTGACTCTCAATTTTTGAGTTTTCAATAAATTTTCACTATCTGCTTTTAGGGTTTTGTTTTTCCTGCAGAGAATACTAATCATTCTTATAATTTATTAGCTGTTACAATCAAAATTGTCCTTGTTCTTGTAACTTCAGATTTCTTGCTAAAGTAAATTCTTGGTAGAACAACTTTTCCCTCAAGAATTCTAATTTCTATTATTTACACGTGTCTATACTTTTATTTTTTACCTTTTGCAATGGATATTACTCTGCATCATGAAAGAGCCAATAGTCATATCTTCCTGTATGGAGATTTGAGAAGCATGAATGTTGGATGTGACCCTCAAAATGATCCCCATATCACTGCAACACCTGGATGTTTTCTTGTGTGGGGTGCTCAGACTTTCACATCTGGCAAATATTACTGGGAAGTTCATGTGGTGGACTCTTGGAATTGGGCTTTTGGAGTCTGTAATAATTACTGAAAAGAAAAGAGTCAGAATGACAAGACAGATTAAGAGGAGGAACTCTTTCTTCTTGGATGTGTTAAGGAGGACGTTCACTCAGTCTCTTTACTACTTACCCACTAATGGTGCTTTATGTCCCAAGACCTACCAGACAAGTAGGAGTATTCCTGGATTGTGAATGTAGAACCATGAGCTTTGTTGATGTTGATAAAAGTTCCCTTATATACACCATCCCTAATTGCTCCTTCTCACCTCCTCTCAGGCCTGTCTTTTGCTGTAGTTACTTCTGACCAGAGACAAGTCAGAAATGTGTCTATATGCTGTGGGAACCTGTTTATCCCAGAAAGTTCTCTTTTTTGCACTTCATCAAACAGGACTAATACGTCATTAATTTCATGAAGTTTGAAGAGATGATTTTAAGACCTGAGCATGGAATAATGTTACCTTGTCTGCTCTGGTAAAAATAAACCAGGGAGAAAAAACTGGAAAGTTCCTGGTTCAGACATGGAATTTAGGATTTAGAATTCCAAGAGGAACTACAGAAACATTTTCTATTACTGAAAATTAAGAACTTTCATTACATTAATGAAGAGGTATTCATTTCCTCTAGAAAACAATAAGAAAACTATTATTAAACTCTTAAATTGCAAATATTAAAAAATGATGATGTCCAATGTTGATAGTACAATGTGTGGGGAAAGATCTTTTATTTTTGAGACAAGGTCTTACTGTGTTGCCCTGGATGGAGTGCAGTGGAATGATCACAGCTCACTGCATAGACATGTGTCGATTTATTAATTGTAGAAGAAAGAAGTATACTTTTCAGATAAAATGGCTACACAAAACTACCATTTACATGTCTCCTAAATCCAGTACAGAAATGAAGTGCTAGTCAAGAATGTGTCTAAATTCTGTTAGATTATTTCCTTTCCAGGTTATCCTCCTTGTTAATTTTTACTTTTTGTATTATAGAAGAATCAAAATTCTTGAGTACAAAAAAAAACAAAAAAAACAAAAAAAAACAGGCTATTGATAAATCACTTGTTTTATGGATAAGAACCCAAGAAGTTCCAGATTTCTGAATTAATGACTGGGAAGGTTCTTAGTGGTCCCACTTTGATTTTATTTCAATTATAAGTAAGTGTTAAGTGATATTCTAATATAAATTCTGAAAGGTGAAGAGAGTAAGTGAATTAAGTATCTCCACGTGCATCACTAGAATAAGATTATCTTGGTGAAATGGCTAAGAAATCATGCTAAATAGATATAGAAACTCTTCCATCTTCCAAAATCAGAGGCAAACACTAAATGATCACAAAGCAGCTAATTCTTTCTGTCTGCACAAGTAAATCTGAGCTAAATTAGAAAAACAACAGCAATAAAATCTGTCTTGAAATCTGGGAACAAATATGATAATTAAATTCAGGATGCACTGACTGTTACTTAGAGTTTTCGCATCAACAGAAAAACTCAGGAACAGTAGGTGAAAATGAAAAAGGAGTCCTGGGTTGGAGCCCCAAAGGGAACAACTGTATTATTTCAGATTACTTGGAAAGAAGCAGCTAGTCAGAAGAAGCTGGTGATCAGCTTTCTCTCTGCTAACTCCTAATGCGCTGCATGAAATATGTGGAGGGAGAAGAGAGACAGTTTATTATAGGATCTATGTGGCATGGAGTGAAAGAACAAGAGAACATTTCTGATAAGTGTTTTCAAACTTTGGAGAATCAGTTTTATCTAAATCATCCATTTATGGCACTGAAAGACAAGTAAGATGTTTCTTGCCACATAACCTTGAGCTAACCAGGCTCTAAAAAGGAAAACACTGGACACCTTGACAGTGGTGAAAAGTAGAGTCTACTCATTCTTGAGTACTAAGACCTGGTGCTAACCTTAAGCAACACCATATATTTTGTTGAGGCTCTGCTTTGCTTCATTGAACACAATCTCTTGGATTATCTCTGCTGTGCCAGTCTTTTAATTTTTCCTTCTGAACCAAATGATAAAAATAAATCAGTTTTTGTGTGTATCCAGCATTCCTGAATATATCTCTCAACTGAGTGTGCCTGCCGTTCACCTAAGCTTGAACCAATAGGATGGGAACAAAAGCACTGTGAGAAACACCATATCATTTCCTTAAAGCCAAATACCCTCATCCCTCCTATTTTTCTTCCAGCTTTCCTGCTAGATGGGACACAGCAACAAATTGCAGTTTTTCACACAGAGAGATAAAATTCAGTTGTTGACGATCTCAGTCTTCCCCTTGACCAATTCTTACGCTGGTACAAACAGGTGAGAGGAATGCACCCACTGAATCACTTCAAATTTGAGGTCTTTGTTAGAGCAGATAATCCTGTGTCCTAACTAGTTCCATGAGAAGTTTGCACTTAAATTGACTCTGAGAAATAGGACTTCAGGTTTATGGAATGATCACATTATAGATGATATGACTCTCTCTTTTTCTGTCTCACAGAGGAGACATAGCTATTACATTCTATTATAGAATTTTCCATTCTGTATCATCCGGATTATTCTTTCAAATGTAAATTAATTTTGTTCTTTCTACTATATAAGGGGGTTTATATCACTTTATGCCTAATAAGTAATTAAATTTATATTTCAATTTAAATCCTGACAGTCTCCATTATTCTAAGTCCTGTTTCTGTTTCTCTCATCATTTATAGTAGGGATCTTTATCTTCCACTAGTTTATATTTAAAAACCTAAGAAAATTGAAATCAATCTTATTTTAAAAAGTGCCATAATTATTTCATTATTTCATTTTATTTACATACTTATTTATTTATTTTTGAGACAGAGCCTCACTCTGTGGAACAGACTGGAGTGTAGTAGCATGATCTCTGGTCACTGCAAACTCCACCTCCCAGATTATCCACCTTGTCAATTTTTACTTTTTATACTATAGAAGAATCAAAATTCTTGAATACAAAAACTCCTCCTGCCTCAGCCTTTGAAGTGGCTCGGATTACAGGTACCTGCCAACTTTCCTCTACCACCATTTTTATAAGTTGTGCCAGCCAGGACCTCCAGCACAGTATTGAATGGAAGCAGTCACAGTGAATGTTCTTGTTCTTATACTGGCTTTATAAAGAACGCTTTGAAGAATTCCCTATTTATGATAGCACTGGTTATTTTTCATTTTAGCATATACTTTTACTGATTAAGTAAAAATTTCTTTTCTAGAGTTTGTTACTGTTTTTTTTTTTTTTTTCACTTTTTGAGAGAGAGAGTCTTACTATGTTGACCAGGCTGGTCTTGAACTCCTGACCTTAAGAAATTTTCCCACCTCAGCCTCCCAAAATACTTAGAACACTTGGATTACAGGTATGGCCACTGCACGAGGCCATTAAACTTTTTTCTCCTTCTTCTTCTTTGAGATAGAGTCTTGCACTGTTGCTGGGCTTCAGTGCAGTGGCTTGATCTTGGCTCACTGCAACCTCTGCCTCCCGGGCTCAAGCAATTCTCCTGCCTCAGCCTCCCAAATAACTGGGATTACAGGCACCCACCACCATACCTAACTAATTTTTGTATTTTTAGTAGAGACAGGGTTTCACCATGCTGGCCAGGCTGGTCTCAAACTACCGACCTCAGGTGATCCGCCCGCCTCAGCCTCCCAAAGTGCTGGGATTACAGGCATGAGCATCTGCGCCTTATTGTGACATTATGTTGTATTATTTTAGACTTGCTTTAGGGTCTAGAAAATGATCAACATATATTTCAAAATAACATTTTTCTTATTGACTGAACTTAAGTTTAATCTTAATAACTGAGTAGTTCAAATCCATGATGTCTTCCCTGGATTTGTGTGTGTTTGTGCTTGACTTCTCTATAATTGAGATGTATATTCACTGCCTAATACAATGGTAGATTTGCCAGTATCTTTGTTTTTCTCTCAACTTTTGCTTTTAATTTTGAGGCTATTTGCCAGATTCTACATGTTTAAAATTGATGTATCTTATTGAATTGAACGTTTTTTGTATTATATGGTGTCCCTCTATAACAAACTAGACTTCTCCACTTAATATTTAGGAGCAAACTGGAAATTTTACTTTCTCTCACTTAGTATTTTATTTTATTTTATTTTGAGATGGAGTCTAGCTTCATCACCCAGCGTGGAGTACAGTGGTATGATCTTGAATCACTGCAACCTCTGCCTCCCAGGTTCAAATGATTCTCCTGCCTCAGCCTCCCAAGTAGCTGGGACTACAGATGCCAGTCACCACACTCGGCTAATTTTTGTATTTTTAGTAGAGATGTAGTTTTGCCATATTGGGAAATATGGCAAAATATCGGGCTGGTCTCGAACTCCTGACCTTAAGGGATCTGTCCACCTCAGCCTCCCAAAGTGCCGGAGTTACAGGCCTGAACCTCCGTGCCTAGCTTTATATTGTTTTATTTTCAAACTTTTTCTTATCATAATGCACAACTGTCTCCTCTAAACAATAGGCTGTGACTGGGAGCAGTGGTTCAAGCCTATAATCCCAGCACTTTGGGTGGCCTAAAGCAGGAGGATCACATGAAACCAGGAGTTCAGGACTGGCGTAAGCAATAAAGTGAGAGTCTGTCTCCGTAAAAAATAAAAAAAGAAAAAAGAAAATCAGCCAGGCATGTTGGAGGGCACCTGTAGTCCCAGCTCCTCAGGAGATGAAGGCAAGATTGCTTGAACCCATGAATAGAGGTTGCACTATCTACGATAGCATCACTGTGCCCCAGCCTGGCTGCCGGAGTGAGATCCTGCCTCTTAACAAAAAATAGATTGCCATTTATTCTTTATTGATCCAGTGTGAAAATACGTATTCTTAAGTGGCATATTTAATCTGTTTTTGTTAATTTTCAATTGTTGACATATTTGGAATCTTTCTCCATCTGATGACTATTTTATCCCCCAATCAAGACAAGCAAAATTTCATGTCTATTTCCTTTTTGCCAAAGACCAATTATGCTTTTATTGTCAAAATGTAAATTTTACTTTATAAAATTATAGGTATAATATATAAATGTAATTATAAATTTATATTTTATAAATCTATATATTTATAAACTTTCATTACATTTATACATTTATATATACATTCATTTTCTTTGCTTTGATCTTTATCTTTTTTCCATCAACAAACTTTATCAAGGCATTTGTTCATTCTTGAGTCCCATATTTTCTGTGTCGCTTGATTTCATTTGTTCTTACACGAATGCTTCCTTAAAAAGTGTTGTGAAATATGTCTTTTTGTGGCAAATTCATGAACCTAGTAACGCTTGAGAAAATATTAAGTATGCTCTCACATTTGAATGATAATTTGGAGCATGCAGAATTCTAGGTTTAAAGTTATTTACTTTTAGTAAATTTCCATTTTCATCTTGCACCCCATGATACTGTAGCAAAGTTTGATGTTAATCGCATTGTTAATCTTTTCAGACAATATCCACTGTTTCTCTGGACATTTGTATACACTTCTTGTTGTCTTTGGTGTTCCTTAATTTCGGCACAATAGTTTTAGAAACGTAGTTACAGTATTTCCTCTTTCTTGTCTTTTTCTCCCCAGGGATTCCTTTTACCTATATTGGCACTTTTACTATTATCCTCCATATCTTTTTCATTTATTCATATATTTTTAAAGCTATACATATATTCACTCTGGAGTTTTCCTGGAAGAATTCCTAACTCTGATTTTTCAATATATTATTTTCTTCTTTGACTGCATCCACTTTACAAGGTGTCACACATATAAAATTTTTAATTTTAACCATTTTTTATATCTAAACTATCTATTTTTTGTATACCCTTGTTCTTTAATACTTCTAACATCTATTCTTACCTCCTTTGTGTATTCTGTTTCGTTCACATTCTGGTTCCTCTGGTTCTAATACTGCTGCTTCTGATGGTGTCCACGATCCACTTAGTTGCTTTCTTTTTAAAGAAGTTGACATCCTTACATACTTTTTGGGTCTGTAGACTCCCATTTACAGTGGCATCTAATACTCTATCAGTAGTAGTATTAGGAAAGAAACTAAGGCCTAACTGTATGCTGTTTTGAATATAACAGATTAAAGAGAACATTGGCATTAACTGGGGGCTTCGACACATTCATCACAGTAACTGATCCTCTCTACTTTTACATAAATCCCTGGAGTCTACATATCGCTGGACCCAATGAAAAATAATCCTCTATTCTTAACCCACTTCCTTTAAGACTTTTCATGCTAAGCAGACAGTGGTCTAGCTGACCTCTAGTGAAGACTTTAGATGGCCTTTTCTGGAGCTCAAATCTATGTAAGTGCAAAGGATAAAGATTCACAGAATATGGTGCATGGATTTCTGACTCGAATAACTGAAGTTGAACCTGTCAAAGAGCACTTCCAACAAGATAATATTGAATGGTATATCCTGGGGAGGCAAGGATTAAAGACAAGTCTGAAGATGAGAAAGAATACCTACTATTGTTTCAATGATGGTACAAACTCCACTTTACCAAACTATCAATGGAGAGTATATTACCATTACTCAGTGAGAAACTTTAGAACTAACTACTAATACTACTAGTGGTGTCCAAGGACTGCAGAAAAGGTAACCAGGACCAGAGGATCTACTACATTGCTGGTGACTTACACAGTACACAGTGCACAAACTAGGGGCCAATGATAGGCAGAGAATGCTAGCATCCAGTTACCAGGTAATGATATCAGCTGTCTCTGGAAATGTGCCATCATACCAGATTGGCATCCACTGTCAGCACTGTGCCTGGAGCTATTAGAGCATCTTCTCTGGCTCTAGCTGTTTAGCTTTTCAAAGAAGCAATGGAGAAAAGAGAAAGACGTCCCAAAGATGGACGGTGAAGCATCACGAGAATATTACAAAAAGCAAAAGGAATATGGGAACATTTTTATAAAAGAGACTGCTGAACTTGGAGAAGCAAACAACTCCTTCATGGAGGAGGTAAATGCACTTAAGGAGTTAGTTATTGCCACAGAAAAAAATAGATTACATCGGTCCTTCATTGAATCTGACATTTTTGTACATGCACCCCACATTGAGTTCAGGCCAAAAGTTTAGTTTGATTATTTTCCTAAGGCAGCATGGAACCAAGCACAAATCCTTAAATGCGTTTTTCTAGTGACTTCCCAGAATGTAGAGTTAAAAACATTATTCCTACTGGGAGTAGGTATGAGACTAAATGCAGAATATTTCTATTCATGAACAGAGTCACAGGAACTAAAATTATTCTTGAGAGAAGAAGAGATAATTATTGAAATATTCAGATGAATGAAATTCTGGAGTTATTTCAGGTAGGTTTTCTACTTATTAAAACGTAACATGTAGAAAATAAAGTTTATTTTGTATTCTGATTGTGACCACTCCTTTTCTTACGAAGAGAAATGAAAAACAGTGTAATCTATTTTTTTCTCTGGCAATAACCGATGACTGCCAGATTGACAATGTTACATTAATTTTCTGTTAAATGCATTATTTTCCTTGTTTAAATAAAATTAAAGATGACGAGATAAAGATTTAATTTAGGTTATGTTCATTTTATTTTACAACCTGTACATGGATATATAGTCCTCAAATATTCTGAATTAACAACAGCTCTTCTGTAGATCAGTTTTACCCTTTTAATGCAGTAATGAATTAAGTTTTTAGTAAAATTAAATAATTCATGTAAATATTAAACGAACAACATTAGTCCTGAAATTTGGAAGCTTTATGTTTATTCTTATCCTGGTTTTTTTTTTTTTTTTTTTTTTTTTTTTTTTTTTTTTTGAGACTGAGTCTCACTCTGTTGCTTAGGCTGGAGTGTAATGACATGATCCCAGCTCACTGCAATCTCCGCCTCCCGGGTTCAAGCAAGTCTCCTGCCTCAGCCTCCTGAGTAGCTGGGATTACAGGCACACGTCACCACGCCCGGCTAATTTTTGTGTTTTTGGAAGAGACGGGGTTTCACCATGTTGGTCAGGCTGATCTCAAACTCCTGACCTCGTGATCTGCCTACCTTGGCCTCCCAAAATGCTGGGATTACAGGCATGAGTCACCGTGCCCAGCCTTATTCTGCATTTTTTAAAAAGTACTGGTGAAGGTGTAAATGCACAAATCACATGATTTATTTGATAAACTATGAATTTATTACTCTTGGAACAAGGCATTTGAGAAAGCATGAGAAATTAGACAAGATAGAAAAACTTCTGTTGTCATATTAGAGATCTAGGGCATTATCTGGTGGGTTAATTGCTACAATCACATTGAGAGCTTATTTTAAAAATAGAGATCCCTGGCCCCTCCCACAGAAACTGAAAAGTAATCTATAGTCTGTTCATAAGAGTAAAAATTAAAGAACATGGTGGGGGAGAACAGCAGTCCCCTCTTATCTGTGGTTTTGCTTTCCATGTTTTCAGGAGCCATGTGCAACCATGGCCCAGAACCATTAAATGGATTAATTTCAGAAATAAACAATTCCTAAGCTTTCAATGGTACACTGTTCTGAGTAGTCTGATGAAGTCCCATATTGTCCTGTTCCATTCTGTCCCATTTCTTTGTCCAGGGTCTCCATGCTGTATACACTACCTGCCTGTTAGTCCTCAGTAGCCATATCTGTTATTAGAATGACTGTTGCAGTATAGCAGTTCTTGTGTTCTTGTGTTCAAGTAACCTTTGTTTTACTTAATAATGGCTCCAAGTGCAAGAGAAGTGATGTTGGCAGTTAGAATATGTCAAAGACATACTATAAAGTGCTTCTTCTTAGTTAATAGATGAGAGTTCTCGACTTAAGGAAAGAAAATAATTGTATGCTGAGGTTGCTAAGATCTGTAAGAAATCTAATCATAAAATTATGAAGGACAAATTAATTCATGCTAGCTTTTCTGTTGTACCTCAAACTGCCAAAGTTGTAGCCACAGCATGTGAGATAAATGCTTAGTTAAGGTGGGAATGGTATTAGATTGACAAGTGGAAGACATGAACAGAAACATGTTCCAATTGACAACAACCGAGTTTAACACTGTCTATCCTTGGTTTCAAGCATCCATTGGGAGTCTTGGAATATACCCCCTGCGTATAAGGGAGCACTACTATACAGTAAAACGAAGCCAGACAGTGATCCAAGCATTTTATGTAGAATTTATGGCATACCTACAATATAAACAACAATAGGTTGATTTCTCTTTGGGATACAAGTTAATTATTTATGTATTTATTTGGAGAGACAGTCTGGCTCTGTCACTCAGGCTGGAGTGCAATGGCACAATCACAGCTCACTGCAACCTCGAACTTCTGAGCTCAAGTGATCCTCCCACCTCAGCCTCCTTAGTAGCTAGGACTATAGGTGTGCACCACTATGCCCAACTAAGATTTGTTTTTTTTTTTTTTGGAGACAGAGTCTGGCTATATTTCCCACGCTGGTCTAGAGTTCATGGCCTCAAGGACTCCTCCCATCTCTACCTCCCAAAGTACTGAGATTATAGCCATGAACCACTGCACACGGCTGATACAAGTTAACTTAATAATAATTACTAGTTAGTGGTTCCTATCTACCAGAACATTATGTGATCATTCACAAAGAATCAAGCAGCTGTTTGAGTTCCAATTTAAAATAAGGAGATCTATTGAGAGGAAGAGATTTTGAAAGAATTTATTTGCATGGAAAGTTCCATGATATTAACTCCATTGACAGGGTTATTTCTCCTGGAGAAAAGCAGCAGGAGTATCTCAGAAGATACTGGCTAAAGATTCCACCCTGTGCACCCAAACCTCATCTCACCTCCAACCACCTCCTTGGCCCCAGACCTCCATCTGCTCAGTCAGGCAACCAAGATTGGGTTCCCTTGTCTGCAAAGTCCAGGGGCTGGAGGGAGCAACAGGGATCCTGGGCCGCAGCTTTGGATTGTTTGGTTTTTTTATAGTCCTAATAACTTACAGCATACTGATTTTTATTCCATAGTTAATAAGCACAAAAGCACATATAGCATATGCATAAATTAGGAAGACAAACAAATGAATGAACACTTGCATCTTTGCTATGCTTAAGAAATGCAATACCACCCTGAACTCTAAAACATAATGTGTGACCCTCCTCACTTCTCACTTTCTCTTGGCTTTCAGAACAACTGGCTAAGATTTTTCATTTTGCATGCTTAACATTATAGTGTGTTTGTAAATTTCACTAATACATTTTACATTTCTGAAGGTTTAGAAATTTATAGAAATATTTTATCACAGTATTTGTGATTTTCCTTTTACTTTAATAATTCATTTCTGAGATGTGTTTGTTACATGGAGCTCTAGTTTTTACATTTTCATTGAATTTTGTGTTCTGATATAAGAATACACTTGAATTTCTTTATTCATTCCACCACTGAGGGACTTGAGACGTTAGCAGAAAATGCCCAGGAGGGCTGCTTGTCCTCCACCACAAGAATTTTCCTGCCCATTCCTTTCATTAAACAAGAACAATTTTGCTAAAGTTTCCATGGAAAAAATCATTAAACATCCACCTTACTCTCCTGATTTGGCTCCTTTTGACTTCTTTTTGTTTTCTAATCTTAAAAAATCTTTAAAGGGTACCATTTTTCTTACATTAATAATATAAAAAAGACATTATTGACATGGTTAAATTCCCAGGATCTGCAGTTCTTCAGGGATGAACTAGACAGCTGTTATTGCTTATAAAAGTGACTTGAATTTGATGAAGCTTATGTTAAGAAATAGAGGTTACATTTTTATTTTTATCTTTTAATTCCATTTTTCCATGAACTTTTTGAAGTCCCCTTGCAGATGTCTATTTCAGTTTATCTTCTCCTAAATGAAAGATCATTACACAGGGAAAACTGTCCATAGAAAGCCATTATTGAAGACACTGTATGGTGGTTCTACCAATAAGATAACACTTACCTTCAGAGGTGGTTGAGCCTGTCTATCAGTCCAACCATGGGCCCCTCACTGAAATCTGTACTCACCCGCTGGAGCATGTACAGCTGCACAGACTCACTCTTGCAAGAAGGAGGATTTAGCTGATCTTTTGGACATCTGAGTCTTCATTAAACTGCTTAAGAAATGGCAGATTTAAACTGAAAATCCTTCATCAAAATCCTCTTCTGATATTCTAGTGTACCTCCACAATCTGGAATGGGGTTGTGGCTTTCTTCAAGAATCTTTCTTCGCATTCTCTTTCATTCCCCTGCCTCTCAGAGGTACTTGCCTCTCTAACCTACCATCTGCAACAAAGTAATTTATTTATTTCTGTATATTTATGATTCTGCATCCTAAAACTATAGGCAACTATGTATAATCATATAGAACTTTCTGCATTGAGCTCTTCAACACATAACCCCCTGAGCCACATGAGGCAAATAAAGCACTAACTTCTGGTAAAAGGGCACAGGAAAACATCCAGCAAAACACAAAAAGACACATAAAAGATGTAGTATCTTGGCCAGGTGCAGTGGCTCAGGCCTGTAATCCCAGCACTTTGGGAGATTGAGGCAGGCGGATCACCTGAGGTCGAAAGTTCGAAACCAGCCTGACCGACCTGGAGAAAATACAAAATTAGCCGGGCACGGTGGCACATGCCTGTAATCTGCTACTCTGGAGGCTGAGGCAGGAGAACCACTTGAACCCAGGAGGCAGGGGTTGTGATAAGCTGAGATTGTGCCATTGCACTCCAGCCTGGGCATCAAGAGTAAAACTCCATCTCAAAAAAAAAAAAAAAGAAAAGATGTAGTATCTTAATAAATTATATCTTCGATTTGTTAGAAACAGCTTGATGGCTTTCATAGCCCTCCTGATGCATTCCAGTTGGCACTGAAAGCTAAATACACCTTGTCAGTATGTCTCCCAAATCCTGTAAAGAAGGAAAGAAAAGCTTAGGCTTCTTCAGAAATTTACTATTCTGCGCATCCAGTCTTTGGATTTGGAAAAGAGCAGAAAAGTACCCAACACCATTACTGTGATTCTCCTTTTAAGTGCATTTTCATCTCTAAGGATAATCCCAGTAGCACATACAGACCATCTAAATTCTTGATAAATTCAGAGCCCTGAGGGTGAATTAAGAGAGAGAAAGGTGTGGGTAGTGACTGTGCGTTGCTGAAACCACTAGTCATTTGCAAAGTGTTCTTTTTCCAGGGCTTGTTCCCAAAGGATATATGCCTCAAATTAAGGGTATTTCAAACCTAGGACTTCCAAGCAGGATAAAGGAGTAAATATTAGCTACTTCTACACATTGCCCAATGGAGACAAAAAATATTCCCTGGGCATCTATTTGCACAGGTCCATAAAGTTTTGTGTTTATGGATAGGTTACAAGTTACAGTTTACCTCTATTATTCTCACCTGGGAGAGACCCTTGCCGTAGACAGAGCCAAAACATTACTTACAGTTGACTAATGTACCACTGCAGGAACATGAATTTTCTAGGTCACACACTGGGGCTGACTTCATCCTCCTTCACTTAAACTTCATCTATTTCTCTCTGACTTATATTCTGTACCAGTCAACTACATACTCCCTAAATTCAGGTACTCCTACTTCTAAGAATCCACAAATCATCCTGCTTCCTCCTTCAATTTTTTCCATTTTTTAGCAATATGCAAAGCCAAACAAACCCTCCCTTTCTATTCATCTAATGCATAAATGCCTAGAAAAATCAGAAGGAAAACCTTCTTTTCTGAAATACTACCTGAAATCAAATAGACTTATGATTATTAAATTATACATAATATATGCCGATCAACGTGTCACTTAATTGGTCTCTATTCTCAAACATCATGACTTCAAAGCCTGAATAATCACTTTTAGCAGAAATGTTATATATTATATTCAGAACTAGACACCGTCCTACAAGATAGATCATCGTAAAATTTCTAACCCCAAGCCCTGTGTAAACTAGAGATAAAATCTTAATCCCTAACCAAGTGAACAGACCACCTCTTGGCCAAGGGAAACCTTAAAAGCTGAGTTCCCAGCTATGAAGGGATGGGAGGTTGGATGCACCTCTCTCCTGTGGTAGTCTCACAGTGCCTCGGCCATTACACTAGAGTCTATTAACTTAGTCACCTTCACCTTGGGTGTAAACTCCTTGAAGGCAGGTATATTTGTATATTTTAGTCACAATTATATCATTGATGCCTAGGCAGTACATGACACTCAGTAAAGAATAGATTAATCCTCATGTTCTTCATCTTTCTCCTAATCTCTTTACCTGTGCTGCCCTCCAGCTTTCAAAGTGCTCTCAGAGTCATCACTTACACAGTGGTCTTTAGCTGCCCCTTCAGTGGGCCAGTGTTTCTGTGCCCCAGTGTTTCTGTGCCCCAGTGTTCCTGAGAGTTATAACACAGAAAACAGAGTAGGCTCTTGCCCACATTACAGAACATCTTTCTCTCCCTGTGGATCCCACACATTTGTTCATTAGAGCTCAGTAATTACCAGAGACTGGCTTTTCTGGCAATGGACACTAGATTCTTCAGAAGAATATTGGTTTTGAAATCTTCCTGCTGTGACGGTTCCTTTCATGCAGGGCAGGAGTATGGGCTTCTTCCCAGCAAAGGCAGAGGCAGGGCCTACCGAAGCTGTGCCCGCAGCCTATAGTGATGGGGTCTACGAGGTAATTCAGGCAGATGAGGCAAGTGAGTTCTTTCTGGAAGGCTTGTGGGAAGTCTAAGTCCATTTTTCTGAGGGAAGAAAACCAGAAGAATTTATTATGCTGTAGAGAGACAAAGATCTAAGCAAAGTTTGCATCAGATTTTGATTCAAAATCAAAATTTTGATTACTACTGATCAGCTCACAGGTTTAAATGTAGAGCAGGATAGGATTTTATTTTGCACATAACAAAAATGAAAAACTGAGGCACAAAAAAATTCAAGATTTGCAGAAAAATGTGTTGGTTCCCTAACCAACACACACATACCTACTTTCCCAAATTCTTTCCTCCTGTATGAAAAAACTTCAGGCTGGACACAGTAGCTCATGTTTGTAATCCAGCACTTTGGGAGGCTGAAGCAGCAGGATTGCTTGACCCGAGGAGTTCAAGACCAGGCTGGGCAACATGATGAGACCCTGTCTCTACAAAAAAAAAAAAAAAAAATAGCTGAGCATGCCTATAGTGCCACTAGGCAGGCTGAGGTGAGAGGATCGCTTGAGCCCAGGAGGTCAAGATGGCAGTGAGCCATGATCCAGCCACTACACTCTAGTCTGAGTGACAGAGCAAGACTCTGTCTCAAAAATGAGGAAAGAAAGAAAGAAAGAAAG
>NW_012116622.1:191674-205217 GCF_000951035.1 Colobus angolensis palliatus
AAAGAAAGAAGGAAAGAAAGAAGGAGAAAGAAAGAAGAAGGGAGGGAGGGAGGGGGGAGGGAGGAAAGAAAGAAGGAAGGAAGGAAGGAAAGAAGGAAGCTTACAGAGTTTTTTGAGGCGTTAGTGTTCCCTAAATTGTATGGTCTTCAGAGGTTTGACCCTCTTATAGCTTCAAGGGATGAGTCCTGACTGGTGAGAAAATCAGTCACACTCTTACTTGCCAGCGATTCATTTAGGGAAGACAGCTAACTAAGCTCTTCCACTTTGATTATTTCATTTAACTGTAACAACCATCTTATCATGACTTCTTCAAAATCACCCTGCCAGTAAGTGTTGGAGGCCTCCCCAGAAGCAGAAACCACCATGCTTCCTGTATAGCCTACGGAACCATGAGTCAACTAAAGGTATTTCTCAGGTATTTCTTTATAGCAATGCAAGAACATACTAATACAGCTGGGCAGAGGCCATCAGGACCAGCAACAGTCTGAGCTGGGTGAGAGATACAGCTAAACTTTGAGCAGCAGCAGGAGCTGCCAAGGAGACAGAAAGGAAGGAAGGAGCCCTAAATTGCAGGATGTCTCCTTTAAATCTTTAAGAAGCTCAGCCACCATCTCTTTACCTGACTCCTCTGGGAAGGAGTTTCCCTAGGTTAAGCCATGCAGCGACAGGGCAGGAGATGTCATTTGGATCTAGGAGCAGAGGGCAGAGACTCAGCAGGAAGAGTGTCTCTATGAAAAGGAGACAGAGTGGAGCAGGTGCATAGGTTCACAGGGTCAGCCATGGGTAAAGTCGGGTGTACACTTTCAGAAGCCACAATTCCCAAAAGTCTCCTGACTACAACATCAGTGCACAGAGCTACTCAAATGGAGGAGGAGTGGGTAACAGATGAGTGGTTGCAGGAGGACACTTTTTCTGTCGAGGTCACTAGACACAACATTGTCTCCACCTCTTAACTTCGGAAGCAAGCAACGGAGGGTAAAAGTGTTGCCTGGGTCCTGGGGGCAAAGGCAGTAGATAGCTTCCCTGTCATGTCCTCCAGAAAGCCCGGTTCAGCCTCACAGGTCGAGAAGCCTGTTTGGTTCCCAAGTACTAGAGATGCTGCTATAAGGGACCCCCGAATTTCCTGCCTGAACCAGAGGCTGCCCAGCCTTTTCTTCCTGTTTTATATTTCCCCAGGAAGAACCTTGCCTGTACAATTACAAGGTTCTACGATTCTAAATTCCAACGTATCCTTCCACATCATTTTGAAGGTGTACTATTATTTGTCAGAGTGGGATGGAATGATAGAAGATGTGTGTGGACATAAAATTAAATTGTTGACAAGGAAAAAAACTAAAATAAAAAAGAGAGAAAAAATATATGTATGTACAGTGGTCAGCTAGAAATATGACTTTTAAATATTTGGCATGTGGTATGTGGGCCTCAATGTGTACTATTGCACTAGCTTCACAAACATTAAAGGATGTCTTTTAAAAGAAAAACCTCTTGCTAAAAGGTTAACAGTCAAAATAACCTGAGTGGCACAGGTACCAGTCATTAAGCGAAACCTTCCATCTTCCCAGAATAGTACCTCTTCCCAAGCCAGCTTCTTTGAAAATCACTTTTCTCTCTTTTACTATTTAGTTTATAAATTGCATAGTAACAATACAGAAACCACAATAGTAGAAAAAAAAAAGAATATTTTTAAATGAAAACTCACATCCTAACTCTACCAAAACATGAAAATTAAACCTGAATGCCTCCCTTTCCTGATATATTTTTCACCTAAATATTCAGTTCTTGGACTGCATTGTTTTTGGATTGAGAGGAAATTACTGTCTGGTCTCAAAATCCTCCATAATATATGTGTGTGTGTACGTGTGTGTTTGTGTGTGTGTGTGTGTGGTGAATGTATTTCTTTTTGTTCAGAGCAAATTTTTTTCAATATGTATATATATTTAGGCAGGTTATGCTAGTAATTTTCTACAAATGTGCTTTTTAAAAAATAATCTTTAATTCAAAAAAAATAATTATTCTTACCCAGTGGCCCACAATTGTCAAAAACACTACTAATGGAGCTGGGTATGGTGACACACACCTGTCATCCCAGCTACTTGGGAGACTGAGGCAAGGGTATTGCTTGAATCTGGGAATGTGAAACCATCCTGAGCAACATAGTGAGACCCCCATCTCAAAACTCGATCAATCATTAAAAAATAAAGTAAAACACAACTAATAGCTTTTTAAAAAATATTTCTTAGTCAATTTTCCTAGCACCTTCCTTTCCTCAATGAAGTATAGAAATATGTGGTCAGGCACTGTGGCTCACACCTGTAATCCCGATAATTTGGGAAGCCAAGGCATGAGGATCAGTTCAGTCCAAGAGTTCAAGACCAGCCAGGGCAAAATAATGAGACTCGATCTCTAAAAATAATTTTTTTCTTTAATTACCAGGGCATGATGGTGCATGCCTATAGCCCAGCTACTTGGAAGGCTGAGGTAGGAGAACTACTTGGGCCCAGGAGGTCAAGGCTGCAGTAAGCCATGGATGCACCACTGTACTCCATACCTGGGACACAGAGTGAGACACAGTGTCAAAAAAAAAAAAAAAAAAAGTGTTTGTTTTAGAAAAAAACATTTGATGAGGTGTGGGCTTAAAAATGTATTATTCTGGCCGGGCGCGGTGGCTCAAGCCTGTAATCCCAGCACTTTGGGAGGCCAAGACGGGCGGATCACGAGGTCAGGAGTTGGACACCATCCTGGCTAACCCGGTGAAACCCCGTCTCTACTAAAAAATACAAAAAACTAGCCAGGCAAGGTGGCGGGCACCTGTAATCCCAGCTACTCGGGAGGCTGAGGCAGGAGAATGGCGTAAACCCGGGACGCGGAGCTTGCAGTGAGCTGAGATCGGGCCACTGCACTCCAGCCTGAGCGACAGAGCGAGACTCCGTCTCAAAAAAAAAAAAAAAAAAAAAATGTATTATTCTAAAATGTTCGTAAACATTCCCTAGTAATTATAAGATTAAAGTGATAAAGACAAACTTTGTTCCCGTGCAGTTTCGTCTCTCACCTTCCCGTAATGCCTGTCCCATCCAGCTTCCAAAGGAAATTATTTACAAAATAATGTCTGCATCCTGGGTCTATATTTCTGTTGCCTATGAGGAAAGCATTTAAAAACTGAGCCATCTTCAGGTCTTATACTTTGTGTATGGCTGTCATGTTTATGCAGGTTAAGTAAGTTTGTATGCCCTTTCTCTTATTAATCTGTGTATGATCAGTTCATCTTCAGAGGGTGAAAGGGGAAGATTTTCACTTCACTCCTACTGTGACAGTCAACTACCTTTTTACTGATTCAATTTTTTAGTATATATCAATACTTTTACATACATTTACTTTTAAACAAAATTTTGCATCGTTACACTTAAAATTCTACTTACCTTTTAAAAAGAAAATTAAAAATAAATTTAAAAATTATAAAATTTTAAATAATAAAAATAAAATAAATGACTTATATAAAAATTAATCTGTGAAAAACACTATCAAGAGAATAAAAAGACAAGTCACAGACTGGAGGTAAATATTTACAGAAGCTATATCTGCTGAAGATATATTTGTTATCCAAAATGTACAAAGAACTCTCAGGACTCAATAATAAGAAAATAAATAGTCCAACACAAATGTAGAGATCTGAACAGACATTTCACCATAGAAGACAGATGGATGATAAATAAGCACATTGAAAGATGTTCAACATCATTCATCATTAGAGAAAGGCAAATTAAAACCACAATGAGATACTGCTACCTGCCTATTAGAATAGCTAAAATTTAAAAGACTGGCCATAGTAAACATTGGTGAGAACTCAGAGGAACTGGAATGCTCATACACTGCTGCTGGAAATATTAAGCAGTATAGCCACTGTGTCAGTTTCTTTAAAAGTTAAACATATCACACCACCTCGTCATTCAAATTCTGCTTATTTACCCAAGACAAATGAAAGCGTATGTCCAAACGGTTGGACAAACATTCATAGCAACTTTATTTGAAATAGCAAAAACAACTGGAAGCAAGCCAAATGTCCATCAAGATGTGAATAGATACACTAACTGTAGAATATCCATACAATAAAACTATTTTTTAAAAATTACGGGGCAAAAAACAAAAAAACAAAGAATCTAACCTCTTGGTAAATACATTCACTATTAGGGTTTTTATAACAGAGAAGTCATTCTTTATTAATACTCTTGACTATGAAAATATTTCGATATCAATAATCTGCAAAATATAAATAAACAAGCAAACAAAGGATACACAACTTTTTTTTTTTTTTTTTTTTTTTTTTTTGAGACTGAGTCTTGCTCTGTCATGCAGGCTGGAGTGCAGTGGCATGATCTTGGCTCGCTGCAAGCTTCCGCCTCCCAGGTTCAGGCCATTCTCCTGCCTCAGACTCCCAGGTAGCTGGGACTACAGGCGCCGGCCTCCACGCCCGGCTAATTTTTTGTATTTTTAGTAGAGACGGGGTTTCACCATGTTAGCCAGGATGGCCGGATGGTCTCGATCTCCTGACCTCGTGATCTGCCCGCTTCGGCCTCTCAAAGTGCTGGGATTACAGGCGTGAGCCACCGCGCCCAGCCCCAGGACACACAGCTTTAACAGCGCACCTTGGTCTCACCCAGTGCCAACCACCTAAAACCTCTGATTTTCCCCGAGTCATTTGTTCTGCCTCCAGGATGGAGGCACAGACTCTTGGCCTTGGGTCACGCACTGAGGACCATGCTGGGCTGCCGCGGTCAGCGACGGACTCAGGTTCTCACCAGGAGCCCCAAGATAGGCTCCTGAAAAAAAAAATGGTACCCATCAGGTTGCGCTTCCTGATTCTTGTCTCTGCTGGAAGGAGGAAATCAAGCCAGGAACATTGTCAGGAGAGAGATGAAAACGGGGCTCAGGTTTCTGTCTCTTGTGATGTCAGACAAGCCTTTGAGCTCCTTCTCCTTAGCCCTCATGGAATTGTTTGGTGTGCACACATCGAGATTCTGAACTGGGTCCCCACTCTCTCTGCCCTTCTCTGGGGCCAGATCCTGAATTCTCCAATCTAATGTTTCCCCCAATTTGCCCTTGCGTTTATTTATCTGGATTACTGTCTGCCTGTCCCAAAGAATAAAAGCTTTATCACAGCAGGGACCTTGTTTAAAAAATAGTAATAACAGTTATATTTTTAGGATCTATGACACTGTCCAGCATATTGGTGGTATCTGATAAAAAATGTTTGTTGAATGAATGAACAAATATATTATTCACAATGTCACATTATCCTGAACTGACTAGAAAATTAAATATCTGATGTCAGTATTGGCGACATTATGAAGTAAATATAATTCTGATACAGTGCTGGTGAAAATCTAATAAGAGATGCTCATTTTAAAAAACATTTTCTTGTAGATTTGAAAATGTTTAATCTCCATGAACTAGTTGTATATCTGCAAGTTGTGTATCTTTGGGTTAGGCAGAATAATTGCCCCCCACCAAAGACAGCTACATCCCAGTCTTCAGATATGGTGAATATGCTAACTTACATGCCAAAAGAGACGTTGCAGATGTGATTACCATTAAGGGCATTGAAATGGGGAAATTATCTTGAATTATCTTGGTGAGTCCAATTTAGTCCCATAATTCCTTGAGAGTAGAGAATATTTTCTGGATGCAGAGATTCAGACAGATGGCAGTATGAGAAAGATGTGGCCTGCTATTACTGGCTTTTAAAACCGTGGAAGGGGGCCACAATCCAAGGAAAGCCAGTGACCTTTAGAAGCTGGGAATGACCCGAAGTTTACAACCAGAAAGAAAACCGAGGATCTCAATCCTACAACCACGAGGAACTGAATTCTGCCAACAACCCAGATTCTCTCTTAGAGCCTTCAGGAAGAAATGCAGCCTGCCAACATCTTGATGTTAGTTCAGTGAAAGCCATACCAGACTTCCAACCAAAACAACTCCAAGATAATAAGTTTGTGTGTGTTTTTTAAAACAGACTCAAATCTTAAAAAAATGTGTTCTTTTAAGCCAATCAGTTTGCAGTAAATTGTTATAGCAGGAATAGAAAACTGATACAAACCTAGAGAAAGTCTTATACATGTGCCCTATAAACACACAACAGAATTTTTTTATTTTTTTTTGAGATTATATATATATATGTGTGTATATATATAATTTACCATCTGTAAATTTTTAGAGGACAGTTTAGTGGTGATAAATACATTTAAATTTGCTTTCGTCTTCCCACTCCCCTTGCTGGCCTCTAGCAACCACCAATTTACTTTCTATCTTCATGAGATCCACTTTTTTACCACCCACATATGAGTGACAACATGCGATATTTACCTTTCTGTGCCTGGCTCATTCCACATAACATAATGGCCTATGTTTATTACATTAAGTGAAATGGCCAGTGCCACCTATGTTGCTACAAATGACAGAATTTCATTCTTCTTTGTATCTGAGTAGTATTCCATTATGTATATACATGACTTTTAAAATATATTCATTTGTTGATGAGCACCTATATTGATTCCATATTTTGGCTATTATGAATAGTGCTGCAATAAACATGGGCATGTAGAGATGTCTTTGATACATTGATTTCCTTTATTTTGGACATATATCCAGTAGTGAAATAGCTGGACCACATGGTAGTTCTATTTTTACTTTTTTGAAGAACTTCCATATTGTTCTCCATAGTGGCTTTATTAACATAGATTCCCACCAATGGTGTACTAGTGTTCCCCGTTCTCCACATCCTTGCCAGCATCTGTTATTGCTTGTCTTTTTGATACAAGCCATTTCAACCAAGGTGAGATGATACTGCACTGTGGTTTTGATTTGCATTTCTTTGATGATTAGTGATATTGAACATTTTTTCATCTTCCTATTGGCCATTTGTAGGTCTTCTTTTGAGAAATATCTGTTCAGATCTTTTGCCCATTTTTTAAAATTGTATTTATTTATATATTTTTTTAACTATTATTTTTTTAGAAGCAAGATCTTGCTCTGTCACCCAAGCTAAAGGGCAGTGGCATAATCATAGCTCACTGTAACCTTAAACTCCTGGGATTAAGAAATCCTCCTACCTCAGCCTCTTCAGTAGCCCATTTTTCAATCAGATTTTTTGTTTGTTTATTATTGAGTTGTTTGAGCTCCTTATATATTCTAGTTGTTAATCCTTCATCAGACAGATAGTTTGAAAATATTTTTTCCCATTCTGTGGTTGGCTTTTAACTTTGTTGATTGTTTCCTTTGCTTGAGGCCTTTTAGCTTGATATAATCCCATTGTCTATTTTTGCTTTTGTTGCCTGTGCTTCTGAGGTCTTACACAAAAAAATCTTTGCCCAGACCAATGTCCTGGAGCATTTCTCCTATGCTTTCTTTTAGTAATTTCATAGTTTCAGGTCTTAGATTCAAGTCTTTAATCCATTTTTATTTGATTTGATTTTTGTGTATGGTAAGAGGGGTTTAATTTTATCCATCTGCATATAGTTATTCAGTTTTCCCAGGATCATTTATTGAAAAGACTGTTCTTGACCAGTGTATGTTCTTGATGCCTTCGTCAGATATCAGTTGTAAATGTGTAGATTTATGTCTGTGATCTCTATTCTGTTCCATTGTCCTAGGTGTCTGTTTTTATGCCAGTAGAAATGCATTTGCAATAATTAGTACAGAAAAGCTGAAACAATGAAATGACAAAAGTGAATTATACTGATATAATTCATGCTCACTAAATGCAATAGCATACAGCTAGGAAAAACAATGTAGTGCACACAGTATTAAAATAAAACACAACTCAATACACACAGTGCTCACAGTGGCCACCATTAGAGTGTTGAAGAAGGGGATGTAGTCAGCTAAAGTTGCACAGGTGACTTCAAAAGTAATCATAAGTACTTATGATTACTTTTGGCTTAATTCTTAAACCAAGACTGGAGACACAGATGTTCATTATGTGCTTATTTTATATATATATATAAAATTTATAAGTATATTGTTTCTATTCGGTATTTAATAAAGCAAATCAATAGAAAAGGTTAAAAAGCAATGCACACATATTTCAAATATTTTTTGCTCCAAATTATATAAACAAATTATATAAAAACAAATAGTTATTGCCCTGGGCCTGGCAAGGTGGCTCACACCTGTAATCCTAGAACTTTAGGAGGCTAAGGCAGGAGGATAGCTTCAGCCCGAGAGGTCAAGGCTGAAGGGACCATAATCGCACTGCTGCACTCCAGCCTAGGTGACAGAGCAAGACACTGTCTCAAGATAAAAATATAAAAATATAAATAAGTTAATAAATCAATAAATGTATGTTTATATATTAACTGATTTTATTAACTATATATCTATATATATAGTTGTTGTCTTGATCTATAATCAATCTTACAGTGCATAAGGCATTGATACTGAGAACAGTTCTCCTAGGTATATGCTGTGTTTCTGGGGTGACATGATGCTCTCATCTGGCCTCTGTGAGCTTAATTCTATCTTACATTTACCCCACTCTTCCAACAACAACTTGGGGAGGTTTTCCTAAATGTTCCTAGGTGAACTCAAACCTATGGCCCTCAACACTTTTCTAGGTAAAGCAAACTCCTGACATTATTTGTGGATATCCTCTCATTAGAAGAAGGGGAAAGAGACCATCTCAAAATAATTCATTTAATATAGCTTTTCAGCATTAATTTTATTTTGATAAAGAGATACAGAGTAAATAAAATTTCTTAAAAACTATAAACTTTCAAGCATTCTCACACTAAATCTAGCCCTGCTCACATGCCAGGGAAATATAAAGGTGATCTGTTTCTCAACCTCACCAGGATGCTACAGTAATTAAAAATAAATTCAATCCCTGGATCCCTACCAAAGGGTGATTTCATATGGATCAAAGTGTATCTAGTCATCACATTCTGGAAAATTATTTCTCTGGAAATAGACAAATTATCCAAAATATAATTGAAATAACAGCCTCTGGAAAGGGCCAAATATGACTCTTAATGATAAAACAGCTAAATCTAGGTCTGATACTTATTCTGTGTGGACAACAATAGCAGAGCTATTGGCTGATTTGTGGGAAGCAAACACTGTTTTTGCAGAATTGTACATGATTTCAGTAGAAGGGCAAGGACATTTCAGTTGGGAACAGATTGCTTCATGGTAATGTGATCACTGTGTACCCAACAATGGCTCTTTCCTCCTAGCGTCAATGCAGATGTTATTGTCTCCTTAACTATTTTCATTTCTGTTTCTAACCATATAAAAAGTGTATTCTTTATATATCTGAAGTAAATTCATACTAGTGGTGTAACATCTCCAGCCATTTAAGTGTAAAAAGAGAAAACGTATGATGTGGTACTCACTGTTTTATACTCTGCAATGCATGAAGAGAGGATCCTTTTATTCATTGTCTATACTTTTATTTTTAAACTTTCTGAAACATTTTATCTTATATCCAGCATAGAATTGAGTTTTGCTTGTGATTTAATCTGACAGTATTTTTTCCTCTAATAAGAGAGTCAAGCCCACTTACTTTTATTGATAAATGGTATTTGGTTATATTTTGATTACAGCATGTTATCCTATGATCTATATACACGTATCTGTCTTTTGCTGTCTTGATTGTTTTTATTGCTTTTGTTTTGATGTCATGATATTCAGAAGAGTTAAATTTTTATTCTGATGGCTACCTTATGTAATTTCATAAAATCATCTCTTTCTTTAGACAGTAGCTAATGTCTCTAAACTATGAACAATGGTAGTAACTGTATTCCCTTTCTTGTCCTCCCTATGTCCTCCCTATCATCCAATTTGATATAATAATATTAACTTTGTTTCTGCTGGTGCCATTAAGTATGCCTACATTTCTATAAACAATATCCTTTGATTCCCAGGCATTACAGATGAGCAGTTAGTAAAATCATTTGGCAGAATATCTTCTTTTTTCTTTCCTTCCATTTTTCTTAGTTGTATCATTTCTATATTGCCAGAGCACCTACAGTTGAATTTCTTTCTGTCAGCTTTCTCCAATATTTGTTTTTGTCTTTTATTTGAAGTTAAGTATATTCCTTGCTCACTACAACACTGGGGGAAGGAAGGTTTTTGTTGTAGTTGTTGTGCTTGTACAGTTGCTTATTTAAAAACATTGGCGAAAACAAGCAAAACCTGTGTGTAGATGGAATGGAGAAAAGACAGCAAATGAGAGAATGATGATGAGTGTGCTTATTCTAGACTGGGAGGGGTGCTACACTGAGTAGTGTCTCCAAGGCTGCAGGAAAGGATGGTTGATTGTGAGCAGGTGGAGTTTCCACTGGAGGAGAGAAGTCCTGCCCTCAACAACCTGTGCAGAATCAGGAACTGGTAATGGTTCAAATCAACTTACAGACCTGGAGGTAGAAATTTAAGAAAACTCGTTTAGCACCTAGTTTCCTAGAAAATATTAGCTACTATTTGCTGAGCATCTGTCAGTCTGCCTGTAGCATGGCAGATCTGAGTACAGAGGAGACTGGATTAGTAACAATGGGTCAGAAGATAATATAATATTCAACCAAAATTCCTGCTTTACATACACAGCACCTGGTGGTTCCAGAACTAGAAGGTAAAGAATTATTTGTGCTTGAACTTGCAGAAAACTGCCTTTTCCCTTCTCTTACATCTTAACCTGGA
Organism: Colobus angolensis palliatus; assembly: GCF_000951035.1. NCBI lineage: Eukaryota > Metazoa > Chordata > Mammalia > Primates > Cercopithecidae > Colobus > Colobus angolensis. The sequence goes on from NW_012116622.1 coordinate 202,361, forward strand.
GCTTCTCTTTTCTTGAGCCTCAGTGAACTTCCCAATTCAATTCATAATTGATTTCCTGCAGTTTCTCCTTAGGACAGGGCTTTGTTTTGGGGATGGTTAATTTGTAGGGTTCATAGGATACAGACCACTCACAGCACCTGCTTTTTGTCATCCTTACTCTCAGCTATGAGTTGAGGCCCAGGAAGCCTTCTGCCAGCCTCAGCTGCAGTTCTCAGATTAATCTGCTGAGTTCTTGTTGCCTAGTAGGAATCTCTGAATTTAGGAACATAGATATTAGCACTTGTATTTCTAGGTTTTTCAGTTCCCAGGGCCATTAAAGATTTTTTTCCTTTCCTTTCCTTCTTCCAAAAAAGTTGATGATTCCCCTGGGTCCCTGTGGTTTAACTTCACAAAAGGTTCATGATGACACCCTGTTACATTGTTTTGTCATAGTTAATACCTTGTTATCCCAGTTGCTCAGTCAGTTTTTGTGAGAGATTCAGGGATATTAATAAAACTGTGCTGCTGCTACTAACATCTTGCATAAAAGCCCTATTAATTAAAATGTTTATTTTGCATGTGATTTGAACTTATAATTTTTATTCAAAGTTTTTCAACAAAAATACAGAAAAGACCCTCCTTGTATTTGTAGCTTCGTGCATTGCAACACTTTTTAGTGGAACAAAAAAAAAAACATGAGAACAACAGAAGTGATTTTAAAAGAATAAACCTACAATCCACTAAATATAAAATGAAATACTATGCAGCTGTTAAGAATGAGGGAATCAATAAGAACAGTGTGGGGTAACTGTAAACTTTAAAAAATAAAGTATATGCTCATGTAACCATATTATCGTTAAAAAAGAAAAATACAAGCATATTTGCACACACCTTCAAGCAAAATGGGTACATGCATTTAAAAATATTTAAATTAAGTAAATGGTCCAGTACTTTAACTTTGTACAATTCTATGTTCTCTGATTATTTTATATGCTAGAAACAGGTATTACTGTTTCATTTATTTCATCTGAAATAATTGTAGAGTCACATGAGGTTTAAGTTATAATACAGAGGGGTCACATATGCCTATTTTCTAATTGGATACCTTATTACTAGTGAGTTTTGAGAATTATTTACATAAGCTAGATGTAAGTTCTTTGTCAGATAGTGGTGTGCAAATTATTTCTCCCAGTCTGTAATTCATTTTTTCAACCTCTTTACAGGGTCTTTCTATTTAAAAAAAAAAAAAAAGATGTTTATTTATTTTAATGAAGTCCAGTTTTATCACTTTTTTCTTTTGTGGATTTTGTTTTTGATATCAAGCCTAAAAATTCTTTGCCTAGCCCGAGACCTCAAGAGTTTTCTTCTATTTTTGAAAGTTTAATGAATGAATGAATTTATTTATTTATTATTTTGAGACGAGGTTTCACTCAAACTGTTGTGCAGTGGTGCCATCATTGCTCACTATAGCCGCGAACTACTGGACTGAAGCGATCCTTCCGCCTCAGCCACTTGAGTAGTAGCTGGGATTACAGGCAAAAGCTACTATACACAACTTAAAGTTTTATAATATTACATTTTACATTTAAGCCTGTGATTTATGTGAGCTAAATTTTATATAAAGTATAAATTTAGGTCAATCTTAGTTTTTGTACCTATGAATGTCCAATTGCTCTAGGACCATTTGTTGAAAAAGGTATCCTTCCTTTAAACTGTTTTTGCATCCTTGTTAAAAGAAATCAGTTGAATATAGTGTGGTCTATCACCTTTTAATAAGATAAAAACATTAACACTCACCAGATATCGAAGTTTGAAATTTTTTTTAAAGCCAAATTTCTGAAAATAGAATAAAAACAACTTCATATGTCAAATTAGTCAATTTGCACAGGACTAATTCATTTAAATATATTAAAATACAAAATAATACAAGTCACTAAAGTGATAATCCAAGACTATAAATTTAAAGACTAATAATTAAGTCAAATTGCTGTATTCTATGTGTTCAGAAAGATCCATTGTATTATTGAATAGGCAAAAGTTTTAATTTCAGAGGATGAAACTGATATATTACTGCCACCTTGTGGATATTCTCTTATTACAGGCTACTAAGAAAGCAATGAGGGTATGTTATCTATTCTAACACATAACATTGTCTATGTCATTATTATTATTATTATTATTATTATTATTACATTTTAAGTTCTGGGATACATGTACAGGACATGGAGGTTTGTTACATAGGTATACACGTGCCATGGTGGTTTGCTGAACCCATCAACCCATCATCTACATTAGGTATTTCTCCTAATGCTATCACTCCCCCAACCCTCCACCCCCTGACAGGCCCCAGTGTGTGATGTTCCCCTCCCTGTGTTCATGTGTTCTCACTGCTCAACTCAAAAATAAAAATTAAAAAAAACAGAAGCATTTTTTGCTTTCCCAATTTCTTACAGTGCAATTTTATGTTTAATTTAATTTAATTTAATTTAATTTTTTGAGACAAGGTCTAGCTCTGTTGCCCAGGCTACAGTGGAGTGGCGTGAATATGGTTCAGTGAAACCTCCACCTCCCTGGCTCAAGTGATCCTCCTTCCTCAGCCTCCCGAGTAGCTAGGACCACAGGCATGCACCATCATGACCAGCTAATTTGTTTTTTATTTTTTGTAGGGATGAGGTCTCACTTTGTTGTCCACACTGTCTCAAACTCCTGGGCTCAAGGGATCCTCCTGCCATGGCCTCCCACAGTGCTGGGATTTATAGGTGTGAGCCATGGCACCAGCCCTATGCAACTTTAGAGAAGCCTTTTTTTCTTTCATAAAAACAGTTGTAGATATTTTCCTTATGGGATTTATTTGTGGTAATACATATAATATAATATA
>NW_012116622.1:205267-207867 GCF_000951035.1 Colobus angolensis palliatus
ATAAAATGTAAGTGTTTTGCATAGGGTAAAGATACTTAAATCTCTCTCCATTTTTCTCTCATCACATCATAGATATAATATTATATTATATTATATTGTATTGTATTGTATTATTTAATTTGTTAAATAATTTGTCTCAGATAATAATAATTGATTAATATTAAAACTGCAAATCAAGTAGGGTCTTCTTTTTCTATGAAAAATGAAAGTTGATTCTGACATTTACGTAAACATTTAAAATATTCAAAGTATATAAATGCAGAGTCCTATCAAGGGTAATTAGACAAGAGAAAGAAATAAAGGGCATTCAAATTGGAAAGAAGGACATCAAATTGTTCCTGTTTGCAGATGACATGATCTTATATATAGGAAAACCTGAAGACTCTACCATAAAACTTTTAGAACAAACAAATTCAGTGAAGTTGCAAGACACAAAACTAATACACAAAAATTGGTAGCATTTCTATATATGAACAACAAACTAGCTAAAAAAGAAATCAAGAAGGCAAACCCATTTACAATAGTTGCCAAAAAGAAAACCTAGACATAAATGTAGCCAAGGAGGTAAAATGAAAACTACAAAACACTGATGAAAGAAATTGAAGAGGATACAAACAAATGAAAAGACATTCATGCTCATGGATCAGAAATACTAATGTTGTTAAAGTAATAGTACTACTCAAAAGCGACCTACAGATTCAATGTAATCTCTATCAAAACACCAATGAAAATTCTTCCCAAAAAAAAAAAATTCAAAGAGATTGTATGGAATCAAAAAACACCCTGAATAGCCAAAGCAATCCTAAGCAAAAAGAACTAAGCTGGACATGTCATGCTACCAGACCTCAGAATATACTATAAAGTTGTAGTAACCAAAACATCATGGTATTGGCATAAAAACAGACACATAAACCTATGAAATAGAATAAAGAACCCAGAGAACCCACATATCTCAGCCAACTGATTTTTTTTATTATACTTTAAGTTCTAGGGTACATATGCACAACAAAGATACTAGATGCCAAGAACACTCATTGGGGAAAGGATAGTCTCTTCAATAAATAGTGCTGGGAAAACTGGATATCCATATGCAGAAGAATGAAATTAGACCCCTGCCTCTCACCCTATACAAAAATCAACTCGAAGTGTCTCAAATACCCAAATATAACACCCAAAATGGTAAAGCTGCTAGAAGAAAACATAGGGGAGATTCTTCAGGACATTGGTCTGGGAAAAGATTTTATGAATAAGACATCAAAAGCACAGGCAACAAAAGAAAAAATAAACAAATTGGATCACATTGAGCTAAAAAGCTTCTGCACAGCAAAGGAAATAATAAAGTAAGTGAAAAGACAACGTACAGAAGGGGAGAAAATATAAACTACTCATCTGGCAGGAAACTAATATCAAGAATATGCAAGGAATTCAAACAAATCAGCAGCAAAGAAACTAATAACTAATTAAATATAAGCAAATGCTCTGAACAGACATTTCTCAAAAGAAGACATACAAATCACCAACAAATATATGAAAAAATGTTCAACACCACTAATCAGCAGGAAAATGCTAATCAAAGCCACAATGAGGCATCGTCTCACCCCAGTTAGGATGGCCATTATAGAAGAGATAAAAATAACAAATACTGGCAAAGATGTGAAGAAAAGGGACTTTCTTCTTTTTTTGTTTTTTTGAGTCTCACTCTCCGTCCAGGGTGGAGTGCAGTGGAGGTGTAATCTGGCTCCCTCTGCCTTTAGGTTTCAAATAGTTCCCCTGCCTCTGCCTCCTGAGTAGCTGGGGTAAAAGTAACTCCCATACACTGTTGGTAGGAATGTAAATTAGTGCAGCCACTATGGAGAGCAGTATTGAAACCCCTCAAGCAATCCCATTACTGGGAATTCATCCAAAGGAAAGAAAAACATTATATTGGAGTGACATCTGCATCCCCATGCTTATTGCAACACTATTCATAATAGCCGAGATATGGAATCAACCTAGGTTTCCAACAACAGATGAATGGATTTTAAACATGTGGTATATATACACCAAGGAATAATACTTAGCCATAAATAAATAAATAAAATCCTGTCATTCTCAGCAACATAGATTGAACTGAAGGATATTATGTTAAGCAAAATAAGCCAGAAATATACATGATCTGATCACCATCTACATATATTGAAACATCCCCATATAGCCATGAATATGCATAATTTTTTTTCGATGACCTGCTCTCATTCTTTTCTTTTTTTTAAAATTATACTGTAAGTTCTATGGTACATGTGTACAATGTGCAGGTTTGTTACATATGTATACATGTGCCATGTTGGTGTGCTGCACCCATTAACTTGTCATTTACATTAGGTATATCTCCTAATGTTATCCGTCCCCCCAACCCCCTCCCCACAATAGGACCCAGTGTGTGATGCCCCCCTTCCTGTGTCCAAGTGATCTCATTGTTAAATTACCACCTATGAGTGAGAACATGCGGTATATGGTTTTCTGTTCTTGGGATAGTTTGCTGAGAATGATGGTTTCCAGCTGCATCCATGTCCCTACAAAGGACATGAACTCATCCTTTTTTATGGCTGCATAGTATTCCA